>NW_011888792.1:15111221-15132337 GCF_000151845.1 Pteropus vampyrus
GTCCATGAGTCTCTGTTTGTTTGTCTTGCTCATTTGTTGCTTTTAGGTTTATATCCTACATATAAGTGATATTATGATCATATAATTTTTATCCTTTATTTTGTTTATGTGATGTATCACATTGATTGATTTGTGTATGTTGAACCATCCTTATGTCCCTGGAATGAACCCCACCTGATCATGATGTATAATCTTTTTAGTGCATTGTTGTATTCTATTTGCTAGTATTTTGTTTAGAATTTTTGCTTCTGTATTCATCAGAGCTATTGGTCTATAGTTTTTTTGTGTGTGTTATCTTTACCAGATTTTGGTATCAGGGTAATATTGGCCTCATAAAATAAATTAGGAAGTATTGCCTCTTTAATTTTTTGGAAATGTGTGAGAAAGACAGGTATTAAATAATATTTGAATATTTGGTAGAATTTACTAGTGAAGCCATCTTGTTCTAGACTTTTACTTTTGGGGAGGTTTTTGATGATTGTTCCATTTTTTTACTGATGATCAGTCTATTTAGATTTTCCAGTTCTTTGTGATTCAGTCTAGGAAGGCTGTATATTTCTAAAATCTTGCTTATTTCTTCTAGGTTATTGAATTTGGTAGCATATAGTCTTTCACAGTATTCATGTATGATCCTTTGTACTTCTGTGGTATCTATTGTAACTTTTTTTTCATTTCTGATTTTGTTTATTTGTGTCTCTTCTCTTTTTCCCTTAGTGAGTCTAGCCAGGAGTTTGTCAATTCTATTGATCTTTTCAATGAACTAGCTCTTTGTTGCATTAATTTTTTGTTTTTTGTTTTCAATTTCATTTAATTCTGCTCTAATTTTTATTATTTCCTTCCTTCTGCTGATTTGGGGTTTCATTTGCTTTTCTTCTTGTAGTTCTTTAAGATGTAATGTTAGGTTGTTTATTTGGGAATGTTTTTGTTTCTTGAGAGAGACCTGTAATGATATAAACTTTCCTCTTATTATCATTTTTGCTATATCCCAGAAATTTCAATATGTTGTATTTCCATTCTTATTTGTTTCTATGTATGTTTTGCTAGATGTCTACTTAGAGTCCAAAAATTCTCCAAGCAATTTTAGGGGCTGATAAACTCTAAGCTGCAGTATTTTCCAAATCATAGTAGAGTGAGTTCTTTTGTCTAGTTAGAAGTCCAGTTCTATGGTAATGCATAAATAAATACCCTTATTTAAAATTGCACGTGGCTTGACAACATTCTTGACAGCGTATTACTAAAAAACAGCCCAAATACCTTCAAGAAAGATAAAAGAAAAAGAAACATTTATTGACCAATTATTATGCTAAAGACAGTTTTTCAGATGTTTGCCTACAATATGCCACTTGTCTTCACTCCAATTCTGTAAGTTATTTCCTGTCTTATAAATAACCTTTCTGTGTTTCAGTTTTCCAGATAACATGCCCAATGTTACATACTGTATAAGGAATAGAACTAGGTTTATTAAATGACTGAATGACTGATTGATTCTTTCATTCATTCAACAGTATTATTAAACATCTGCTCTTTTGCATTATTGGAACTCAAATCTATTCAATTGCAAAGTTCATATCCTAAATTTTTATTTTCACAATTATTTTTATTTATATGTATTTATTTTTATACATCATAATGTTTTAAAGACAAACTCAGAAAAATTACTCATGGCTTTTTGAGATGATACTCTGAGGGACCTGAGTGGAATGACTCAGGTGGTCACCACTGCTCCTCACAGTGCAGTCTTTCCAAAGCATGTGTACTGAGAGACACCAAAAACAGGGCCTGGAACTGCTGAAGGCTAATAAATATAGCTTTTCAAATGACATAGCTAGCATAAAATCGTCACTGGTTATTGAGCAACAGTAACAGATTTTTTTTCTTTTTTCTAAAATAATGTTTTCCAATTTAAAAATCAGTAAGAGTGAGTGAATCCTAGTCTGTTAAAAAAAGATAAACAACTGAAGAGAAAACAGAGGTATTCCTCTCATTTTCCTACTTAGTAGCTACAGAACTTCTGTAAATAAGGGAAAAAACAGTATTTTGGTGCCAAGTATCCACATTCGACTCATTTAAATTATTGGAGCATTTATGTAAGGCCTGTTAAATTAATTAAATCAGAAGGTGGTGGTTCTAATACCTTAACACCCTATGTAAATAATCCAAAATGTAAGCCTGCAAATACCTCAAGGTTAAGAAATTGAAACCCAAGGACAACCAATCACAGTCCACTAGGCTTTCCCAAATAATGCAAACACTTAAGCAATAGCCAATCAAATAATTTTCTCACTTTGCTTCCATCTTTTCTCTATAAAAGTCTTTTCCCTAGCTCCTGTTGGTGAAGTACTCCTAACCACTTGGGGTTTGGTACTGTCCTATTTGAGTCAATTTTTGCTCCAATAAACTCTTCAAATTTTTAATATGCCTCTTTTAACACATCAGTGGTCTCTAACTCAACTCTCTTTTATATGTACCTGCTGAGTAACTGAAGCCCATTGCTATCTTAAAGTCTATGTAGTTAAACTGTATAATAGTATATAACTACATTTTTAAAACATTCGTTTAGAACTAAATCTGAAGAATGAATTGCTGAAGGGAAATAGGTTGTATTTTCAAAGTTGGATTTTAGTATCAGTGTTATAGGTAGAAATGAGTTAGTAAAGTTTTAATAAGCTTTAAGCAGAAAATTGTGACCTCATCAGAGTTGTCTGGGTATTTCTCTAGTACAAATAAATTGATAAATTAATAGAATATTTATTTTCGGACAATATTTGGTGCATTTTACCCTATTGTTCACCAATAATCTTTTCAATAGCATGTGAGCACACATAGGAGTTAATTCCAATAATTGAAAATATTCTTATATAAAAAGAGATGAATGCATACCTCCGAATAAACCATTAATTCTCACAGACATTTATAGGCATGTTCCCTTTGGATAATACATAAGAACTGACTAATGTTGATCAGTGATTTAACAAATTAATAGGTTAGTATTTATGTTAACATTATAACTTCCTGATAATGTCTTTTTTCACAAATTCCTAAAGTGGCTTTTAAAAATGTTTTAGTGCTTCATAAAGGTAAAACGGGAATAATTAAGTAAGAAATAGATTAAGGATTAGTCTTGTAGACATATGGATGTATTTATGATCAGTATATATATCTCAATATTTTTCCCTAAGGAATAAGACACATTTGTAGAAATTTAGAAGTGTTTTCTTGGATCTGTCCCATTGGATACAAAGACAATCTGTCACTAGTACTTACCTTAGGAGAATAGGCAAATATGACCTTTTTCTTTCATTGTTCCATGTGCATGCTGACAACTAGAGAAGAAACAACATATAGCTAAATTTAAAATTTATATATAGTTTATATATACATATACACTCTCCTGGTAGGACTGGTGGTAAGCATGTAATACATAATTACTTTTGGAACTAATACTAAATGAAAATTAAAAAGGAGAGTTTTTAGTATGCAATACTATATGCTATGACAATGTAGATAAGGACAATTACTTTTTAAAAGGATAAGGAGAATGGGAGACCAAATAAAAAAAATAATTGTTTTTATAAATAATATTGGTGGTTATTGTATTAGAATTATTATCTTGAGACAATTATGCATGTGATATGGAATAAAAGAAATGAGAAATTATGAGATATTCTAATTCTATGATCCGTAGTGTCCTTGAGAACTAGGGTTCTCATGTGAAAGGAGATACAAATGAAATGTAAAACAAATTAAGTTTAAAAATCTGTATTCTAAAATTTGTATGGGAAGTAGCAGTATGAGTTCATTAGATACTTTAATATGCACTTACATAAAATGTATTAGTTTTGTCCACTAAAAAGATTACATTAACTCTGTCCACTGAAAATATCTAAAACAATGACCTACTCATTTGCAATGAACAAACCAAACATTATATGCCTTCCAATGAAAAATACCATGTATAGTCTTGATAAAGAGATCAAACCCGAGGTAAATTTGGAATAAAGATCATGAATTTGACTTTGACATGCTGTGTGCTACATAAGTGGAACAACAGTAACTATCTGAACATATGATACTGAAGGTTCTATAAAACTAGAATAAATATTTGAGGGTCATTCTTATGGTGTGGTAGTTGAAACGATAAAAATTAATGAGTTGTATGTTAAGAGTTCTAAGGTATAAACCATTAGAAATCATCAAGAATCAAAACATGGATAAAAAATAATACAGATTATCCACTGCGAATTTCAGAGAAAGAGTAAGAGATGTTTAAGAGAAGTAAGACCGTGGGAGCCACATACGGAGGGAGTTTAAAGAAGCAAACTTCATGAAGTGTCAGTTTTTAGCCAAAGACTTAATCATATAAGATATAGTCATCAGTCCCATGGCCTTATTATAGTGAAATATTAAAAATAATTGCATCTTAAAATTGTAAAAAAGAAATTTGAGAAATGTTGGAAACTTTCGCAAATGTACATTGAAGAAGAAAAGAAGAAAACTTACACACAGAGATATCAGATGACTGGAAATCCCAGTTATTTGAAGAAGTTGAGAATGAACCAGTTTTTTGAAAATTTGTTACCATCATGGCCTGGTTTTTTTAGACTACCCTATCTCTGTGCTTTACACTCTGACTAGAATATTGAAGGATTCTCTTATGTGTATTTATCGATTATCAATGTCCATTTTTTTTAAAAAATGCAAATTCATAGGTTGATTCTGTTATGAAGAAACATAAAGGAAACATCATAGCAAGATGGACAATAGAGGGTGCCCTTGACTTTGAGTATAAGATGCATTGACTAATCATTTCTTGAATCATTACTAAGTGATGCTTCATAAAATTCTTGGCAACTGAGTCTTTTAAACTGCAACAGATGTGAAATGGTGAGTAATATACTTCCTTATTTTTCTCCCTAAAGGCAGTTGAGATTCAAATCATCAAACTCAAAGCAAAGGCAAACTGACTATACTTAATTAAATTTTGATGCCAATGGAAAGCCTTATACAATATTTGGAGATGTTAAAGAAAGCTTTGCAAAATGAAATCAGCAGCTTCTTGGTGTTAACTGATTTCCAAGTCAAAAGTGAAGGGCACACACAAGTAGTAGGAAAACCTTCATGCCGATAGTAACTACTGACTTCCAGGGAAATGTCATTTTTAACGAACAGTGCCTTTGCTAATTGCTTATTTTAGATTTTTCCACTGAGCACTTACAAATTCCCCATACAATTTATTAGGAAAACATTTTCTTAAACTGTCCTGACTTTTCAGCAAAATAACAATAAAAGGTGTTACCTACTGAAAGTTAGGTTGAGCAAAATGCTTTCAGCAAAGCTATACTATATTTACAGTAAACTAATTTCTCACAAAGGATAAAAGTCCTCATATAAAGAAAAAGGAGCTAACCATTTTCAATATGGTTTGTAACAGATGCTTTCACAATCACAATGAAGCTAGAATCCACAGGTTTCAAATGGAGAACATATCTGAACATTATGTGAACAGCTGGCAAACTTCCTAATTTTTGAATACTGAGAAGGCCATTGTAGTAGTATTTGTATATCCCTCCTCATTTTCCTACCAGCGCCACCACTACCCTCCCAAAACACATGTGCACATGCACACTTATGGGCGCGTGCACACACAGAACATTGGAATCTTTAAAACTTACTAGAATCTATGACCAAGCCCTGATGTTCTGGAAGCTTCCTCAGAATTCCTGATAAGAATTTTCCTACGTACATAAATTTTGTGTTACAAATTATATCAAAGCAAGACCATCTCTACCTCTATCGTTTTGCTTTACATTCAGTGTCAAACAATGTCATACAATGAATTTCTGTTTTATTAATTTTAGAGTCCCTCAACATATAACTTTATATACCAGTGATAAAAATATCGCTCCAGGAAACAGAGCAGAGGTTCTAGATCTTTCCATGAATAGGGTTTTCATTTTAATATCAAAAACTTTGCAGACACTGATGATAATAGTTATATTTTTACTGTCAGGTGATTAAGGAATTATGATGATGACAAAAAATTAATAAGTATCCAGCATTACATTTTACAGATTTATATTTTATTCATAATATCAATACCCATATACACTTGAAAAAATATATTATAGTATTTATTTCATAATAATGATGTTTGCACCCATAAAAATCACAAATATTATAAAATCAATAACTCTCTACATCTTACTTTTACTTTTCCCACCCTATTCTAAGAACAGAGGTACTATTTTCCAGAGAGTTCATTTTTATCTTAAGATCCTTCATGTCTCAGAAGAGGACTCAGTGCATACATAAGCATTATTGTCAGAAGCAAGGCTGTTTTCTCATTCAAGTTCAGTGGCTCTACCAGGCATCCTGCAGACCTAGGCTGAAACAGGCCAGCTGATCCTTTATGATTCTTCAAACATGCTACTTCTTTTTTCTCACTAATAACAACTAATTACATGTATCATTAATTTAGTAGAGCAAGCTAAACACATCTCAGTCCAAGTGACCAGGACTGGGTTATATGACCCTAATCTGACTAAAGGATGGCTGAGAGAGTGATTATCTGATATTTGGAGCCTCTAGAATAAAAGATAGCCTGATAGGAAAGGTGTGGGAGGAAGCATGTGCAGTGTGGAGAGAGGCAAGCTGGAGGGGCCAATAGGATGGCTGTGGGTAAGCAATCAGCAGTGTCTACCATAAGCAAGTATGATTATCTTTGTTTTATGGATGAGAAAACAGATTCCAAGAAGTTAAAAAACTTGAAATTGCTAAATTAGTAAGAACAAAGTTAGATTCAAATCCAGAGTATGGTATAATAATGAGAACTCTAACCACCATTGTATGCAGACTCTATAGAAACCTGTAACTTTTGCCATGATATTTGGGTGTATTTTATCCACCCAATTCACTGGTGACTACTACTTTGGTTTGTAACTTGGTATCTTCATGTATCTTCAGCTTCTTCCTCTCATTAAAGTCATTTTACCTTTAATTATTTCATGAAACTTAGGCTATATTTTGTTAATATATTATTCAACTATGACACTTGATACTTTTGAGTTCTAAAATTGTATCCTGCAGTAACTTACAGAAAAGATACAAGAAATGCTATTTAATAATGGCTCAATTTTGAATATTGCCTGTGTAACCACTACTGACATATCCTTTTATTTTTTAAAAAAAACTGCATAACACGAAACTATATAGATGTTTAAAATAAGTTTTTATATTTATTTATTCTAAAGTGTAACCATATTATAAAGTTATGTCAAAAGTTTATTATCCTAACTCAGACTTTAAGTTCATTTTCTTCCAGACTTTTTTCTAAAATGTTGTTATATAATTGAAATAATAATTTATATTAACATTTGGTATCTTTATTTTTTACTTAACATTATAATAAAAATAATCTTATGCTTGCCATGTGTGCTTTGAAATCATGATATAAATATGCAATATTTCATCAATTAGATACATCTTACTTAATCACTCCCTGGTGTTGAACACTCAGTGTTTTCCATTGTTCTGCTATTATGAGAAGCAAAGTGTGACATGTATCTCTGCATATTTTGAATTATTTTCTTAGACTAGATTCCCAGAAGTAAATGACTAAGTCCAAGAATATGGTTTTTTTTTTTTTTTGACTCTTTATGGATTCTGCCAAAGGGCTTTCCAAAAGGATGGGGTCAATTTATAGCGTGGTCAGTAATGTATAGGAGAACCAATTTTCCTGTGCTCTCACCCTTAGTGAAAATACATTTCTAAGTTGATGTATTAAAATGAGCCTTCATTTTGTGAGGAAAGAGAGAAAGAGATTGAGAGAAAGAACTACAGATTCCAAGCACTCTGCTAGGGGCTCACAATTTAGTGGAGACAAACTAACCACAAACAAACAACTATCGATAAAACAATATTATAGATGGAGAGTTGACAGAGAAACTATGTAGTGAGAGAACTGTGTCCTGATTATTGTGGAATCTTGGAAAGGGAAACAGCACTTACCTCTTTAAAGAGTGAGGAAAAGAAAGATGGGTGAAGAGGGCATGGAAATTATAAGCATAAACAGGAGCACAGAGGGCTGAAATGGCAGGGCACTTGCTAAGATACGCAGTTCGAGGTTATAGGAGAATCAAGCGGGAGTCAGAGAATGGGAGAGAGAATCCTGGTGAAGTAGAAAGCATAAGGTCTTGGAGAGTGTTATGCATGTGACATAATAGGAAACTTAAGCCTAATTCTGTAGGTTATGGGAAGCCCCTGCATGGTTTTAAAGAAGTGTGGGGGTGATACAAACTTATTTAAAACGATCACTTTTTAATGTGCAGTCAAGAACAGGGGCATCAGCATCACCTGCAAACAGAAATGCAAATTATCACAACCCACAGGGGATTTACTAGGTTAGAATTCTGAGAGTGGGGCCTAGCAATCTTTTTTTGAATAAGTCCTTCAAGTGAATCTGATGCTCAGTAACGTTTGGAATGACTGCCTTAAATTGACGTACTTGCAGCTGGGTAGAAGGTGGCTTTGATGGTGTATGCTTGAATGCAGGATGACCAGTCAGGAGACTGCTGCAGAGGTCAAGTGGAGAAGTAACACGTCCTGAGCTTGAGCAGTGGAACGGAAACCAATCAGTTTGAATGAGTTTACATAGGAAAAATATGCAGATTGAGAACATTTGGCTGAAGCCAGAATCCTGGAATATACAAATTTTAAAAGGACAGGGCGAAGAAGTACCCTCTAAGAAAAAGAAAAGATATAGTCAGTGAGGTATAAAAGGAAAGAGGAGGGTGAGTTCATGGAAGCCAAAAGAGTAGGGAGCTTTAACAGAGTCAGATGGAGAACAGATTTAGCCCAAAAATATAGACTGACAATTATCTGGATTTTACAATTAGGGCACCATTTTTAACCTTAGAAAAAGTAGTGTAGTATTGTACTAAAGATGAAATCAGACTCAAAGAAATGAGATTTGAAAGAATGCAAGAAATTGTGGTACTCTACTACTTTGGAGAATGATGAATGTAAAAAATAGGAGCTAGATCCTGAGGTCTAAAAACACATTCTGAAAAGGTCGCATGGTAATATTTTAGGCATGTGGGCAAATGGTCTCTACCATTTTGCAGAGATGCAGCTGTGGCATTGTAGGAAAGAGGTCAGCCATAGGCAATACAAAAATGAATGTGCATGGATCTTTCCAACAAAATTTTATAAAAACACGTGGTCTGCTGGTGAGCCGATAACCATTGGGTTGGACAATTGCTGTTTGAATTACAGTTTTTTTCTTTTTTTATTTGTTTGCTTTGTTGTTTTTAAGATGGGAAAGTAATGCATGTATTTGTAGACCAGAAGAAAAGAATAGAAATGAAGATATTTGAGGATATATTAATCCTTTAATAATATTTATTGAACTCATATTATGTTCCGAGCATTATTCTAGGCACTGAACTTAAGAAATAAACAAGAGAAAAGACATGTTTTCAAGGAAGTCAAAAACGAGTCAATAAATAAAGCATACTATGTGATGAAAATTACCATGAGAAACAATAAAACAGGGTGATATGATAGAGAGTGCCATCTGGGTGACTCTAAGTTTACAACAAGGAAAGGCCTTTCGGAGGCAGTGGCACTTAAGCCTTTACCTGAATGGTTAGAATATGAAGTAGAGAGAGGTAGTGACTAGCAGAACAAATCCCTAAGGAGTCAGGAGAAGTTAGGTAAAAGGGATGAACTGGGTTTGAACAGAGGAGAATTACTCATTATATCAGACAAAGAATAGGTGGGAAGTTTGGACGTGTATTTCTTTAGGGTCATAGATGGAGGCAGCAAGAGACTGAAGATTGATCGTGAGATTTTCTGATGAACTAAGACAGTTTATCCAACTAGAGTGATTAGGATGGAGTCCAATAGAGAGTTTTGAGTAAAAAGAGGGGGAAGAAAAAAGAAATTCACCAGAGTCAAATAAAGATTTGGAAGGTGGCAGTGAAGATCCATCCATATCGGAGCTGTCTGTGAGAGATGTCTGCCTGTAGGAATGCTGCCAACACTTTCAGGAAGAGAAATTTGCAGTGTGTTCTGCAAAGCATGTGGTGTACTTCAGACACATTTAGTCCTGCCCTAAGAACTACAGCCAAGTTGTATTTGAAGAGTCAATTGTATAGAGTACAGATTTTCCAGAGAGATGAGCTTTCTCAAGAGAGTATGCTTCAGGAAATGCATTCAAAGACTAGGAACTGTGGAAGCAATTTATGTCACCTATCTTGGTCAATCATAATTATTGAAAGGTGATGAAACTGAGACCCTATATATTATTTAAAAATACAGGAAACTGCTGCAGGACACTGCAGCATGTGCCACAGGGTAGAGAGAATGATAATATCTGTCAGAGAAGGGGCATTCTGGAAAACACAAAATTTAACAAAGGGGCGGATCAGCACAGGTCCAGAGTCTGGCAAATAAGGTAAAACAGGAAAGCAGGCCTTAGCCAGCTGGATGGAATTCAGGGTTCCATATTCTAAACTCCAGAGGCTATACAGTAGAAAGAAAACATAGAAACTCTGATACCTGGAAGCCAATTTCTCAGCTAAGAGGACCTTAGGAGCTGAGTCTGAAATGGGTTGTAGCATCCTAAAATATTCTGTTCCAAGAAACTCAGCGTTGAGGTTTTACTTCCCCAAGGAGTTGAAAAGAGAATCCTAGAGACAAATTCTAAGGAAATGTCGAAACAAAATGTTGGACATAACATCAAAATAAGCCAATAATCTTATCAGTTAAAGGAGAGAAGGAGAATTAAAAAACTGAGCCAAAGAGAAATGAGACAGAAAGAAAAACCTTTCAAGTGAAGGATAGTAAAATATAAAACAGTTACTTTCCATGCTAGTGCAAGTCAAGCAACTATGGATTTTTCTGGAATGTCTGAATTCATGATGTAACCAGGAAGACAACCTTAACAGCAAGTAAGTGGATCCGAGAGGCATCCTGATCTTTCCTTCACGGTGGACTAATAGACATGTTGGGATCATTGTGCAAGGAGTATTTCCACTCTTGGTCATAGAGAAGTCAGAACTTATTTTTAAACCCATCTGGTATATTAGACAAGAGCTATCCTTACATTGTCTTCATGGTTCCTCCATGTTTCTAGGATTAGAGTTGGCCATTCTGCTACAAAAAGTAAGAATGAGATTAGAACAAGGCAGTGAATGGCAATCAATCACAATGATCATGTATTAAGACAGAATTACTGATTTGGGTAAGAAGTTCTACTACTCTTAGGATTTTTTAGTATTCCACAGATATTTTCTGCCTGTTCTAGAATATAGATGATGTATCGAATTTCATTTATGTATCAAAGAGACACAATGAAAAACCTTATATGGTGTTATAGGGTTGATGCAATATTTCAGTGTATTTCAAAAATGTGTTCAGTGGAATATTGGTACCATGAGAGATTAATGAATATAATTAACAAGAAGGATTCTATGATCAAAAAGTATGATGACCACTGGGTTCAATAAAATCAAACATTTCTTTTTATTATAGAAATTCTCAGAGTCATCAATACACTAATTTTACGGTGCCTTTGCACAGGAGGTATATAGAATAGAGTATTTATTAATGTTATGTTACCATAGAACACATTTTGAAATTGCAGTTAGTAGAACTAGTTTTCCATAGAGCATACTTCATAAAATAGTTTACATTTAAGAGAAAAAAAAAGATGTTAAAAAGGTATTCCAATGTCAATGTAATTCTTTATAGCATCGATGTTTATCTATTCAAGATTAAAAAAAAAAAAAAAACCTAGAGAAACTTTTGCACATAACACAGGGAGATATATACCACATGTCCATAATAGCCTTGTTCATAACAGTCCTACCTAAAAGCCTATCAACAGAAGAATAAACAAATATGTTTTCATATACTTACACAAAGGAAAATTACACAACTGTGGAACTAAAATAAATAACACCTCACACAGCAACACAGGTGAATCTTAGAAACACAATATTTAGTCAAAAAGTCATGTTTTAGAAAACTACAAAGAGTATGAAATCATTTTTATAAGACCTGAATATTGGCAAAATTAAATATTCTGGTTTAGGATACATAATTACTTGATGAAACTATTTCCAAAAAACAAGGGGATGGCAAACTCAAAATTTAGGGTGGGTAGGGGATGCAAGGGTTTGAATAGAGAAGAAACACACAGATAATACAACAGTAATGATAGTCCTGGTTATTAATTGGAGAATTATTTTATGTCTATGTAGCACAATACACATATGTGTTATGGTTTTCTTTTGTGTGTTTTAAATGTTATATACTAAAATGTAATTTTAAAAAATCATTACCTGGCACATAATAGGCATTCAGTAAATATTTGTCTAGTGGACAAAATTATTAAGCCAAGTCAGGTACCAAAGCAACAGAATAGCCAACCAGACATTTAGGTGATTACTGATAACTACTGTCCAGTAACATGTTAAAACTACAGAAGTTCATGCATATCCTGGAGTGTGGTAGGACCTAAAAATAACTGAGACTAAAATTTCTGCCATCCTCAAATGTTAGAGAACCCAGACAAACCTAAAATTATTTAAATGAAATTAAGATAAGTGGTATTTTACACACAACTAGATTCATAGGCCATTATTCATATTTGATACATGTTTTGCTTTTCAAAATAGTCAACTACTATAGAGTAAATCTAATACCCAGTGATATGGAATATTGAATTTGGTGATAGACTCCCAAGATCTTTGTGTTTTCTGGATGTCAACTTCTGCATCATCGTGGTGCATTACAATAATATAAATAACTGTTTGAATTCACTGAACCTCTTCTCCTTTTTGTAAGATGGAGATGTGTTCCGCCACAAAATGCTGGATGATGCTGAGACTCCAGCTGTATACTCCAAGGACGAGAAACCACAACAGAACTAAATTACAACAGTAAGGATGTCTTTGTTGCTATCACAAGCATCAGAACTTCCAAAAATGTCTCTTTTGTTGAGACATAATTGACATATAGTATTACATTAGTTTCAGGTGTACAACATAATGATGCAATATATGTATATATTGTGAAATAATCTCCATGATAAGTTTAGTTGACATCCGTCATCACACATATTTACAAATTTATTTTCTTTTGATGAGAAGATCTACTTTTAGGATCTACTCTCTTAGCAACTTCAGCCTAAATAGAACTTGAAGGTATTTTGCTAAGTGAACTAAGTCAGTCAGAAAAAGACGAATACCATATCATCTCACTTATATATGGTATCTAAAAAAAAAAGTCTTTATTATTAATTCAGTAGGAACCCTCATTTCAAGTCTCCATAATACAGTGGTTCTTAAAGTGTAGTTCTCTAGACCATCAGTATAAGCATCACTTGGGAAATTGTCAGGAATGCAAATTCTTAGGCTTCATCCCAAACCTACTGAGTCAGAAAATCTGAGAGTGGGGCCCAGCAATCTGTTTTATCAAACCCTCCAGTGATTCTGACACTTATAAAGTATGACTCCTACTGCCCTAGAATAATTGAGAAGTCCACACATAAAGAATAATGGTTTGGTTAAAAGAATATTTTAGCCAAGTCACCTCTGTTGTTCTTATATGTTTTTATCCTTTTAAAGTTTCTTAATTAAGAAAGGATTTATCCAGAATTCATCCCAACCATGACTCTTAACATGTATCCCTTACTTGTTTTGCTTATCAAACATAACAGTGTGACATGTGAGCCTCTCAGGAACCATGGAGAAGGGTAAATTTTGAAACTAATTTAACACTGAATCAAGTGCTTGAGTGATTTTCCAAAAGCCTTGGAGCTCTTCTGTATGGTAGGAAAAAGACCTCATTTCTGTGTTCTGTGTTTCCTATAAGAAGATAATGTAAGTGTGGGTTTTCTTTTTTAATTGTTAATTTTCGGGGTGAACTATCCGTGAGAGCACTGGAATGGTTTGGGAATAAAGATAAAACCAGCACAACATGGTGCATGCTCCTCTCAAAAACATTAAAGATTATCTAAAGCAAGTATGGATATTCAGGGTTTTTTTCATGTGTAAAGGAAATATCCCTTTCCCTCAGGGACCCTGACTTTGCAGAATAATTTATATAGAAAATCAGGAATTCCATGGGGAAACGACACAAATAGCTTACAATAGAGAGAGAATAGGGATAAAAATTCTTGCCAAGAAAAGTCAAGGGATCTATAAACAAGGACTCTTAGAAAACTTGAAAAACTATTTTAAGTTTTAATAAGTTTTTAGACCTTCTAAAGAACTCAGAAATTCTAAAACAAAAACATGAGAATGAAGCTTCAGATTTGTAAGTATCTATGAGGTAGCAAGATGAAAGTATAGGATAGTGGGCAGAATCTAAATAAGTGATTTGAAAATTAATTATGTATTACTTTAAAATATCTCTATACTTTTATTGTTCTTGAATAAATTTTTGTTTAATGTCGATGCATGCTTATGCTTTATTTGCCCACCAAACTAATAGGCAAAGATAACAGTGGTCTTTACTTTCCATCACAAGACATTCAAAGAAAGGCTGTAGTCAAGTGAATCTTTACAACCCAAATTGTATTGTTTT
Organism: Pteropus vampyrus; assembly: GCF_000151845.1. Lineage (NCBI taxonomy): Eukaryota > Metazoa > Chordata > Mammalia > Chiroptera > Pteropodidae > Pteropus > Pteropus vampyrus. The sequence continues at coordinate 15,125,817 of NW_011888792.1, forward strand.
ACAACTAAAATGCCATAAATGAGGGATAAGTTCCTGTATGATCTCAACATCAGATACATCATAGGCTTTACCAATAATAGGCCTTAAGTTCAAAGATACAAAGATCAGCTTCACTGATTATTATCAGAGCTGCCATCTTCTATGCTTGAAGACATAATTCTTCCTGCAGTTGGTTTAAATAAATCTCCTTCAGCTAAACATCATTATTGCCCTGAATTATTTAGAATATCATAAATTTATAGGACATTAGAACTAGAAGGTTAAAATACATCTAATATAATGCATTCATTTTGTTGATGAAGAAACAAACTGCTGAACTTACAGTTACCCAGCAAAGCTAGAACTGAAAAACAGATTTTGCGACTCATGTCCAATAAAGACAAATCCTCTATCTCCGTCTTCCACCACAACTTTCACTACTCTCTACCTTTCTCACTGTGCTCTTCTCTCATTATGAGGGCTAGATTCTAAGGGTAAGGGTCACCAGAGAACCAGCAGAAGCTCTATAGCCTGTTATGACCCAGCTTCAGAAGTCAAAGCACCACATCATTGCAAGCTCATCAGGATTCAAGAGAAGAAAAAACAGGACCAACCTCTTGAGGGAGGGAGTGTCATAGTCATTTTGAAAAAGAGCATAAAGAATAGGAGATATTGTTGTGATCATCTTTAGAAAATACAATCTGCCACAAATTGAATACATGCATCTAATTTTGTTCCCTCCTAAAATTTCACCAAAACAATAGTAAATTGATTTCCCACCCAAGGCATATGCCACAAACACAGGAAGAATTAAAGAAGAAGCAACAGTAACAAAATTTTAGAAGCTGGAAAGCAGATGTTCAACTGGCAAAGGACTTAACAGACCCGAGAAAACTGAATTTTAAACGAGCAACAAGAAAAGCTAAAAATTCATCGGATTTCTAACACAGAATCCCCAAAAGGCTAAGGATATGGTAGCATCAGAAACGATTGTAAGTGTGAGTAGAAGGAAAAGGCTAAAATAAGGAGGATTTTTAAACAGCAGTCAAATCTCTAGATCCCATCCCCAGATTTAGGCAGCCAAATGACTGCACCTCTTGAATGCTTGCCCAATAGTGGAGGCAAGTTCTCTTAAAAGAATGAAGCAGGGAGGGTTTTGAACACCTTATAGGATTGTGGGCAGAGGTAATATGATAAAAAAAAAAAAAGAAAATTAAATATGAACACTGACGACTGAGAGCCCCAGCTCTCCTTCCCTGGTTGGCTTCCTAATAACTAGCAACTAGGCCCTCACCCTCGAGGCAGAGCACTCGAAACACTTTCTCTGGGGAATCTGATCACTTCAAGATAATGTCTGTAGAGGTCACAAAACTAAAAAGCTTAGCTACATCATCCTACTGTGACATTCACAGATGACAAGATCCACTCGTCTCAGAGCCTCCAATCAACTTTTTCAGTCCTCTAGAATTACCAGATAGCTTAGGAAAACCTGCAAGATGGAAAGTAGAAAGAAAAAAAAAAAAAAAAAAACAGAAAAAGCAGCTCAGAGCAAGCATACTGTGTAAGGGGGAGAGAGCTTTAAAGATATCTGTATTATTAATAGCCACTGAGATGTAAGAGAAGATACTGCAACTGTGGAGAAAAAGAACAGAATGCTACAATAAAAGGAACATTCTGAGAACCAAAAGAGCTCTCTTACATACTAAAAATATGATAGAAAATAAGGTTTAAACAGTCTCTTAAAAAAAAGGTAGAATTAAATGCTATGTAGGTGGCAATGACTGCCAGGTCATTTGACCTGAAAGGAGATAATGCATATGAGCTGAGAAACTGAAAAACATAGGTTTAATGAAATTGTTTCAAATTAAAACATAACAACTAATAGAAACAAAAATTTGTCTAGACACCAATTTTCAAAGCCAAGAATACAAAGTAAATATTGATTTCATATAGCATAACAAAAACAAAAGGAATAGCAAGAAATAATTTTAAATAAAAAATAAAAATAGCAAGAGAATTAGATGGTCAATCCAGAAGGTCTAATATATATATATATATATATATATATATAAAAGCAGTATTCTAGAAATGGAAAACTTAATAAAGAACGGAAAATGATAAGTAAAATAATTCAAAAAATTTTTCCAAACTCTAAAAACATGTTTTCAGGTTGAAAGACCTACTGTATGCCCCAGTGTAATAAATGCAAGCAGACCTGTATCACAGCACATCATCATGATACTGTTACAGAATATTGAGGACAGAGAAGATTCAACAAGCAGAGAGAGAGAGAGAGATCAGCTAAAAAGGAATAAGAATTAAAATGCTTCAGATTTTTGTCAGCAGCAACACTGGATACTGGGAGCATTGAAGCCAAAGAGAAGTGCCTGCAGATTTCTGATGGAAAATTGATAGAGAATTCTATATCAAGACAAACTATCAATAAGAATAAGATAGAATAAAAGTAAAGACATTTTCACACAAGACAAAGCCTCAAAACTTTTATCCCATACATTCATTCCCGAAGGGCTCCTACATGGCTATGCTCCATCGAAATAAAGTTAAAAGAAGCAAACAAAAAAAAATGCATGGGAAAGGGAAGAGCACAGGGAAGAAAAGATAGGTTCCCAGGGCAATGGTGACGAAAGGTTGTTGACAACTGAGTAGCCATGCACAAAGGGCAACCAGTCCAGATTGGAGCAGGTCAGAGGACTCAAGGAAATACTTCTTCTGGAATATTAAATTAATAGAATACTTGATGCACAAGAACTTGTGCTTGAAAATATGATATGTGCCATAGAAAACCAAGCAAAACTAGACAATTTTTCACTTTGTAGAAAAATTAAAACTTGTGCCAGAAAAGTAATATAGTTTACTAAACAGATCAGCTGTGACAAGTGTTTACATAGTAATAATAATGTAAACAAAAAATATCGATCTATTCAAAACTAACATATAACTTTTGAGAGGGTGGAGAGATGGGAAGGGTGAGCCTATTTCAGAGATGTAAGGAGTAGAAAGATGAAGAAAAACAACATTTCGTTAGTAAGAAGTCAATAGATTATACCTGGTACTGATAAATCAAGACATATTACGAATTTATTGCTTGGCAACAGGGAGACGAGTGCCAAAATGCTCACCTAAAAGTGATATCCTCTAGGAAGGGTGATAGGGAGCTGCCGTTTTTTATAATAACCCTTATAAAACTTTGATAAAAATAAAGAAAAAATATGGGGATTAAATGAGAGAACATCATTCAGCCAGGAATGACCACCTCAACTTACTGAAAAATGTAAGCGCTAAGGCACATTTCCAAAGTGGCTTAACCGTGATGGCAAGGAACTACAAATTGTCAGAACTTCGCTTCTTGAGTTCTCTATTATCTGGATCTGTGTTATTCTAATAGGAATCTTCTCTTTAAAAATCAAAGGCACTAATTTAAATTTTCAACTGTTTTCAAGTTTCATTATCGTAGCTTATTCTTTCTCATATTTTAAATAAACATTCATTAGAAAGTTGCATCAAAGGCAACCATGAACTTTACAGCAGCCATATACAATTGATTGTGCTAGTATGCATGTCTTACCAAAAGGATGGATTTTCTTATTTAATTATACAGTTATTCATAAGTTCTAAATTATCCTATACACTTAAAAATTGCACTTCTTGTCCATTTCTTTGAGGTATTACATGCTTCCTTAAATTTCTCTATCCTTTTAATTGCAAATGCCCTTTTCTGCAAGGCTATAAAAATTCTGCTTCAACATTCTTGGAGTGATCTAGTAATATGTAATGCTGGATACTTATTAATTTTAAAAATAGATATTTTCCGGAGTGGCTCCATAGTGTCGTGGTTAATACATCTGCTTTACACCCGTAGAGCCACGACCATACCCCGGGTGTGCCAGGCCCCTGGTGTGCCCCACTAGCGCATGGGAGGAGACGCTTCGCTTTCAGAGATTCGGTTCTTTAAAAAAAAAAAAAGGGAGATAGCAACATCTGTAGGTCAGGGGTTGGGGGTTGGGGGGAGAGGGAATTAAAGAGGGAGGGAAAAATAAAAGAATAAATAAATAAATAAATAAATAAATAAATAAATAAATAAATAAATAAATAAAATCTTAAAAATTGATATTTTCCCAAATAACAATAGACTAAATGTTGAATTGCATATGACTATAAAGGGTTTTGACTTGAATTCTCCTATTTTGAACAATGATTAAGAGCCTAAAATCAAATATTCTTGATCCTCTCAGACAGATCCTTGTGGCTTTATCAGAAAATTCTCCTAGAATATTGCCTTTGAAGTTTTCTGAATTTTGCAATGTTTCATTGCAAGTTTTCTGATTTTCTTTACCGGAGGACACCAATAAAGTATCCCTTTATCATACAATGGAGAAATATTTAAATATCAATGAAAATTAAGTTTTTTAGATCAAATACTATTGAAATAAATCCTATTGTAATGAAAATCTATTTTTAAAAGAATTTGGTCAAATGGAGTATCATCCAGCCTTAAAATGAAGATTCTGCCATTTGCAACAAAATGTATGAGGCTGAAGGACATTATCATAAGTAAAATAAACTAGACACAGAATGACAGAAACTGCATGATCTCACATATATGTGGAATCTAAAGGAGTCAAGTACATAGAAGCAGAAAGTAAAGCGGTGATTACCAGGAGGGGGGATATAAGGGAAATGGGAGATATTGGTCAAAGGGTACAAAGTACAATCATGTAGGATGAATAAGTCTAGAGATCTGATGTGCAGAATGATGATAATAGTTAATAATACTGGATTGAATACTGGAAATTTGCTAAGAGAGCAGATCTCAGGGGCTCTCACCGCACAAAAAAATGGCAACAATGTGAGATGATACATTAATCAGCTTGACTGTAGTAATCATTTCACTGTGTGTGTGTATGTATTTGTATATATAATCATGTTGTCCACTTTAAATATATACAATTTTTATTTTAAAAATTTAAAAATCTGGACAAACTCCGATGATTTATGATTTGATCATAAAAGTAGATAATCAGAATTTGCTTACATTGCCTTTTAAATTAATAATGCACATCGTACACATATACACTCAAGATACTCTGAGTAAAGAATATTTGTAAGAGAAAAGAGTATAATAATATCACTTGTCATTCGTCACCGCTTTAAGCAAAAAAAAAAATTTTTTTTGTAGAGTTGTATATTTTTCATTTATGTTTCACCCAAAATAAAACTCCTCTTACTAAACTATCTCTATGGCATTTCTATATTGGCCTTCTGGTTGCATTCAGCTTAGTATATTCTATTACTCTTGAAAATTCTGTCAGTAACTGTTTATTTCACACCCATGAGGGTAGCTTTCCTAGTGCGTGCAGCCTGGTTATTTGTTCATTTTGACCAACTTATCAAAGGTGCGGAAATAATAATAAATATGACCCAAATGAAAAAAAAAAAACTTGATTTTTCCCAATCTGATTTACCTAAAGAGATTAAGCAACCTCTGTGTCAAATGAATGTCAACCTCATTTTTCAAAAGCAATTTTAATATGTTTATCATCATGAATTATGCATTTCTAAACAACAGAGAATCTAGAAACCTGCTTTAAGTTGATACGTTATAAAATGGACATCAATTCATTTTCTCCTAAATTTAGTCAGCCTATCGTTGCTGAGATTTTCAACTTTCTTTGCTTTTTGTATGACAGATTTATGTGAAAGATAATGCAAAGCCACATAAAATATTTCACCACATTAAACTTAACTCCCTCAGCATACCAGGAACTCTTGCATTTCCTAGAACTAAAAACCATTACCTTACACTTCTTGTGATTTATTTTGAGATTATATTTTGCGCACTCCTCAAAGCATTCAGCTGCTTCGAAAGGCCAATTGGGATTTGAGAGATTAATGAATATTGAATCGTCAGTTTTAAAAAAAGAACAGTCACACAGATGTTAAAAACATTTGGGGCATGAAAACTATGCCAAAAGTCTCAGTGATATCATATAATTGATATCATATAATAGTGAAAGACTATCATCCCAACATCTTCTCTTCTCAAGGATTTGATCATAATCCAGCATGTATCCTTCGAGCTGTAAATTATTAACTATAGCTAAAAGAAAATTTAGAAAATTTCATAGTGACTCATTGTCACTCCCAATATTTGATATTTGCATAAGTAAACTCTTGGAGATTTAAGTGTCATCTTGTCTTTATGAAATAGGAGATTAAATTTAGATCTAAATAACTCTATTCCAAGACACCAAGCGATTTGGGCCAAAATTTGGTTAATGTGACGGATGTGAGAGAAAAGTGTGAGTAAACATGCACAGAAAGAAACTTTAGCAAGTTAGATCTAAAAATGGTTGGGAGAAAAATAGGAGCAGGAAATGAGAGCAAAATAGAAAGAACATTGCAAGTTATGGTATAACTTAGAAGGTCTAGACATAGTCATTGCATATCTCTGTCCATTTCTGTCCCAGTGACATGTCTCTGTTTAAAGATAGCTGATGTTGTACTGACTCTAGCACACAGAT
>NW_011888792.1:15133837-15139693 GCF_000151845.1 Pteropus vampyrus
TCTATGGAACTATGAGATAATAAATATATATTGGTTTAAGTCACTAAGCATGTAGTAATTTGTTATAGCCACAATAGGAAACCAAGACTCAACCGTAGAACACTTACTGTGAGACAGGCACTAAACACTTTATGTGCATAAATTCATAAAACCTTCATACACACACACACACACACACACACACACACACACACAATTTATAAGGTAATAAATACTGTTTCTTAGGCAAGGAGATTAAGACACAGAGATTGTAAATCAACTGTGACACAAGTGGAAAGTGGCAGGACAGATTCGAACCCAAACAGTCTCAGTCCAAAGACTATAGTATTAAAACAACCATTGTTCTGCATGAAAGTGAGGTTTAACTTAAACTAATGTGTGAGATCAGCTTAAAAATAGAGGGAGAGACTCAGAGAGAGGATTACATAGGGAGAAGAGAGGAAGGGCAGAATATTAAAAGCAAAACAAGTGGCTATCAGAAAACTGGGGGGAACTTCTTTTGTCTAGCATCTTTTGTTTAGCACCAAACTAAATGTTTCAGAATGGCTTATTGTGAAACTGTGGTTGACTTCCCATAAATCTTGACTATTTTTAATACAGTTTTTAAGTCAACACATACACTTCCCTGAAATAAAGGCATCAGAGCACTTGATTCCATGGTAATGTCTTATCTGTTCAGTCATCTGGATCCCCCAGTGAATCAAAGCTCCTTGAGGGAAGAGACTGACTTCTACATTCATATCTTTAACATTTCTCTATATCTCAAAACAGATATTGAGTTTGTAGGATAAGTAGGAAAAATAATGGAAAAACTGTTTTTGAAAACCATAAAGCATTATTTTTTTAAAATAAGCCTTACTACACTATATTCCTCAAATAACATTATTCCAAATTACTTTAATTCATAAAGCTAGGAAGCAGATTACCAAATGCATTTCTTCCAAAGATTTCCAATTAAGAACAACTCTTAACACTTCTCTGATGCCTATATAGTACTTTCCCATGGCTCATGCTTATTTAGTCCTGAGTTCCATAAACACAAAAGTTCAGTCCATAAAAGCTCAGCCTCATCAAGGCAAAAGGTAGGACTGCCCTGAATCATGGAATGAGTTTTTCCAGGCAGCTCTTCACAATTGGATAAGACCCGCATGTCCATCACACCTTTCCCTACAACAGGCAAAAGTCAAAAAAAAAAGTTTTATTTTTTATTTAATTTTTTAATTAAATTTATTAGGTGACATTGGTTAATAAAATTATATAGGTTTCAAGTGAAAAGTTCAATAATACATAATCCATATATCCCATTGTGTGTTCACCATCCAAAATTAAATCTCCTTCCATCACCGTATTTTTGACCCCTTTTACACTAACCTACCTCCTTCTGCCTCTTTCTCTCTAGTAACTACTGTCATCTGTGTCTATCAGTTTTTGTTTGCCTTCTTCATTTGTTGCTTTCAGTTTTATATCCCACATATGAGTGAAATCATATGGTTCTCAACTTTTTCCTTCTGACTCCATGTCGCAAATGGCAATATTTCATCTTCTCTTATGGCTCAGTAGTATTCTGTTGTATATATGTAACACATCATATTTATCCAATCTACTGAAGGGCACTTCAGTTGTTTTCATGTCTTGGCCAGTGTGAATAATGCTGCAGTGAACATCAGGGTTCATATATCTTTATGAATAAATGTTTTTAAATTTTGGGATAGTACCCAGAAGAGGGATTGCTGGGTCATACAGTAATTCTATTCTTAATTTTTTGAGGAAACTCCATACTGTTTTCCATACTGGCTGTACCAATTAACATTCTCACCAGAAGTGTATAAGCGTTCCTTTTTCCCCATAACCTTTCCAACACTTGTTATTATTTGTCTTATTGATGATAGTGATTCTAACAGATGTAAGGTGTTATCTCATTGCGGTTTTGATTTGCATTTCCCTAATAGCTAACGAAATTTCATATCTTTTCATATGTCTGTTGGTCATTTGTATGTCTTCTTGGGAGAAGTGTCTGTTCAGGTGCTCTGCTCATTTTTAATTGGATTGTTTATTTTTTGTTGTTGAGTTGTATGAGTTCTTTATATATTTTGGATATTAGCCCTTTATCAGAGACATTGTTTGCAAGTATTTTTTCCCATTTATTTGGCTGCCTTTTGCTTGTTGATGGTTTCTTTTGCTATGCAGAACTTTTAGTTTGATATAGTTCCATTCATTTATTTTTTCTTTTACTTTTCTTGCCTTTGAGGTCAAATTCATAAAATCCTCTCTAAATCCAAGGACCATGAGTTTAGTACCTATGTTTTCTTCTATACAATTTATTGCTGCAGGTCTTATATTTAGGTCTTTGATTTATTTTGAGTTAATTTTGGTGTATGGTGACAGACAACAGTCTAGTTTCATTCTTTTGCATGTGGCTTTCCAATTTTCCTAGTACGATTTATTGAAGAGGCTTTCTTTTCTCCATTGTATGTTTTGGTTCCGTTGTAGAAAATTATTTGCCCATATATATGTGGGTTTATTTCTGGGCTCTCAATTCTGTTCCATTGATATGGGTGTCTTTTTCTGCCAATACCACATTGTTTTTATTGTTGTCTCTTTGTAGTATAATTTGAAGTCAGGCAGTGCGATACCTCCAGCCTTCTTTTTTTCTCAGGATTGCTTTGACTATTTGGGTCTTTTGTGTTCCATACAAATCTGATGATTTTTTGTTCTATTTCTTTAAAAAATGTCATTGGGATTTTGATGGAAATTGCATTAAATCTGCATATTGCTTTGGGTAATATAGCTCTTTTAACTATGTTGATTATTCTCATCCATGAACACAAAATATCTTTCCATTTCTTTGTGTTTTCTCCAATTTATTTTAATAACGCCTTATAGTTTTCAGTGTATATGTCCTTCACATGTTTTGTTAAATTTATTCCTATGTATTTTATTCTTTTAATTGCAATTGCAGAAGGAATTGGGTTTTTTAATTTTTTTTTTCTGAGATTTCATTGTAATGTATAGGAATGCATTCTTAATGTATAGGAATAGATTTTTGTACATTAATTTTGTATCCTGCAACTTTACTGTATTTGTTTATTATTTCTACCAGTAAAAAAAAAAAGGTGTTCTTTAAATTAGTTTCAAGTATATAGTACATTGGTTAGACATTTATACAGTTTATAAAATGATCCCCCTAATTGCTCCTTCTCTCCTGTGGTTTTCCACCTAGCCAATATTAATGCTAACTGCATTCCCTATGCCATGTTCCCCATCCCTGTGACCAACTATCAACTACTGATTTGCACTTCTTTAACCCTTCACCCCATTCTCCCAGCTCCCCAACCCCTCATCCTCTCTGTCAGTCACCAAATTGTCCTCTATACTTGTGAGTCAGTTTTTGATTAGTTTGTTCTTTTTGTTTCACTTGCATGAGGAATTCAAGGAACAAAAATGTTTTATTTAAGAGTCATGAGCCTTGAGTTTAAATATCATCATTGCCACGATTGGCAGGAAGCTCTTTTATATGGACAGTTGTTCATATTTTCTCAGCCTCAGTTCTTCATCTTTATCAAATTTATAACATTATTCAACATTTCTAATTGTCAGAGGTATTGTAAGGAACACGTGAGATAATGTATGTAAAAGTATTTTTATAACATTTAAAGTACCAGGAGAATAGAATTGTTGCCTTCTCTCAGGAGTTTCTGGATCTTTACTTTTAGCTAGATTCTACTGATGTATAAGAGATGAAAATGGACCTGTCTGTGGCACTTATTTTCTATATTTAAGATGCTGATTTACTGGTTTATAATTGCCATTTCTTACTGGTTTACCCATTCTTCCCTTCTAGATTTGTTTCAGCTAAATCAAAAACTTTTAAACATTCTTTTTTGACACAGTTCCTTTGTCTTATCCAAAATCTTTCCCTCATCTTCAGGCTGATATAACATTCCACCAGTCTATCTCTTGTTAAATGAAGCCTCTGGATTTACAACCTGACCTAATTTTGCAGTTTACTCAAATCCTTTTTCTTTTTTCTTTCTTTCTTTTTCTTTTTTTTTCTTTCTTTCTTTCTTTTTTTTTTTTTTTGAATCTCAGTCACAGTATTGTTGTCTGGTGGTCTATAATATATTCTCATTAGTTTTCATTATAAAAAGTGATATTTCTATCCAAAGAAATCCCAACCCTATTTCATTATTTTTATATAAGTTTCACTTTTTTTTTTTTTTTTTTACCTCCTCTGTAGTGCCTACTCATACCCAGAGTTGCTCTTAAGCTCAAGGTTAATGTGGTGATGTTTCCTAAAACTATGCCTAGGATCTTTCTTTGCCTGAAAAGTCTTGCATTTGTTAGGATAATGCATGTAACTATGATAAACACTGAAATTTCAGTGGTCTAATAGAAGTAAAGTTCTCCATAAATCCATTCCAGGTATTCCTGATGAGCAAGAAGTTATTTTTTTAATATGTCAGAGACCTGCGTTTCATCCATGTGGGAAATGCGTCATCTCCGAGGCCTTTATCATGTTTTGCATCCAGCCAGCAGAAAGGAGGGTTACACATATTCTTTTTGCTTCATTCTATTAGCAAGAACCAGGCACAAGGCCTCATGTAGATACTGGGAGAGCTGGAAAATATAGTCTCCAACTAAGCAGTTGTTTCCATGGATAATTCTATTTGATGGGAGAACACAGGGATTGGTGGGCATCTGAATGACTGAATGAATTAGAAAACCAGCAACTAATGTGGCTTAGGATCAAAAAACAGGCACCAGAACACGTTTCCTCCCTAAGTGGAGAAGAGGAATTAGAAAGGAGGACTTTCCAAAAATATGTAAATATAGTCTAGAGATGAAACAGGACAGTCCTAAATTGTGGCTTAGCTACAAATAGAAATTGTACAGCCAAGTAAAACTACCCAAATTCCTTAGCATTAAAGAGGGAGACATGCACAGATTACCTCTAGATATTGACTGAAGTGTCCGTAACCCGCACAATCTGGAGTAAGCTGAGCGGTTGCCTCATGAAGCAAGCAGTCATGCTACACATAAAAGGTTGCAGAGAAAGAAAGTAGTTGTTTAACTTTGTAATAACAGCCTGGATTAAGTGACCGGCTTTCTTTATGTTCGTCAAAAATATCGGTAGAGCCTTACCAAAGGGAGTTTACCTACCCCATGGATAACCTTGAATTGTTGCCATTTTATTTATCTGTGGTGTGATCAAGTGAGTCTGAGGTAGCAAGACAGATTTCACCTTCTTAGTTTTTTGCTTCTTAAGCCATGACCCTGTGTACAGAAAATTCCACCCTTAAGATGTGGTATGCCCTTCACACACTATTTGGGCTTGTGGGTGCACATTTAATCTCTTTAGTACACAGATGCAAAGCTGACACAGAAAATGAGTCCTCTGTTGCCTTCTCAGGAGATTCCACTCAAAGATCTCAAAATGATCTAAAGCAAATCAATAGATAAATTCATACATATACTTAGGCATGAAATTGGAGAAATATCTGTCAAAACTGGCAGGTATTTATTATAAATGGGAGGCTATAAATGCGGCCCCATTACATAAATTCTAGTGGTAGAGGCACTATGAAGAGATGATTTAAGTAGGAACAATGGGTGGGAAAGTGGTTAGATAAAATTTAATATAGGGAAAAAACAAGATAATGCATTTAGCAATAAATAATTCAAACTGTAGGTACAAAACAGTTCTGAGCTAATAGTTATGATTAAGAAAAAGGATTTAGGATGGGTAGAAATTATTTGTATTAGGTTGCTATGATTTTGAAAGTGAATCAAACATGAGGTATAACTGGGCAATTTTAGTACACAAGAGAAAAAAATCAAGTAATTATTATTTTCCTT
>NW_011888792.1:15139743-15141189 GCF_000151845.1 Pteropus vampyrus
AAGTGGTTAGATAAAATTTAATATAGGGAAAAAACAAGATAATGCATTTAGCAATAAATAATTCAAACTGTAGGTACAAAACAGTTCTGAGCTAACAGTTATGATTAAGAAAAAGGACTTAGGATGGGTAGAAATTATTTGTATTAGGTTGCTATGATTTTGAAAGTGAATCAAACATGAGGTATAACTGGGCAATTTTAGTACATAAGAGAAAAAAATCAAGTAATTATTATTTTCCTTGTGTAAAATGATGGTGTGCCCACACCTGAAATACAAGTGTGGACAACATTGAAGTGTGCTGTACAGATGGACCTTTAAAAGACAATCTACTGTGGGGTATGTATTCTATGGACAGCTCCTCGTGCTGCACCATAGAACCCACTGCAGCATCTACACTGAAGCTCTGCTGTTAGACTGCTAATGGCCAATAACAGAGCACAGAATTAACTGTGTCCCCAAGAAGAAAGATTGTACAACTATGACAAACCTATATAGTAAAAACGCACTTAGTTCTTCCACAAAGAGACCTATAGCCATTTACTCAGATGACTGAATACTGGGGGAAAAAAAAGTATCATACAACATTTTGAGAACTATTGGGTCTAACATTCTGAATTGACATTGATACTTGGAGTCCCAAACCATCATTATAATATCCTCATTAGAGTAAGGTCCAGGTAACAAATGGAATCTTAAATAAAATCCAACACAACCACTGGTTCCACAGACACACCAAGTAGTCATTTCCTTGAGTATACAGTTATCTTTTGAAGCTGGAGTGTCCCTCATATTGATTCCTTGGACTATGGGGTAAGCACTATCATAGTGGGAGAAGCTGAGTGAAAGCCTTTGAAACTGTCCCCATCCTTCAGCCAAGAAAGTAAACCAAAACAAGATCGCATCACAGAAGAATGATGGAGATTATTGCTGTCATTAAAAATCTGAATATTTTCAAAGTGTCTGTATCATACCTTTGTATAATTCACCATTTTGGCTCCTGCAGAAACTGGAAAGATCAGGGAGAACGGTTGTACTCTACCAGAAGTGCAACCACATAGTAGCCCTGATCACATCTGGCAGGCCACACATGGTTTCATTGCTAGAGAATATTCATAAGGCCTCTTTTCCTACCTCAGTTAAAAAAAGGGCCAGACAGTTGCATTTACTTGGAATAGGCAAACTACTTATCTACAGTTTTACTCCTAGGTTATAATAACTCATTTATGATAACTCTCCTGCCCTCTGTCATAGTATCATCCAATGAGATATAGGCTGTCTGGACATCCTACAGAAAATCAAATTGATCATTACATCATTGACTTCATGTTTATTAAGCAGGATGAGTAATAGGTAGCTAGAACACTGGAGAGACTGGGAGATAAATTCTCTAAAAGTTTAGGGATGCCAAGGTGACAGACAACATTGGAGGCTACACAGAGACCTAAC
>NW_011888792.1:15141623-15180897 GCF_000151845.1 Pteropus vampyrus
AGGGTGTATTTCGTAATAGCCTCAGCTGCTACCCATTTGTAATGCATCACAGCATTCGCACTAAGTCCATGCTCTTCCTGGACACCTGCCAGCCAATGGCCCACGCAGCTGGGATATTGCACAGATCCATTTCTCCATCTTTGTTTAGGGCCCAGCTTCTCCATAGTTCCTATGGACCCCTCCTTCTGAGGGATAAATGAGAAGAAGGAGGTTAGTGGTACACTTCCCAATGTGTACAAATAAACATCCCAGTCTCTGGCTTCTCTGATTGTACCAGTCTAACTTTATGTGAACTTCTGCTTATCAGGGAACCTGAACTACAGCACAGTAATTTTATAAAGAGAACATGGAAAAGGTCTAAATTTAGGAAGGACAGCTAGAAGGAGGCTACTTAATTAGTAAAATGTGAAGGTATGAAGACCACATAGCCTGAGAGTTGATGAGACCGAGAGCTACACATTTATATGAGATGTGGATAAATTTTCCAAACACAAGCAGCCTTGGCTGCAAAATTATTTACATCTCAATAATGAGTCAGAGAGACAGAATGAAGGAAAGGACAGAGGATGAAGGTAGGGGTAAGACTAGAACAGATCTTATAGAGAAGTCCCTCAAGGCAAGTAACCACCCCCATCCCGATATCTTGTGAATCAAAAAGGGGGTAAAAAAAACAAGTATTTGTTTTTTTAAAATTTTTAAACTTGCAAAAAAAAAAGAAAAAAAAAAAAACAACAACAAAAAAGTTTGGCAAAGTAAAAAAATGCCAAAAAGAAAACCCGGGCCAAACCCCCAAGGCAACCCCCTTGGAAGGCCGGTAAGCAAGATAGTGCTGACCAGAGTAGACCATGTATCCAATCTGACTTGCCAATTCCTGTTTTTTATGTCCTCAACACAAACTCGGTGACCTTTTTTGTAAGTCACTATTTTGAAATCAAATCATAATAAAAAAATTTTTGTTAAAAAACATGCATATACATACGAAGATTATACTGTTGCCTACTTTGTGAATTATTCGAGGCCTCAGCCTAAAGCAGTAGCAGTTATAGTGGACACTTTTCATGGAGAATGAATTCAAATTGTGTTTGTTTTACATTGGCCACAAAAGAGCCTTCAGGTAATAACTGTTGTTTGCTCCTGACTTGGTCTAAATTTGAATCTATGATTTAAGTTGACATTGTAGAATATTTTATCATACATTTAAATAATACCAAACCTAACCAAGGGCTCCATTTATTTTGTTTTTCCTTTTGCACAAGCTAAATTTAATTTAGTAGTAGTTTTAGGTTTTTGGGAATCAGTACTCATTTTCTTAAATCAGCTTCAATTTCATTACCTTTTCATAATCTAAATTCATAATCGTTCCAGTTTATTTTTAACTTACAAAGAAACTCACAATAAGTTTGGCACATCTTCACTTGTTCTGAGTTGTTTATATGGTCAAATTTAGTTATTAAGGCTTAGATCTAGGTTATGCTCATAGCTCTAGCCTGGGGCTTTCTTCTGTGCCTCTGCCTAATTTTGTGGGGGCATCAAGAGGGACATTATGTTCATGTGATATGATGCAAAACCACTGAGCTCATCCAGAGGGTGGGGGTTTGGGCGCTGGCCCTTGCTTCTTCCTTCCCAATGTGTACAAATAAACATCCCAGTCTCTGGCTTCTCTGATTGTACCAGTCACAAGTTGTCAGATGATTTCTTTGTTCCCATTTTTAATGATTGGAAATAACTGTTTTAGCCTCATTTTACAAAGACAGGGTATTTTATCCTATTTCTAACAATTTCAAATCTTAAAGATATGGTTTAAAGTTTCTGAGTTCTGGATGGCAGGAAGTTAACTAAACTTTTTTTAAAATAAAGAATGTCAAAAGCAAAAGCTAGATCTTTCTTTGTCAGATTTAAGCCTTGAGGGAAATTTTTAAATAAGAATTTTGGACTAAATATTGAAATTATTATTTTTTTAGTTACCTTTTTTTTAAATTAAATGTATACTTTTAAAAAATTCCCACCCACCCCCTTGGCAACCATCAGCTGTTCTCTATATCTGAGTCTATTTCCGTTTTGTTTTGTTTTATTTTGTTTATTTATTTTGTTTTTTTTTAGACTCCATGTGTAAGTGATATCATAAAGTACTTGTCTTTCTCTGACTTTTTTCACTTTTAGAATAATACCCTCTACATCCATCTATGTCTTTGCAAATGGCATGATTTCATTCTTTTTTATTGCTGAATAATGTTTATTGTATATGTATGTATGTATGTATGTATATATGTATATTTATGTATATATACACACATATATGTACATATACATATATGTGTGTATATATATATACACATATATATGTTTTATCCATTCATCTATTCATTCATTTATCTACTGATGGAGATCTAACTTGCTTCCATATCTTGGCTTTTACTGGTAATGTTGCAGTGAACTTAGGTGTACATATGGTGGTTCTATTTTTAATTTTTTGAAGAACCTCTATACTGTTTTCCATAGTGGCTGCATCAGTTTACAATCCTACCAAAACTGCATGAGGATTCCCTTTCCTCCACTTCCTCATCAACACTTGTTTGTCAATTTGTTGACCATGGCCCTACTGACACATGTGAGGTGATATTTCATTGTAGTTTTAATTTGAATATCCTGATGATTAGTGATGCTGAATATCTTTTCATAAGTCTGTTGGACATCTGCATGTCCTCTTAGGAGAAATATCTATCCAAGTCCTCTGGACATATTTAATTAGATGGTTTGGGGTTTTTTATGTTATTAACTTGTACAAGTTCTTTATATATATCTTCTCTCATTCAGCAGGTTGTTTTTATCATTTTGTTGATGGTTTACCTCACTGTGCAAAAACTTTTTGGTTTGTGTAGTCCCATTTGTTTTACTTTTGTTTCCTTTGCTCAAGGATATATCTCAAAAAAGATATTGATAAGAGTAATATCAAAGAATTTACTGCCCATGTATTCTTTTAGGAGTTTTATGGCTTCAGGTGTAATATTTAAGTCTTTAATCCCTTTTGAGTTTATTTTTGTATATGGTGTAAGAAAATGGTCCAGTGTTTTTTTTTTTTTTTTGCATGTATCTGTCCAGTCTTGCCAAAACCACTTATTGAAGAGACTGTCTTTACCTCGTAGTGTACCTTTGTCTATTTTGTCATAGATTAATTAACCATATAAGCAGAGATTTGTTTCAGGGTTCTTTATTCTACTCTGTTGATCTATGTCTCTTCTTTATGTCAGTACCATAATGGTTTGATAATTGTAGCTTTGTGGTATAGTTTGATATCAGGGAGCCTGATACCTCCCACTTTGTTCTTTCTCAAGATTTCTTTGTCTATTTGGGTCTTTTGTAGTTCCATATAAATTTTAAGGTTAGTTGTTCTAATTCTGAAAAGAAAACCTTTGGTATTTTGATAAGGATTGCTTTGAATCTGTATATTACTTTGGGCAGTAAGGACATTTTAACAATATTAATCCTTTCATTTATTTGAATCTTGTTCAGTTTTCTTCTTCAATGTCGTATATTTTTCAGAGTACAGGTCTTTCATCTTTTTGGTTAAATTTATTCCTGGGTATTTTATACTTTTTGATTCAGTTGTAAATGAGATTGTTTTCTTAATTTCTCCTTCTGATTGTTCATTACTGGTACATAGAAATGCAACATATTTCTGTATATTGATTCTGTATCCTGCTACTTTGCTAAAGTCATTTATTCTAATAGTTTTTTGGGTGTATTCATTAGAGTTTTCTATGTATAGTATCATGTCATTTGCAAATAATGGGAGTTTTACTTCTTTTCCAATTTGCATGTCTTTTCTTTCTTTTACTTATTCGATTGCTGTGGCTAGAACTTCTAATACTATGTTGAATAGAAGTGGTAATAGTGGACATCTGGACATCTTTGTCTTGTTGCAGATCTTAGAGGAAAGGCTTTCAACTTTTCACCATTGAATATGATATTAGCTATGGGTTTGTCATATGTGTCATATCTCAAAAACATATTTGAGATGTTTTTTCTATATTACTTTGTTGAGAGTTTTTATCATAAAAGGATGATGAGTTTTGTCAAATGTTTTTATGCGTCTGTTGAGATGATCATCTGCTTTTCATCCTTTATTTTGTTAGTAATGTATCTCATTGATTGATTTATGGATGCTGAACCATCCTTACACTCCTGAGATGAATCTCACTTGGTCACAGTGTGTAATCCTTTTAATGTATTATTGAATCTGGTTTGCTAATATTTTGTTGGGAATTGTTGCATCTATGTTTATGAAAGATACTGGCCTGCAATTTTCTTTTTTTGCAATGTCTTTATCTGATTTTGGTATCAGGGTAATGCTGGCTTTATAAAATAATTTTGAAAGTATTCCTTCCTCTTCAATTTTTTGAAATAGTTTAAGAAGGATAGGTTTTAATTCTTCTTTGGATATTTGGTAGAATTCACCTGTGAAGCTATCTGATCCCGGACTTCTATTTGTTGAAAGTTTTTTTAATTACTGCTTTAATTTCATTGCTAGTAATTGATCTGTTTAGATTTTGTATTTCTTCTTGGCCCAGCCTTGGAACTTTATATACTTCTAGAAATTTATCCATTTCTTTTAGATTATCGAATTTGTTTGTATACAATTGTTTATAGTATTCTTTAATGATTGCACTTCCGTCATGTTGGTTGTAACTCCTCTTTCATTTATAATTTTGCTTATTTAGGCTCTCTTTTTCTTAATGAATTTGGCTAAAGGTTTATATTTATTTATCTTTTCAAAGAACCAGTTCTTAGTTTTATTGATCTTTTCTATTTTTTCAATTTCTATTTAATTTCTGCTCTGATCTTAACTATTTCTTTCCTTCTGTTTGCTTTGGATTTTGTTTATTCTTCCTTTTCTAGTTCCCTAAGGGGTATAGATTGTTATTTGAGCTTTTTCTTAAGTCTTAAGGTAGGTCCGTGCAGCTGTGAACTTTCCTCATAGAATCGCTTTTGCTGCATCCCATAAATTTTGAAAAGTTGTGTTTTCATTTTTCAAAGCATGGGGGGCACTGGCCTACAGAGCCAGAGCAGCGCCAGATGGGGAGGCCAGGTGCATGTAATAATGCCCTGTTGATCCTGCCTGCTCTTTGTTCAGGCCAAAATAGGCTGGGAACACACTGTTGAAAACTTGCAGGAAGACCAGGGCACCAGAATAGAGTTTCCGCCCACTCAGTGGAGGTAAAGGGGGATGTAAACAGTGGCGTTCACTGGCCCCTCCAGCCCTGCAAGATTCCCACATTCCCCCGAGAGTTCTTGTGGCTATATAGTCTTCTCTATACAGTTTCCCTCAGGTCTGATGTACCGAAAGTGGTCCCAAGTAGAAGAGACCTCTATGCAGGCATTATATGCTGAGTAGTTTTGGAAGCCAGTTGGAGCCAAGCAGTTACTTACAGCACCTAGGGCACGAGCCTGAACCCTGAAGCAGCTCTCAGCATGGGGACTAGGTTAGTGTGGTGATGCCCTTCTATTCCTGCTTGCTCCCTTTGTTGACAGGCAAAAGTCTCTAGGAAATGTAGCTGTGAACTCCCTGCATGGTTTAGCTGGTAGGCCAAAGCACCTGAATTGAGCTCCTGCTTGCTCTAGGAAAGGTAAACTATAGCGCTCACCGGCTCCCCAATCCCGGAGAGTTCTCACAGCTGGGGGCGTGGGGTGCTCCCTCATCTTTTCATGTCTTTTGCTTGTTTGTCAGAAGCTGTTTATTCAGTCTCCCAGGAGTAACTGCCAGCTATACACATGTATATTTGATTTTGCTCAAATCAAACGAAGGGATGAGTTTAGCGTCCTCCTACACCACCGCCATCTTGGACCTGCAAATGTTGTAAATTGACATTATTTTATTCTTTATCAATTCATTAACTAGAAATTTTTTCTTGATGATCCCTACTATCTGGAATATACAAACGAAGTAGCATTCGAGACTTTTCAAAGAGTAGACCTATTCAAGACTTTAAGGTCTCATGGGAGAGATAACATTAACACACGTGAAATAGATACAGAACAAGTAAGGTGAATAGTGTGGTACTGAGTTTAAGGGTAACTGGTGTTTGGAACAGAAGAGAGATCAGTGCAGATCAATATAATAAAGGAAAGCTTTATGGAGGAAGCATTGTTTGAACAAGGCTTGCAAGATGAACAACAGTGCTAGCAGTAAGCAAGGTGATTACCAGCAATGGTCCTGTCAGGACACAGATCTTACCAGTCCCATGATTGGGGCGCTGTGGGGCTCAAAGAAATAAGATAGCTTACCTTTCTAAGGCTAATTTTCCTCATCTGTATAGTGGTGTTAATAATAGTAGTACCTACTTCATAGTTTTGCTTATTTTGTTTTAGAGAATGGCAAATATATGCAAAGTGCTTAGCCATTAATGTTACCTATGAGTATTAGGCAGAGAGATGGGAACATATTGAGGAAAGAAAGAGAATGCGTCAGAGAACAAAGATGGGATGGATGAGAATATACCAATCTGTTTGGCTAGAGTGCAGGGTATAGGGGTGGCATCTAATGAGGATAAACTAAATAGATAAAGTAGGATCATGTCAAAGGGAGCTTAGAAGCTTGATATACATTTTCATACATTCATTCAAATGATAAGTAACATCTACTATATACAAGGCTCTGTGCCAAGTCCTGCGGATTCCATGGTGAATAGACCAATATCATCTCTCCCTTAATGGGGCATCAGTACTTCGGGGAATATAAACATTAAAAAATTACAAGTGGGAAAAGGGAAATACAAAAGTTTGGAAAGTGTTTATATTACTCTGGATTTTATAAAAGTTGATGATATTAAAAAGAAAGCTTTTCTAACCATAAAGATAATTACTACCAACCCGTATGAGATAAGGCATATGATTAGATATAACACACAACTCTGAAAGAAAAAAAACCAAAATCATTCTGTCTGCATAGCACTAATCAACCAATTTGATAGAACGAAATTAATCAGGTCTATAAAACCAATAGAGAATTTGATCAAACTTTTCATATGTAAACACAGTTTCAGTTCTTAAAACTTCTTTGAAACCCGCATATCGAGCTCTATCTTTCCTCACACTTTGGGCTGGCTCAATCAATGTATTCTCATTGTTCTGGTCTGAACTTACTCATATTATTGCTATGTATATATAATTACTGCAAACTATAATGCCTTTTTCTTAACCTCAGTATAATTTTGTCTTTCTCCCCCACATTCTTTTCTCTGTGTTATAAGATAGTATGTGGCCAAAACCTTCTTCTTGAACACTGACTTTTTCATATAACCTAATTCAATTCAAAGACTGTGTTTGTATCACTGAAATAGCCACTGACGGGTTTTATTCTTTCCTGGGATATTATCTGGCCATAAGCATGGAGATTGCACACAAGATCATCTTAATAAAGGTTGAGTTACAGTTTCCAATTCCAACTGGCTGATTCACATAAATAGCGCCTTCTGAAAGAAATCCTATGTATTAATCAGGATAGGCTACTTTATATGCGATAACAAAAACAACCAACCTTTATGTGACTTAACAGAGCAAAGTTCTATTTCTCATGCTCAATATATAACCCATATTAGTCAACCGGAGAGCTTGGCTTATAACAGTCACTCGGAGCCCCAGGTGAATAAAGGTCTACCTTCCCATAAGCTGTAATCTCACAAGAGCCTTTGGGTTTTAGCAGGGTGGAGAAGAAAACAAAGAGAATCACTCACATGCTCTTCTGTGCTTTAGGTCAGAGGCGACACCAGTCACTTCACTCTCATTTTCTTGGTCAGAGCATGTTACATGTTTGTCTAACTTTAATGGGGTAAAGACATGCAGTCCTCCCATGCTCCCAGAAGAATTGAAGGACCAGCACTATTAGTGAGTAATATCTATCATATCCTACGAGACAAATCGACCTGCCTGTTTAAGAGACATGCTCCACAGAATGCCATTTGTTTACAGCAGAGACATCTGAAGTGAACTGAACTGTGACATTTAACAATTCTCAAATCATTTGTCACATAACAACTTTCTATCAGCTTTACTACCTCTAACATCCCCATTCCATAAACAACACTCAGATAAATTCTCAAATAGCTACCAAATACAGAGAATGAACATAGCTCTCTAGCATTTTAAGAGAAACGACGACTTCATGACAAGGAACAGATTTTCCCATAATATCCAAGGAACATGTCCTCTTCTGCTAATTCACTTCAAAAGGCTTCAATATCTTTGGGCCAAATCCAGTTTCTGATTCTATTCCAGGAGAAATTCCATGATGTCAGATTACTTAGACTCTCTTTAATTTTACTCTGATAATATTCCCATAAACCTAGAATATCAAAATAACATTATCATTTCCAAGGTGATTGTTTTTCTAAAAGTTGGCATGGGGCTAACTTAGAGCCATAGGTAATCTAAAATGCATTATTCATATCAGGACTGACATAGCACTACGACTTAAAGAAGGAAAGCCAGTAAGTGGATCTAAAATGAAATTCTTTAGCTCACCAATGGTGACTTAAAATGAAATAGAATCGTGTTCATTAAGAATTTAAAATTTGAGGATGCAAAAGTATATAGACCTTTTTCTATAAAGGATTATCATTTTATTGTTCTCTTAATCCAGAACAGGTGTATTTGCTCTACTTTTAACTTCTGTCATTTGCATCGGTTTGCGTTATATACTCATCAGTTTCTTGCACCATGATGTAAACACCTTTGTTAGTGATAATCACTTTGGTCTTTTTATAATGATTATAAAATAAGAATGATACTTTGCACTGTGTACTTTTCTTCTAATCAGCTCAACGCTTATGTCACAATCAATATGATAGCTTTTATGTTGCAGTTGCAGGCTTTCATTGACATTCTAACACAAGCAGCTGTCATAAAGCAACCAAAGAAGAATGAGGCCATTATGTTGGTCTTATTGATTTAAACTAAGTGAAAGTGGCCCATATGTCTTCAAGTTGTTTTAGCACTACTTCGGTTATGACTTAAAATTGTTTATTGAGAAGAAACATATGAGTTTTTAATTTTTTTGTCTATTTAAAACATAATGTTTCTGCTCTTATAAAAATATGTAGCCACTGAACACCTTGCAGAAGGATGAGTCCTCTTAAAGCATTTTTTTTCTAGAGTCGTAATGCTCTGCACTGAGCTTTCTCATGAGACATTTGCTACCCTGCACATCTCCATTATGTTAATTGGTCTGAATGGATATTCCATTGATGATCTTGATCTCACAATCTTGCTTACTGAGTGAAACACCCAGATGTCCTAATTTGCTCATTTCCTTTACTCAGTTTATTTAACTGATTCAAGACAATTAATTCACCTGGATATTAAGATTGTATGTCTTAGTATGGATTCTCTTAATGCAAAGCTTAAGACAAGGACTTGGATGCAGGCTATTTACTTAGAGGTTGACCTCAAAAGCAAGAGTGAAGGAAGAAGTGGGGAAAAAAAAAAATATATATATATATATATAAATGTGTTAGGTACAATTCAGCCAGACCTCTGGGCAGCATGTCCCACAATTGTTCCATTAGAAGGATGGAAGGCCAAGAACACCCACCGGCTCAGCCAGGACATTAATACCCAGTATGTTCCCAGAGTAGTTTTGTCCATGGGCTGAGCAGGAGCTGCGGCTTTAAAGAGTGTCTCAGGTAGAAAATGGGAAGACACATAGGGAGGTTTTAATGCTGGATGTTCTCAGCATGAAGCTAAAATTGCATAATCTGTGCCCTGCTGCTGTGGCTAAAATCAGACATAGAGTGAAGCATGGGACATGAGACAACAGAAGTATATGCTACAATATAAATTTGGCATTAATATTAAACATTTAAAATTAATTTGTCACTTCTTGTGAAGCCTATAGCATATTGGCACAAACTGAAACATTTTTGTAAAACGTACAGTTCAGAGAACCTTTGTGATGTGCTACCAGGTATTATGATTTATGCCTTAGAAATTTTAGATACCGTCTTGTTACTATAATTAAGGAGACTGTATAAACCCTCTCTTTCTAACATGTCTCCCTTTTGAAATGGATGTGTGTTCTCTTTGGGCATAGTAAAGGGAAAAGACCTTTGACTGGTCTCTTGTACAAATTCCACTTGTGCCTACCCTGTGAGACATCCAGTGCACAGACCACAGGTGCAGAATCTCTACCTGGCAACATCCACCAAGCTGCCAGAAATGTCACAGAGGCACACATGGCAGAAAACAGTTAGTGCATTTTATCTGGTTATTATGAATCTTTAAAACTTTATTTTTTGCCCAGAGAAATTGATTAGAAATTATTGTAATGTATGTGGTTCACTTATTTATTTGTATAAATAAGTATGGTATATATTACAAAGCATTTACATTTATGGATTATTCTGTCTAGTTCATGAACATCTTTTAAGCTCCCCAAAGCAGGGACTATATTTTGTTTACCTTTGTGTATCCCATCACCCAGCCAGTAGAAGCTGAATAGATATTTGTGGAATATAAAATTGTGATTCAGTGAATGTCACAGAAGAGAAAAAGAGACAAAAGATATTATAGAGTATTCACTACTCGGGAAACTATATTAAGTACTTTATATAGATTATCTCATGTAATTTTCACAATAACTCTAAGGTACTATTATAAACCCTGTCTCACCAATGGGAAACTCTGGTTGAAAAAAAAAGTTTAATACCTGGACCAAAGCCATAAAACAGGTTGGTTGTGGAATGATTTAAATCAAGGCATCCAGACAGTTGGTGTCTGCAGAATATACTTATGATTTTCTTGCTTTGGAGAAGTCTAGAGAGGAGTATTTAGAATTTGTAAAGCCATTCTCTGACATGACAAAATGTCCTTCCTGAATTCATGCATTTCTGGCCTTTAGTGTTCTCTCCTGCTTGTTGTATGTATCTTTGTGACTTGTTTGTAAAACTGCTCCTCTGTACTCACTGTATGTCTTTCCCCAAGCCACCAGCAACTTGTTCAGCCAATAGATCAATTCAGGCCCAGGGCCAAAACATTGAGGCTTTTATACTAACTTCACAGCCAGTTCAATTTCCTGGTGTTCCTTTGCCACATTTTTGGATTAATTCCTTTCTTTTGTAAGGTTAGCACCATCATCTTTTATCATACCCCAAAGTGGGTACTACTTAGAATTACATAACAACGGGAAAATGCCAAAATTGCAGGAACAATATGCTCTGACTGCTACTGTGATAACTCTTCCTGAAACAGCATCATTTAGTGGTTATGATCCTGGATCTGGACTCCGGAGTCAAACAGCCAGAGTTCAATTCTTGGTCTTGTTCCATGAACTTTGGCAGGATTTTTAACCATTCTGGGCCTCAATTATCTCATCTGTATAATGGGGATAATAATAGTATCTACCTTATTGGGCTATTCTGAGGGTTAATTTAGTAACTACAAGTAAAACTTAGAACACAGTCCCTGACACACAATGAGCTCTATGTAAGACTCTGCTAAAGAAATAAAAGCCTATCCAGGAGTATAAATGCTGGATTTTCCATTGATCTAAGTATAACACTATGCATAAATTCTTTGAACAAAGAGAACTTGAACAGCTGGAAAGAGGAAAAAAATACTAGTTGTAAAAAATCCAAAACAAAATCAATTCTCATGTGCTATTCTGAGTATATGACTTCTGGCTGATAAACTGTCTTCAAAATTGCTCTAAAAAACCTTTCTTGACTTTACACTTCTCTCTCCTTACCCTCCCCACCCCCCCACTCACTTTGTCTCTCCCTCTCTCTGTAGCTACAAATTAGTACTTCAAATCTTTGCTATTCTATTTAATTTGCATAAACATCATGTCCGAAGTTAATTCCTTGATAAGGTTTCCCGGAAAATAGCTAAAGACAATGACCACATTATATCATCCAGGGGACAAGAACCACGTGGTCTGATCCGTGTGGTGTCT
Source organism: Pteropus vampyrus (assembly GCF_000151845.1). NCBI lineage: Eukaryota > Metazoa > Chordata > Mammalia > Chiroptera > Pteropodidae > Pteropus > Pteropus vampyrus. The sequence continues at coordinate 15,153,568 of NW_011888792.1, forward strand.
TATTACTTCGTAAACACCTTGCCTGGGTCGGCGGGACTTGTCCTCTATCTTTATCTGTTTTCCTTTAACATTGACTGCCCTCACCACCTGCAAAAGGAACACCTTGAAAAGATTAATTATTAACTTCAAAAAAAGTTACTTCAAACATTTCAAAAGTCAATATAGAAGAGGGAAAACCCCAGTAACTCGTTGTGTAGTCAGTCACACTTGACATTGACTCAATCATTTTATTTATTCCTTTTCTCTGTCTTGAAAAACAATAGGTCAATTCAGTTTTATTATATCTGAGATATAAATGCATATGAGTTTAAGATGTGCTGGTGTTAAAATATTTATTGGTTAAATCTGACAGTCATATTTACAGTCTTAGCTCCAAAGACCTGTGAAGTATATATTATTAAATAGAATCTATGTTGAGAAGTTTTACCCTTGGAATACATAATTTGCCTGTGTAGTTTCTTTGCACATGCTTGTTTTAAGCTAAAAAATGTCTGGATATTCAACTATTTTTTTAAATGTCTGTGGAATTGAGTATGCAATAAATCACTATAATTGACAGTTTTAGCAAGTCACAGAAGTGAACTCCATCACTGTGAGACTGCAGAGTTGCAACACAAGATACCAAACCTGTCAGAAATTATGTTTTCCATTTTTTCAAACAAAATATCAGGTCTCATGCTCCCCTTCAAGTAGCTGTAAAAATGATTTGAAGATTATTAGCTATCAAATATTTATAGTATGGGTATTTGGGACATTTTCAAGCTCCAATGAATTTAGTACATTTGATACATTTTAAGTACATAAAACGTACAAGAGACTGCGCTACTCCTTGTCAAGATGAAGCAAGCGACTGGCAATAGCTAACATTTACTGGGCTCTGTTTGTGCAGGGCACTGTTCTAAGTACATTCTGAGTATCAATTCGTTTAATTGCCCACAACCCTATAAGAAGGTGGCATTATTTCTCTCATTTAAGAGATAAGAAAACAAAGCTGAGAGAGGAAAATGATTTGCTAGAAGTTGCATATCCAGTAAAAGGTAGATGTTTTCTGACTCTAAAGCTGCTCCATTCATATTTCATTCTGGCGCTTGAGGAGCCTTCAGTATAATGGGAGTAAGAAAGGGAGTAGAATGAAATGTATAAATCATAGAGCAAGCCATAAGGTGTAGAAGTAAAAATGTCATGAAGTTGAAAAAAGAAAGAATTATACCCATTTTCATCAAAACTGAAAAGTCATTAAAGAAAGCTGCCTATTGATTGGCTCATTAGGGATGGTTCGTACTGATGTAATTGGAACTGGCTCAAGGCTTTCTAGGTAGAGGGAATGGTAAGAACTGAGGCACAGAAGTGGGGTAGTATGAAGCATGTTGAAGCGATAGCAGGTAGTTCCGTTTGGGGAGGTATTGGATACAGAAAGAGCAGTCATGGTAGGTAAAACTGGAAAGGTAAAATGAGGTTTAAAAATATTAAAGAATGCGAAATGCTAGGTCAAAGAATTTTAGAACTTAGCAATGTAGAGATTTTAGAATTTCTGAATGGGTAAAATGATTAAAACACTGTTGGGGAACTATTTATCTAGCACTGGAATTATATTTATCATCTATTCCACTTTTAATTTCAAGCTATGTAAGAGGAAATATCTATACTAAGAATAGAAAAGTAAGGAAAGGAAAAATGGAAATGTGATGTATTTTTAGTAAGACAAAGGAGGAGCTAGTTACTATAATGGTTATCAGGTTAAATCTAAGTAAGTGGTTTGTCGGATGAACTGGACAGAGGAGAACTTGTGATCAGCAGTCATTGGTTCCACTTTAGAATCACCAGAGGCACTTTCAGAATCTCACAGGCTCATCCCTGACCAATTATATCAGAATCTCTGAGATTCCAATTCAGATGTCAGTATTTTTAAGGCTCCTAGAGAGTTTTTATTGTGCTGCAAAGATTGAGAACTTTTGCTCTAGTAAAACAAGTAATGAGGATTTGAACTTCAGGGCTGACAGAATGGAAAAGAGGGAAAGAATATGAAAAAAATAGTTTGAAAGGAAAATCAATATTTCTATTGAAAATGCTACAAAAATTGTTCCCACAGTTTCGTCCATTAAAAAAAAAAATCAAAAGTCCCCTTGCACACGCAATAAACAAGTTTGGAAAATCTGACAAGCTTGATCAGAACATAGAGCTCCATTGATACAAAGGCAAAAGCTTGCCCAGAAAGGGTCGTTTATGCAGCAGTGCCTCAATCTCCTTGTCTGTACATTCGAGTTATTAATACCTCTCCTATCTCCTTAATAAGGATTTTAAGAGCATAAAAGGCAATAATTCAGAAAAGAGAACTCACATGAATAGCCAGCGCTAGATTCATGTAAGCCATTACTTTAAACAGAATCGAACTTAGTTAAGTTCACATTAAACATATCATTTCTACTTCCCCGGGATGACAAACGAACTGTAATTCCATTGTGTAAAAACATCTTTTGAAGTTGTTTCTGTCATTTCAATAGGTTGAGCCCCAAATTCTAGATCCATCGGTTGGGCTCATTGCTCTGCCAACAGAGCTGGTTCTTTTGCTACTTCACTTTAAATTACAACATCGACGAAAGCTGCATATTTTGATAATCACATGCAGAGTAAGCTATAAATTACCTTTGACTGAATGAGTAACTAATGGAAGTAGCCAAGGGTTTGTCCCTGCTGCCTTTGTGAGCCTTGCCTGTGTTTTCCCATGGTAATGTTCGAGCTGGCTGCAACAACCAGGCAAGTACAGTTCCTCTACCCTTTGACAACTAATCACTATAACCCTTAGAAGTTGCTTTCAAATAAATTCCAGGATGCTACCAAACTATACTTAAATTTCTGTCCTATTTTTACTGGCATATAAAGGAAAGAGATTGGAATAGGGACAAAATGATTTTGAACCATCCCCTTTAAAAATGCAATGCAGTTCCAACTTGCCTCACACCATTACCTTTTGAAATCTTATCCAGTCTCAAAATTATGAATATTAATGATTTTATTCAGTACTTAATGTTCCCAAAATGTTTTGCAATCACCTTTAGCTAATCCTCATAAAATCCTATTGAGGCATGCTAGTGTTAATATTCTTGTTTCATAGCTAGAGAAATTGAGGTTCAGAAATGTTAAAGAACTTACAAGTGATGAAACAAGCCAGGTGAAAAGTGAGATTGAGTCTATGTAGCCTCTTTCTTTTTGCAGCTCACTGCTCTCCCTAAGAAATTTTCATGTTAAAGTGCTCCATTGGACAAGTTGTCTTTCCTATAACTCCAGGCCTTATTGGGCCAAAAACCTTTGTATTTAGTAATAGGTCTGCTAAGTCATAGCAGAAGTTTTGAAAGGTTACTTAAGTTTTCTGCAACCTAAGCATCTTTATAAAAAAAGTACTGATCCAGAAAACTGAGAAACTGGGTCTAAGATAATTCCTGAATCACACATTGTTGAAGAGGTAAGGAGCAGAACACCAAATGATGGGTCCAGCCCAAGAAAAGATTTATGATTGTCTGTAGTGAAGTCAGTTATTCCTTTTTACCTTATTTTCCTGTTTCTTTCCTTTCAACTGTATCGGTGTTTAACCAACAAAATTTATTTATTCAACATATTGTTTCTAGGAGCCTATTATGGGTCAGGCCCTTCATAAAATATCAGAAATATACAAGAATGAATAATAAATACATTATCCCAGCCCTGTGGTTCACAGCTTGGTAGGGGAGATAGGTGTATAAACAAACTCAGACTACAATGCGCTATATACTGGAGCTGGGTTGGAAGTAAAGTGGGATGAGAACACAAAGGAAGCACCAATTAAGTGCCTAGAGGAAGTGGGGAATGCCTGCAATAGAAGGCCCCTCTCAGCTGGGTCTTAAGAGAGTGTGTGGGAGTTTGCCAAGGGGAGGAAACTAAGCATTAAGAGGGGGAAAAGTGACATTCTTTCTAAGGATGCTTAATTACATTCTAACAGGATTCTAAATCTTAACTAGAAAGCTCAAGCAGTATTTTCCTGAGCTGGGGCCTTTTCTAATACTTTCTCCAAATCACAATGCAATCCATATTCAGCAGCTCATTATACATTTTCTATTCCACAGCCTAAGTGTCAGTAGTAAGGGACCATGGAAACATCATATGGTGAAAAGATGGAAGATTTGAAGTTGGGAATATCATATACAAGGCCATGGTTGCGGGGAGTTGGGGGGAAGAAAGAAGAGAAGGAAAGAGACAGACAAAGAGGACATTGAAGGAAAAAAAGAGACAAGCAACAACTGGTGTTAGTATTTACAAAGTAGTTCTCGAATATGATTACATTTGGACTGGACCTTATGAGGTTATTGTATCAAATGAATTAATGATTGTGAAAGTACTTCATAAAATGAAGAAACTATACAAATAAGGGCTGTTATTATTGTGAGCTTCAGCCTGTAATGGAGATGGGTCCCATGCTCACCAGGTCCAAATGCAGCTGCGCTCTAGAGCTGCCACATCTGAAAGAAGGACAGAGATGAGAGGAGGTCTGGGAAGATCTGAAAGAGCATATGTGTGCACGGGGGTGTGACCTCCTTCGGCTCTGTTGCATTGCAGAGAGAATTTCCTGTGCCAGCTCAGCCATAGCCTGCCTTTCCTACAGGATATCAAGCTCCAAGTTTACAGTTCCTATCAGGGAGTCTCTTTGTTTGAACAAAGCCTCATTTGTTAGGAAGTGTCACAGATCAGCGTGTATCAAATGCAAGATTGAATGTCCCTCAAGCACAAAGACATGCAAAGCTATGCCAGGATACCAGCAATGGGGCTTTTCACCATGAGAAAACAGATGGTCAGAGTGAAAAAGGCCAGTCTTTATAGAACAGAAATTCTTCCAACCCACCCCCACCCCCACCCCCATGCCCCACTTCCCCTTTCCCCCTCTCCCCTGCTCTTCTTTCACTCCATTGCACTGACAGGGAAACATTCAATATGCTGCAACATCATCTGATGTTCGTGTCCTTTTAATTAAACCAAGAGATCTGAAATAGGGACACCGTTGTCTTTGCAGAGAAATTATTTCAGAAAGAAGATAATGGAACCTCTTTTTTTTCAGGCTTGCAAGAGGCTTGTGTGTAATTTGTCCTTTGCAAGAGCAATCAAAGATAACCGGTACGCAATTGATTATGGGCTTTGTGTCCTTTTAATTACTTGTTTCTACACACTGGTTTAGTTACATGCTGAAAGCAGATCTGTCTGAGTTCTCTCTAAGCTGTAGTGCTTTCTTTTGCTTACATGGTTTAATAATAAAGCTATTAGTAAGCCACCACCACATAGAACAATCCTATCAGACTAGAATAGATCTTGAATCTTGTTTTTTTTTTTTATTTTTTCAATAGGCTATTAGTTGTTTTTATGGAAAACGAGGTTAAAGAATGCTATATCGATGCTTAACTAAACAAAAAATATTCTAAAGTCTTCCGTATTCTCAAAGTAGAGTTCACAAGGACAGAGAGGTTAGAATTTACACAGCAGGTTTTTAGTTTGCTTTTTTTAATTGACAAAAATAGGAATAACTTTTTCTTTCTTTTTACTGAACACTGAATTCTGTCAACTGAATTCCTTCGAATAAGCATCGGGAAAAAAAAATAAAAGTTAGCATAATACATAGACTAGATTATTACTATTATTTGGATTCCATGTACTGAAAATGCCTTCAAATCAGTAAATGACAGATGAAAATGTAGAAACAATTTTACTGTCATTTTAGGTTCTCTACCTAAAAGCTTTCTAATGATAGAAAACTGACTAAATCTCTATGCCACTGTTTACTTTCCTGCTACTTAACTTATGCCCTAGAAAGAAAGAAAATATGAAAGTTGTAACCACATGAAAGAAAGCCATCTAATTTCAGTATGGAGACCCTGAGACTACAGCTGCTAAAATAGGAAATGAACAGAAAGTTTAACAAAGTGCGTGATCCCAGGTAAGGACCAGGCTCCTGCTCTGTCGAATCTCCATAGATGTGAGCTCATTGCAAATGGTGAAACTACCCCAAATTCTGGGAACTCCTATGAATCTAAATCCCCACCCACCTGCTGTGCACGCTCTCAAGTCCTTTATGCATCACTTCTGCCATGGTATTAGATTCCCGCTTCCTAGGAATGCTCTGTTTTATAGGCATATATCTGCCTATGAAGTGTCCAATGTGTGTGTGCTTGACAACATGGGAAATATAAAAATTTACCTTCTTTGAAGTATGATTCCTTCTGACAAAGAGCTAGTCTAGGCGAGGAAATGAGTCTAGAACAAATGTGAAAAAAATGAACATTGTGTGTTCTGACAGAAAAAGAGGACATTAGTATACAAGATGAAGGCAGATGAGATGTAAGCTGTGTTGAAACATAAATGAGTATAAAGTAGATTGGCAAAGGCAGAGAATAGAAGAGAAAGTATTCTGGCATGGCTTCATGAGGTGGTAATATATAGGATAGAAGGTATGAATGAGGAGAAGCAGAAAATGAAGAACTATGGATAAGTTGAGGCTGATTATAAAGAAGCTTAATGTCATTCTTTTTTTTAAACAAGCGTTTTTCAATGCTTTCTATGTAAGAAGTGTTGAGCTAAGCATTGGAGATTACAAAAGGAATGACAGTCTCTACCCACATGAAACTCGCCGTGAGATGGAAAAGACAAACTGAGTATATAAACCATCAAAAATTATGTTTCTATATGCCATTCTAGCAGATCTTCATAGCTACATTAACAAAATAGTACTATTTATTTGATATTCTTATCTTGTACCTAATATAATGTATTATCTTGCTGATAGCTATAACACATTCTTATGTTATGCTCCTCCATGTTGATTATTTGTACTATTTCATGAATGTTTCATGTTTCTCTCCTTCCCTTTTCCAACTGCTTTCTTACCAACTGCTTTTCCCCCCCTCCAGCATTTTCTTCCCCATTATCACAGAATTTCATTTAGCTCTTATTGGATCTATCCTCTGATGTTTCACATTATCAGAGTTCTTCCACAAGGTTCAGCCATTTGTATATTTATTAAAACAATTAAAGATATGATTACATATCTAAGAATCATGAGATTCCTAGAACGCTGGTGTCAGTGTAAAAGCCATTGTAATCTGATCTTTGGGAAAACACACCTGAGCATTGTAACATGCAATTTAATATAATATATGTCTAAGCAATGCTTTTATATGGTTCTTCAATAGAGTTATGAGTAAACTACTATGGTAGTACAGAAGGAGGGGCCACTAGCAAGAATATGGAGGTGAATTTCATATAGATCTACTTCTTTAGGTGAAAATGGTACAAAATGAACTATGTAGCATAACCTAAAAACAGATATAACAATTTTCCTATTTCCTATGCTCCTCTTCCTTTGGTGAATCTTCCTCTAAATTATTTAGAAATGCAATATTTCTGGTTTCCTTCTCTTACAAATGCCCATGGTTGGTGGGCTCTGATGCAAATTGCTTCACAGCAGAAGCCACTCTGCCTTTATACTCTAATTTGCAGCCAAGCTGGCTTTTAGCTGGTGCTTTGTCCTTGAGCTATCTTTCACTGTCAGGGCCTCTCCAGGGCATGCCAGCTGTTCTCTTAACCACAGGGAAGGAGGGAAGCAGTCATATGTCAACGATTCCCAAGAAAAGCGTGCTCTGGCTACCATGATTCTTTCTTGGTTCTGAGACTAATAATCATGTAGCTAAGATCAGGGCCACCCCTGGACAAACTTGTGAAGTACATATTACTTTCCTTAGTTAATATCCATTTTCCCTTGGCCCCTACTCTTTACCAGGCCTTCGGCTGCACCTGGCAATTCCAGAACTTATTCAGTCTACCCTGTCTGGATGAGGATTCAATCTATAGAATAGTGGTTCTCAACTGAAGGCTTAAAACTTAACCCCAAAATATACCTCACATGTATGTGTACATACACACATGTAAACACTCACGAATGCAGAATTTTGCATAAAATTTCAGGTAATTTATAAAATTCTCCCTGAAGACAGCCTAGGATAAGAACCCCTGTCTCAACCTTCTTTTCTTTCTCTTTCTTTTCTATCTTCATCCTTTTCCCCATTTTCTCATACCTCATTCTCTGATCATTAGATTGGTTCCAATCTAATCACAGAAAATGTTCAAAAAATTTTTTAAATATTTTTTAAAATTATTTACTCCAACGAAAAGGAACCGTGAATTTACTTCTCCTATGCCCTCTGCTTACACAACTACTATTGAGACAACCACAATAAACTTATTTTGTGAAGCTTTTGGTATGACTCATAAGGAATTCTGAAGAGAAATGTCATATTTTTCTTCTTTTCAAGGATAATTAAATATCAAGCTGAAGAGACTAATGATTAAATTTCTTTCTCTTTGGACACTGAGTAATAGTGATCCAATTTTAACAGCTGCTGACCGCCTCCTAAACATTACGTTTTCAGGAAGCACCATTTGTTTTATGGCACAGCTGCTCATCTATAGGCAGAATTCTAAAACAGCTAACTTGGCATTGTCTCTCCTCCCAGTGGCTTTCAAAATGGCTCTGGCCATCTCCAGAAAAGGAAAAGAAAAGTTAGAAAGATTAGTAAGAGCTCACCACAAGTAAATATATGTGTGCAAAATCATTGAGAGCTAAAGGAAGACTTTTTAAAAATATAATGTACGACATTGCTATCCCATTCCAGCATACCAAAAAGAAATACATATCTCATTTGAGTGTTTTGTAAGATGGATTAGCTTTGAAATCCTGATTAAGTTCACCTGATAAAATATTTTAAGTGATATTTTCTTTTCTGTCGTAAACTTAAAAAAAAAGTAAGCAATTGTGTTGGATGACACCTTAGCCAATCTTGGATCATTGTTAGGCTCTTGAAAAGAATAAAGCTAGAAAAACCTTTCCAAGCTTTTGAGTAGAAAATTTTCAGCATGCAAAGGAAGATGAGGCCATGTCAGTCCTGTAGTCTAAAGCAGAAAGAACAAAAATGTGATACATATGCTACTACATCTCCCTCGGTGCCTATTTTAAACATTGCTATTTAATTATTACATATTTTTCTGCTTAGCCCAGACACAATCTCAGAATCATTCTGAACACAGTTACATAGGCATTCTCTACCAATTGTTTGAAAGTGACAAATGAAATAAAGCTGTTTCTGAGCTAGATCATTGATAGAGCCATTGGGCCATTGCAAATGCAGAACTACTTGAGTTTTATCTTGGATAGGGGACAAGGGTCTAATACAACAGCTTCTCCATACCATGTGACTGGAGTAGTGATCATAAACTACAACCTATGGGCCAACTCTGACCTGCCAACAGGTTTTGTAAATAAAAGCTTATTGGAACAACAGCCACACCCATTTGTGTTTGTATTGTGTCTGACTGCTTTCCCTGCTTTGGATTATGTAAGCCAAGAATTTAACAAACTGGTCTGAGTTGGATTTTTTTTACTTTCAGTCAAAAATAACATATATTCCAGAACTTTAGATTCTGGTTTGGCCTCAATGGCGTTCATTATCTCTTCCAAGGACTCCAAACTTTCAATAACACAAGAAAGAACAAATTAAGAGCCTATGATTGGCTTATAGACCCCGGGGCATTTGTTTTTTGAGAGCCATGAAAGCATGCTTTCATGAGATGTGATATGAGATGTGATGCAAAGTCAGCATTCTTTTCCCTTCTTCTTTCCCTCCCTTTCTATCAGCTCTTCCTCCCACAAGGAGATTCAGACTTGGCATTTATACGCTCTGAGAAGCTCTTTCTAAGACAGAGTAAACTACTCCCTAGTGTGTTCTGTGGTCAAACACCATGCAAAACCTGTTTGCCATTCCTGCTATAGCCTGGCCATGAGGCAAAGTTCTGATATGGAGGTATGTCAGTTAACACAGCATCACACTACAATTATAAATTTCTATTTACAAGCTACTGTACACATTCATGTTAAAGTCGACTCTGATAAATTGTATGTACTTCTTTCACTAGCATTCTGTTCTCAATGTGTTGTTTATCTTTACAAAGGACCAAATCAAAATAATGCCTTCAGGAGTTTTAAGACACAGAAAAGAGAAAAGAAGGTTAGAAAGTTACTCTTCCTTGAACACTTCCACTGTGCTGAGCACTGAGCATTATGCTTTCTCACATTCGACTTTATTTATTCCTCATAACTTCCTGTGACATAAAAAGGATTCTTTATTTTATTGACAGTTTCCCAACATGGATGAACCCAGCAGACAACTGGTCATAACTCTTATGACTAAACTAATTAATGAAACCTCACTCTCATCCTTAAAGAATGTTTTCTGCAGAGAATGATTCCTTATATTTGAGGGAATGGAAAAGGAAAGAGGAAAAGACTTAGAGAAAATGTTGAGAAAGGGGGCAACAGATGAAGACCTGAGAAAGAAAAGAGTGTTACTTCTAATCTAGAAATTACTGGTAAAGCATGTTCCCATAAAAGACGTTCCTATCCCTAGCTAAAGAACCAGACAATCCATGTGTGCCCAATATGAGCAGATGCGTATTCCACAATCGGTGTTGGGCAGATCATAAAGCCCTTTGACAGAAACTTCAAGGAACACAGTGGCAACCTGGCATTCCTTAATCCCACCAAACCTGGCACACACAGGACAGATCTCTGAGAGATTTTTCTGTGGCAAGAACAAAGAATTCCAAAAAGGAAATTCCTACTGGGGCTGTGAAGCTGGGTCGATTGTGAAGACTGCAAAATTAGCTTAGGCAACACAGTAAGACGGCTAAACTGCTCACTTAACATGTCTGCTCCTTTGCCACAGTTCCAAACCCACGGCCGACTCACTGGGTGATGTTGGGAGTGAAAGAATAGCAGGAGCTCTGCAAACAACAATGAAGACTTTGATAGCAGTCCACTGGAGGAGACGAGAGGTCAGTGGCAGGCTCTGCATCTTTAAGAGGCATTTTTCCAAATGACTGGCAAATGCTCAGCATTTTCATCCCTGTTTATCAAGGAAGGGAGATGAACTGCAACTATATTCCGCTGAGTTTTAACAGCAGACAGACTTGGTGGATGTCTTTCAGCTTTACTTAGCTTTATTCAGCACATTTTTCTGCCAACTAAGTTTTAATGCTACACTGTTCAACAACACCAGCACAGATACCATGAAAATAATTTGACTATTCTTGCCTTTCTCTAACTCCACACTTTTCGGCAAAAGGCAGATTTAAGCATATGATGGTATAACCATATGATGGAGAGCTTTTCTTTTCTTTATCCAAATCCAGATTTGCCAATCTGGATCAATAGTTAAACTGATTTCTCTTTAGGATGTTTGTTTTTAGGTCCTCTTTCTTTAGCAGAATTCATTAACCCCTAACAACCCATGCTTCTCCACATTGTTCAGTTACAGGGAAGTGGTAAAGAGCAAGAAGTCTGGAGCCAGACCACCTGAACTCACGTTCTGGCTCCGCCACTGTGCAACCGTGGCCAAGTCAATTATCCTGTATAAGCCTCAGTGTACTAGTCTATAAAATAGGGGAAACCCTGCCTTATAGGATTTTTATTAAGTTCAGTGAGCTAATGTAGTCAAAGCAGAGTGCTTTGACCAATATAAGAAAGCTCTATCTGTATCTATTTATGTATACATATATGTGTCTGTGTGTGTGTGTGTGTGTGTGTTGTGTGTGTGTATGTGTGTATTTATTTATTTATTTATGCTGTTGTTGTAATCATTCTAATTTTCAGAATGTTTTATGATGGTCTTTTTAAAAAGTCTTCTGGAAACCTCTTATTTTCCCTTTGTATTCAAACAGTAGGCAGTTTTGGTTTTTTTTTTTAGAGCTAAATAAAGTGCACCCAGCTCCCCTTCCCTTTACCCATGAGCTGACTTCTGACCCATTTCAAACAGAGTGTTTTCCTGGCTCCCTCTGATTCCAACAATAGACCGTTACCATTTCCCTCCAACTTGCAGTGCAGTATTCTTCCCTCTAGATCTAGCAGTGGGACAAGAACATAAGAGGGGAAAGTACAGGTGAAAAAAGAAAGAAAAAGAAAAGAAAGCTGGATGTATCTCATGCTTGTGTGGCTAATAGATTATATGACCTTTCACTGGTATCTCATTTTGGTGGTTGAGATTTAACCATCTATTTGATACTTAGGTCACTTGAATTAGGAAAAAAAATATAATTCGGATCCTATTTTAATACAACTATGTAACTTTTACATTTAGTAATTGATAAAATTTAAATTGTTAGATGGTTTTAATAGAAAATTGGATCCATTGACAAAAACAAGTCTTTCCCTGCAAATAGCAATACCACCTTCTTGAGCTTTCTGTATTAAAGTGACTTGTACTCACAAAGCAATGCCTTCAGCTAGATAAGCTGTTTACTCATTGGTATTCAATATTTCTTCAATTCTTAATTAAGAAAAAGAAAATGACTGCAAATAAAAATAAATAGAAAAGAAAAAGGAAAAGAATAAAAAGGGGAGGAATAGGACTCTCCCATGCTGAAGGCTTCAGTGTGAAATCTTCATCATCATTCAAGTTCACCCTGAATTAAGCAAGTGGTACATGACATGTGCAAAGTTGGATCAGCAGCACAAGCTCTACAGATGTGCCCATCTGGTATGCAGGTGTTTGCACTGGTATTTCCCAGCCACACTTCCAGGGGGTAACATTTTTGTGGAGCCTGCACCACACTAGTACAGGGAAAGAAGAGAGAGGGACCACCCAGTGATAATAAATGGTGCCAGTTCTAGGTTGACCACATCCCCTCAAAGAGTGGTTTTTAAATTTCATGTGCATCAAGATCACTTGAGCAACTTTATAAAAATGCAGAATCCTGAGCTCCTCCTCCAAGAGATTTAAATTTAATATATATCTACGATATGTTTCAGAAATCTGCTTTCAACATTCTAAGTTACTCTAATGTAAGTGTTCCTTAGTCTGTATTTTGAGAAACACTACCCTAACACATAGACTAAAGTGGGTAAAAGAACATCTAGATACTAAAAGACACTTTTACCCTAGAGTTTCCAGCCATCCACATTATATGAATACTGCCTGTAGCACTCACAAACACAATAGAAAATTGATCAGAGAAAAAAAGTGTTTGACCAAGAAAACTTTGTATATTAACAAATCTTTTAAAAGTAATTTGTGTTTTTATTGATTAGCCCTATACCTATAAAGGGCAACTAAGCACAGCTCAAGTTTGGAATGCCAATGATACATAGGTACCAAGGGTGGTTGCTTTAAACTCTATCATGAACCTTTGCCCAATTTCACATGATTCTTTTGACAACTGGAACATATGTATTATTATTCAGTATCGTTCTGTGACCACTAGCAAATATACACAGGTGTCCCCAAGGAATTCCAAGGAATTCTTCTCTGAAGCAGCTTTCCGCAACCAAGAACCATTCATCTACTTGCTTATCCCAAGACTGGGCAACAGAAAGAAAAGATAGACCTAAGGAATCATTCAAGAGCCAGATCATGAAATAATTTCGGATCATGTTGAGTTTAGACTTTCTTTAGTGGAAGATGAAAAATCTCTGGAGCATTGTGATTAGAGGAACATTAGGATCACAATTAGTTCATAAAAGCCATATAGGCTATAAACTCTAAGAGTTTTGTAATAATGTATATGAAAGGATTCTGCCAAAAAAAATTATATTAATTGTATGTTAATAACATTGATGTAATAAAGTTACAAGTCATTAATATAATTATTCACATATCAATATACTCCCTCATCTAAAGAAAAAAAAACAGTCTAGCACTTCTCATTAGCTCTAAGAATACATTTCTAAGAATAATATCCATTCAATAAATATTTATTTCATGCCCATGTTATGTTGGGCAGTGTGCTAGGTGTCGGGGAGTAAAACAGGGAAGGTCTCCACTCTCAAGGTGTTTACAGTCTGCTGAGACAGACATTGAACAAATAATCAAAGAAGCTCTGGTTTTTCCACATGGCTCTTTGCTATTCCTGTTATTCTTAGCAATGTTGAGCTTTAATTTTTTCTTTAAGTGTAAGCCCTTTCCCTATTCCACCTTTCTTTAAGGGCTCCTAAGCGATCATCAGAGGTCTCAAACTGACTGCCTGCAGACCTATTTTGTTTGGTCCACGCGATGTTGAGACCCACTGTTGTTTTTAATTTGAATTTGTTGCCAACATAAAATTCAAGCTTATTGTTTCTCTTGAATATTTGGCCATACTGGACCTCAGTTTCTACAAAGCAACAAGAATCTGGAGCTGCATAATGGCTGCCTTCTTTAAAAGTAATCTGTTCTGCCCATTTGGTCACATTTTATCCCAGTCCCTATCAACTCCTGACATGAAGGTCAAGGGTCTGCTGGCATCAATCATCTCTCTTGAGTTGCTGTTTTTCCTACACCTGATTCAGTGCACTCATCTACATTCCTTGCTAGACTTTCTTGGACAGTTGAGTTTGCAAGTCCCCCTCTATAGAAAAAACTCAACAATTCTTTTACAAAATCTACTTCAGCATGTTCCCTCCTCTGGTTCTATTTATCAAGTCTCTAGACTAAGTAAATAATCAAATGCTGTTCATCTCTCAATTTATTTATTCAAGTACTTCTCTGATCCATTTGGTCCAAGCAAACCAAATTGCTCTTTGGGTAGCTCCAAATATGACATGCCACTTTCCATTTCCTTGTCTTTGGTCCTGATAGAATCTCTAACTGGAACTCACGCCAACTTTCCAAACTCAGATTATCCAATTCCATTTCTCAAGTGCAGCCCAAATCCCACATGTTATCCAAGAAGCCCTTCCTGATTTCTTTGGTTGAGTGTGGGTAGCCTTCCTGTGAGCTCTCATACCATCTTATCTGAACTTCTGTAAAACCCTGCATTCTTTCTACCTCACAACGAAGCTTTCTAAATTTGAGCTCCTTGAAGGCTTGAATTCTATCTACCGTGTCTTCCTTTTTCCATTAACAGTGCCTGGCAGAGAACAATGATCATTTGCACAATAAATGAAGAGAGATTCTAGTTAAAATAATAGTAAAGATGTTAGGTAGCTAGTCAGACATGAGCAACAGGGGGAACAAAGGAATAGGGGCCCAGCCCAGAGACCGCTCAAAGAACACCCCAAAGGTAGTAGAATTCTAGGTACACACATGCACACTAGGCAAAGAGTTATATAGCATCCAAGTGTCAATCAAAATGGCCTCACTTGCCAATCACCTAGGAATGCCTTTTGAACCACTCAACACAGCCCAAATATAATGCATACATTCCCACTTCTGGGCCTTTTTTGCCTTTCTGGGTTCTCTTTCTCTTTTTGGTGGCCTTTTGTGGCCTTTTTGCCCTTTTATGGCCTTTTTGGCCCCTTTGTGTTGATTATTTTGCTGGGACCATGTACCTTCTTGCGGCATACTTTGTCTTTCTCCATGTACCTCCTTGAGGCATTCTTTGTCTTTCTAAAATATACTTTTAATACAACTATTAAATCTCAATGCCCCGTGATTCTTCACTGAGCCATTTGAAGAAGAACGGAGGGAAAATGCTAACTACAGTTCTGTGTCATGGTTATCCCTCTCCCTCCCCTCTACCTTTGAGGTAACACCGAACTCTGATGGGCCCCAACAGTGGCAAAGAGAATAGGAAGATGCTGAATGTATTTAACCTCCTCTAGGATACCTATCGTTGTCTTCAATGCTCAAGCCACACAGACATGCATCTGTTCTTTTGTATTTGCTTAACCTATTACTTCCTGTGTGCTGTTACTTTACGTGTGTCCAGTGGAAATGTGCATTCATTCCATGTGTTTTTCTGGTTCCTTGTTTTGTATTCTATTCCAAGAGATTTTCTCTTTTCTCTCATTAGGAATGTTGCACAAACCAACTTTCATTCTTTGTTCTAGAATCTAGAGTTACAACAGAGTTTGTGATTTATCTTGTTTTTACTTAATTATATGCCCTTGAGGGCAAATACTTTTGGCCATCATATTGTATACTAAGAAATAAATGTTTTCTTAACAGGAGCCTTTCGATTAGAGTTAGGCTGCACTTGGACATTGAATTCTAGAGCTAGAATGTATCCTTGTAAGGATGTTAATTTCTACCCATCGTAAGGGTAATATGCTTTTCTCTAAAATGAGAAAAGAAAAGCAAATGTACATGCAAAGAAGGTAAATTTCTTATGCAATTTCACACAGGTAGCTACTGGAATCACCTGGACTACTTAAGATGTGAATGGAATGAGCAGAAAATATAAGTGCATTTTGAAAAATGATCTTGCATACACATTCACCGCTCTAGGCTAGAGTGTCCTGAAGTCACCAGTTACCCATTCAGCTGCTCAATTAGCACTTCTTAAGAGCTGTGTGCTAAACCACCTAAGGCATACACACAAAATTTTTCTGTTCACTACTTAACAGTTTCACTCCCAAGGTCAAAGGAGATTTATTTTTTTCTTTTTGTAAGACAACCTTTCCATCGCAATCTTGCCTCCAACAATCTTGCCTCTACGCTCCTGGTCTATACCTTCTTCTGTGTCAGACAGCCATTTTAAAGTAAAAGTAAATAAATAAAAATAAAATAAAAACACTTCTCTTCTAGAGAGTTAAAAGATTTCAGAGCCTAAAGTGCCCACAGGCAGATCATTATAAATACCTAGCTTAGTCATAGAGCTCAACTTGGCAAATTACAATGGACAAGGCCTGTTTTTCAGTTACAACCTGTTTTATACTCAGGCTAGCCCAGCTATTTCCTTTATTTCCAATTCCTTGGAGATGCCAGATCCTTTCTGGCTAAATCCCAGGCATAATGTACTAAGCTCGAGGCATGGCTTTACTTATTGGCCTCCAATGGGCACCCCTTAACTGGTGACTTCTCCTTTCATTGTTCCATCACTAGACCCTCCTGAGTGTCTGTCTTAAGTATACAGTCCAGGTCTGTTTCCACCAATTCCCGTCCCCTTCTGCTCTTAATCCAAATCTCATTTCCGCTCTTTTTGCTGTTTCCAGGCAAATTCACTAGTTCTCTTTTCCTCCCTAGCCTGGCCAGTCACAGTGGGTCCTGGTCTCATTTCCTGATGTCAGTCATCCCCAGCTCCTCCTAATCTTCTGTTGATAAATGGGAGGCTCTTTTATGACAGATGGCCAAATCCTTATGTTTCTAATGCAGATGATAAAGAGGTGAACAAAGCCAAAAAAGCCTTTCATTAGTACTTTTGGTGAGGAAAGTTAACACGAAGTGGAATGTGGAGAGAAACAAAGTCACTAAGTTTAGAATATTAGTTTTTCAGTGCATATAAGTAAAAATCAGATTCTAAGGCAGTGTTTCTCAGTGTGGTTCAACAGACCGCCTGTCTCAGAATCATTTGTGGGGAGGTAGGGGTAAACAAGGGGGAGGACTGCTTGATAAAATCTTTGACTCTACCCTAGAATGACTGAGACAAAATCTCTGAGCATCCACTAAGAATCTGAGTTTTTGACAAACTTCCAGTTTTTTTCCTAATGCACATTCAAGTTTAAGAACATATGTGTCACTGTTGCCCTTTAAAAGCAGTTTTTCTTTATCCTATGTGTATTGGGTGTCTAATATTTAAGTTTCTTCTATACTCGATATAGTATTTGATATACACTCTTCTAGGCACTGGAGATATAACAGAAAATGAATGGATAAGTTTCTTCGTAAATCTTGCATTCTGGTAGGATAATAGATCTCTGGTCATCATAGCAAGATAATAAAATGAAAACTGATGAAGAGTTCTAGTTACTTACTGAGAAATAGATTACATGCATATATATGTAGGTGCATTTATACATATGTATTTTACATGTATTTCTATATTCACGTAAAATAAAACAAAATGAGAAATTAGAATGATTAGTTTATGTTCTTCCACTTTCTAGGAATTACTTAGAATATTACTTTAGATTCTTCTAGAATATTTTTAGAACACAACTTTAAAAGCTTATGTGGAGGCTATAAAATATATCCACTTTCTGAGTCAAAATATTTTAAATACAAAGCACTAAAGGATAAATTCTTAGTGATGAACATAAATCTGAATTCATCCCATAAGAAAAGCAGCACCAAGAGAAAGCATGTGAGTCAGCACACAGGCACCAGGGCATGTACCCAGGGTATATATGGGCTGGATGAGTGCACATGCTTGCTCCTTAGCCCTCAAGCCAAACGTTTACTACCAAGCCCCCTAACCAAGTCACTTGAAATTGCTGGGATCTCACTCGGAATTTCACTTCTAATATATAGAGAAGGTCACAAATGAATGCCTTTCTGGATTTAAGTAAAAATTAAGGGGGGGTGGAGCATGAAAAATGAAAAGCATAAAGCATCTGTGAGCCAAGCTGCCAGCTTCATTCACCCTTTTTTCTCTTGCACAAAGATGTATTTCATTTGGGAGTGTGAATATGTGTGTGACCAACATGAAGACAGTATTTTTAAATCAGCCAGCAATCCCTGGGCCATTTCAGATATGTCTCTACTTCACAGGGCCTCTTGGGGACCACTGGGAGCAGGTGTGAAGTTCTAGTTTATTAATAAATTAAGTCAGTGTTGCTGTGCATTTCGAAGGGCCTAATAATAGACTGGCCGATCTTAATGAATATAGAGAAGCGATGCATCAGAAAGACACATAAAAAATTAAAATGCTACCATTATTATTATTAAAAATAGTACCTGTTGAATGTGTACTGTATTTCAGGCATTGTGCAAAGTGACTTAGAAGTTTATTAAATTGTTTAAATAAATTAGTAAAAAAAAAATTTTCTGGGTAAAAAACATTGAAATTATAGTTGACTGTGAGGATCCAACTTGTATCAAAGAGAATCTCTAGGTTGTTTCCTCCACATATCGGCTTTAATTTCTTGCTTTGCTTTGCCAACAGAGCTTAAAATTTGAGCCAAGCCTGTCTGCTAGTACAGTATGACCCATTAGGCTCGATTATCCCTGAAAAGGTTTCAGAAGGCTATAATCTCCACCATGGAGGGTAGGATGTTAACATTCATTTTTACTGTGCTTCAAGAGGGCACAGTAAAGGAAGGAAATAGAATATAAAGTATTAGTGCTAGTCAGAACTTTAAAAAACTTAGCCCAGTCCTCTAATTTTTAACTAGAAAAAAAGACCGAAGACATAGTCTGAGCTTATATGGTCTTCCATATCTCCCATATTTCCTTTTGTATTCAGGCTTTTGTTTCATCCATCAGGCTTCCAACACATGGTTCTCAACCAAATAAAGCTCATATGATGTTTTCATCCTTTCTAGAACTTTTGCCTACGTAGCCAGTTCACAGGACTGAGAGGCCAGGCCAGCCACCAGTTCTTTTGTAAATGACAATCATTGAGGAGCAAAGCGGCATACTCAGAACCTCAAGTAATTATAATAATGACTGGCTGGAATTGATTTTATAACTTAGAGGTGTTAAAGTTTAGTTGCACTAAAATTGCGTAATGACCCTGAGATGCAATAAAAGATTACTGACAAAAAGAAAATACACATAAATAATGACTCCCATTATCTTGACTCATGTTTGTGTCAAATGCATCCAAAATAAAGCTTCTCCATTCACGAATGTTATGAGGGAAGGAGAGGGGAAATGCAGGCTGCTCACACAAATTTCTGATTATTTAGCCCATTATTGAAAAGTGAATAAAGTCTTTTCCTAACCCTTCCCCCTTCCAGATACAATCCAAGAGAGCGATTCAAACCTATGTACACCAAAGATAGTCATAGAAGCCAGCCAGCCCCCACAAGGACAGACTGTGGAATTCAGTCTGACAGGACTCAGAAGAAGCATGTAAGTTATCTCCAATATCTGAAGGCCCATCATGAAAGGAAACCCAAACTCATTTTTTTTGTTGTTTCTAAGGAACGGTAATGATAAGAGTACTAGTTATTGTTGAGTACTGACCAGTGTCAAGCACCATGCAAGAGTATTTAATTAATTATATGTATCTAATTCTTCTATCGACCTCAGAGTAGATAAGTTATCCCATTTTATAAGTGAAGACAAGGGGTGGGAGTGCAGAGTGATTAAGCTTTGGTGTACCCAAAGTCACATTTTCAGTAAGTAATAGGGATTCTAATCCAGGACTCTGTCCACCTCAGTAAACCACAGTTCTATCCTTTCTGTTGCTCAGGACAAAAACCTTGAAGTCACCTTGAGTCCTCTTTTTCTCTCATACTCTACATCAAATCCTTCAGCAGACTATATCTGCTCTACTTTCAAAATATATTCAGAATCTGAATAGTTCTCAACCATCTCTGCAATTGCCAGTCTGCTCTACACCCCCAGCACATCCCATCTATGTTATTACTTAGAGTCCTCCTAACTGCCCTCTCAGCTTCTGCACATGGCCCCTGCTACTACGTGTTTGACACAGCAGCTAGAGTCATCCTTGAAAAGGTAAATTCAAGGGCATCACGCCTCTGTTCAAAAGTATCCAATGACATCTTACCTCAATATGGGTAAAAGCCAAGGCTATCATTACAGTTTTCTATTTAAGACCCCACCCAATCCAGTTGTTATTTCCCACTTCCTTGCCGCTCTTCATATATAGGCTTGGGGCTTTTGCACCCTCTGCCTAAATGCTCTTCCCTGAAATATCTGCTGAGATCACTTCACTTTCAACTCCTTTAGGTCATTATCGAAGTGACCATCTCAGTGAATCTTTCCTGACCACTCGATATTAAACTGAACCTGCCAACTGAGCTTTATTTTTTTTTTCTTCCCATAGCATAGACTAGACTTTTTTTTTTTTTTTTTTGCTTTTGAGCTATCTTCTCTTCTCCTAGAACAGTATGAGTTCTGTGAGAGCAGGGATTTTTTTTTTTCCTGTTTACTACTGTGTCTAGAAACTAAAACAGTGTTTGTTACCTACTAGGCAGTCTGTAAATGTCTGTTGAATAAATGACCATGTCCCAAGACTATATGTCCCAAGACTATGTACAAATGACCTAATCTAGCTTGAAGAGAGACATCATTAAGCTAAGAGCCTCCGCATTATGGGAACATAGACTATCAAAGCCAAAATGCATCTTCAGAATCATCTAATTCTCTAAGTAGGGCCAATTGGAAGACACTTAAGACGGATACAGAGATTCTCTCACAGTGGCTTCAAAAATGTAACAAAGCTATATGAAGTCAAATGGACTGCACAACCGCACAGGGAAGGTACTAAGGGAGAGGAGAGGTGGTAAATTCCTAAACTTAAAAGACCTTTCCAAGCCTGGTATTCTGTGACTCTCAGGTTTGTTCCACCTTGGGTTGGGCTCATGTCCTGAGGCCATAATGTCTTCTCCAGCTGTATGCTTTTAGCTATGCTCCAGCAGATATAGGGCACAGCGCCATCTGTTTATGAGGCACACTGAGCATCTTCCCCTAGCATCAGAATAAAGGATGGAGAATGAGAGAATAAGTACCCCATTATGTCCCAGGTCCCAGAGAATGGGGAGTCAGGAGCCAGAGTGAGCCTTTTGGGAGAGTCATAAGTAAGGCATCCAGGACAGCAAGGTTGTTTTTTGTGACAGACATCACTGCATTTCCTTGTCTCTGTAGTAAGGAGGGCAGATTTTCCTAGGAGACACTGAAAGGGCCTATGTGATCCCTGGAATTGTCTGGAAGATTTTATGACTAATTCCTTCTTATTATATCTAATACCTTGCAAATAATCTCAAATTTTCTGTACAAATATAATCAGATAAATGATACTTTCATTTATAATATATTATTTTTTAGCAAGTTTAGAAAATATCAAAACTTTTTCTTTTTTCAATGAAAGAATAAGGATTTGGGTAATCATAATCTTTGCCCAAAAAACCCTATACAACTCCAGCTCTCAATTAAGCTTTCTGATTTTTAACGGTCATGGTTATCTAAATCTAAATACTTTTTCCAATGCAGAGAATATTAAGCACAATTGCCTCTGGTTCTGAATGGAAACAGAATTAAAATTCTTAAAATTATATTTCATCCCACACTACAGAAGTTTCCTTTTGAAGTCAAAATAACTCACACATCAAAACCTCCAACAAAAGACTTTATTTATTGTAAGAAACAACTAATTGATTTCAGAAGCCTTACCAGGGACAGCATTTTTATTTGTATATTTTCCTAGACCTAAGAAAAATTGTTTTTAAAACAACTGCAGGGTTCTTGGAATTACCAATTTAATTACAATGTTCATTGTACCCAAAAGATTCACAAAGGTGCAAAGTGTTTCCCGTTTTCTTTTTCTCTTGTCTTTAAACCAAAGATAAATTAGCAAAAATGTAAATCTGAACCTGGGATTAAAGATAAAGTATACATATGGAACTCAATTTAGCAAGGAGCTATATGAATCATGAGACTTATTATTATGAAATTATGCGATGTTGTAAGCTCTTCATGAGTCCTTAAAGTATGAATGAAATCACCATTCAAAAGGCCTGTATAACTGGCAATAAGCTGAGACTTAGAAGCATTTTGGATCCTTTATGGTCTTATCATGAATGTGATGAAGGTTAAATTGAAGACCCTACTTACAAGGGCAAAACATTCTTTCTTCTTTAGTGTTAAACTTAATTGCTTTAAAGAGTTATGATCTGTGAATAAGACAGAAGACAATAGACACCATATTTGATTAAGAGAGCTATTCCTTCATGATACATAGTAAATATTCAGTAAATGTCTCTAGAATAAGAAATAATGTTATCTTTGCTATTCTCCTGCAAGATACCATTTTCTATCAACTTTAATACACTGACAACTTTCTACTGGAGGACAACCTTGTGTGTCCAGAAAGTTCAACCTGGAAAATTCTCAGGATGTGACTTTGTACCTATTTTTAGAAAACTAGTAACTCATTTCAAAAGTGGAGAATGGACATGAGAATATCAGCAGGATAAAAGATGTCAGCATGGCCTGGGTTTAAGGTCAAGCTAGCAGGACAAATCCAGGGGTAAAGGTCCTAGGAAAGGTATATATGACCCAAGCTAACGGCATTTGCTATGGAAAGCTCACCCAGTCCAGAACTCTGTGTTGCCTTCCAGGGAAAAGTACCTGGTGTCTAGCAAAAGGGGAGGGAAAGAGGAAGGACTCTAACTTTTACATCAATAAATCCCCATGATAACTTTCTTCAGACAATCAGAGCACAGATATCAGACATTTTGTGTCCCTTTGGCTGAGACTTGTACAAAAGGAAAGGGTGAGATAATTCTGAAACATCTACTAGAAGTTCAACTACTTGGACCCACATAGTTAAAACTTATGACTATGACAGTCACCAGCAACCCAACCAGAATAATCTGGCACTTACTTTTATTTCAACCCGAGATAATAAGAAATGTTTTCTAATTCTGTGTACTAGGTTTTTCTTGTTTTTGTTTTTCAAATAAACTCCTAGAGATAGAAAAAATGCTGAAAACTTCCATGTAAATCATTCCTCTTATGTTTACATTTAACTGCTTTGCTCTATTCATCTAATGACTTTAGTCTGTTTTCCCTTTGCAAGCTCAGCATGGTTATAAATGCAATAAAGAACAGTATTTCTTCCACCATCACCATTCCCAAAATAGGCTCAAATAAAACAGATTGCAAAGATTACATCTCCCTTAAAGCTTTCTTATTACCCTCATTTTTTTTTTTTTTTTTACTATTTCTATTAATAAAAATTAGTGCCCACTCTTCCCCAATCTGGATTGGCTTTATTAAACTATGTGGGAATGAATTTTTCTCAAAGCAAGTGGTACGTCCTCTCTCTCGTCACTATTTCATTGGTTGAGTGTGTCTTCTGTGAACGCTTTACCCAGAAAATGGCTAACAAGAACATCTGAGGCCTTGAGTTTTCTTGGCAGCGCGGTCACCTGTTTCCTGTGAGAATGAGTTGTCCTTTCTGTCTTCAGCTCATTGCTTCTTGACAACTTACTTCTGTCACAGGAATACATTTTCAGAGTAGTGGTAGGCAACCGACCCACATTTAATCTGTGAAAATCGACAGTTCTTGTTGATACTTACACAGAGAAAGCTAGAACATCAGACTATCAATATTTGAAACAATTATTTGCTTCCTTACTTTGAAAATTAGTCACTTATGGGAAAGAGTGAGCTTTCCAGTAGAAAATATATCTTTAGGTGACCAAACAGTCTCAGTTGTAAGCAAAAGCTCTCATTTGAAAAAGAATGCTTCACAGAATGGATATTCCTCTGAACACTAAACAATGCTTGTCATAGGAGCTTAAGAAAGATTTCTACTTGAAATGGTTGATTGCTACTCAAATTAATTTAAAATTCCTAGTGTTTTCTATCTTTTACTATGCTAAGGTGTAGAATGTGTACTGTTTCTTTTATTCTTGTGGTTGAGATCTATATTTTTAACACCATGTGGAGATATTTGTTTTGAGGGGGGCACATTTTCAGCCTATCCTGTCTTATATTTCTCACTGCTTATATAGATACACTGGGAGCTAAGAGATTTCAGAGTCACACAAGTCTCACATCACAAGATGCAGAATTCAAATATCTCAGCCCTCACTTTCCTTGGGCCCTATGACTATGAACCTTTTGAGAGAAAGTAATCTCTTTTCATACTGTGAAATGAGTTGATAGGAGTTGAGGCAATAAAAAATATGTCATTTAAAGGATATATGAATAAGAAGGTATACAAAATCTTTAGTCTTAACTGGCCAAGTAGGCTGTTTCAGTGAAGAAAATGAAGCAAACCTTGGCAAATAACCATACAATATACATAGCTGGCTTAAAGAACATGTATAGGCACAGATATGTGGGTCCTACAATGACATTACATTCTGAGGCAACACACAGGTATCTGGGAAGTTGGGTACCAGCCCCTGGGAGCAGAACTCTGACCTTTTTATTGTGAGGCTGTTAGACTGCATGATTAGAAAACACTACCCTCCCCTGACATCATGGGTGCTGGAATCCAAAAGCAGTATTGCATAATATGGCAGTTTCCTAGTCTGCAGCCTGATTCTTTCACTTCAGCATTCATGGTTGAGAGAAACCTGAATATCTCCTGGTACGACCAAGAGATGTTGTCTAAGATTCATAATGATAGCTTTTTAATGTAGTGTACCTTTGGCCTTGGATCTTGATCTGCCATATTTTTGGAGCTTCATAGAGCTCTTCAAAGGCCAATTCTCTCTCTGGAAGATTAGTTTACAAGGAATCAGTCTTGAACAATTCGATCTTTTTAAGCAGTGTGCAACATGGTGGATCAGAAGGCAAGGGGCTTGCAATGAGGTAATAAATTCATTTTTAACTCCAAAAGACCTGGAGAAAGTGAGGAATGACATACAAGGGCTACTACATATAGATATCCCTAACTCTAACAATCAACTTAGAAATTAAGGAGAAATTAAGCTTAAATCTGCAGGACAAGTGATTATTCTATAGAATACTAATAGAGGCAGGAGAAATAAAGCAAGCAATATCAATCTTGACAAATGTGCCAAATTCTCGTTCTTTTCAAAGGTTAAAAAAATAAAATAAAAAAGAGCTAATGTCCAAAGTTGTAACATGAATGGAAGAAAAGGATATTAATATTCTTCTTGGCCTACACAATGTATTTCCCACTCTAATTTATATTGGTTTTTATTGTTTTTTTTCACACCATTTATTTTATATTATAATCATTTCATTAGTTTTCTAATACAAATAAAGCTTATTAGCTTTTTTATCACTCCTTTTGTTGTCTTGGATATATAATTTGTTGGTTTGAATTCAAAAAGACCCTTTTTGTGTCTGTCTTTAATTTATACAATTTTTTTTGAGGTAACATCAGGTGCACAGGCAAAGAGCCAGATGTGCAATTTCTGCAGAGCTCTGAAAATTATGTAAAATAGGGATAGAGTAGATTTGTTAGACTTGTTCTAAAATCATGAGACACTTCTGCAAAGGAAATTCAGTTTTGAATGTTAATCGTTTGAGGAAATTTTATTTAAATACTATTTTAAGAAATATAAAAGCAAAATGTTATTGTTCGATATGAGATATATTGTGGACAAGAGAGAAACAACTGAATTTTATATTGACAACTGTAATGTAAATTTTTCATTTTGACTCATGCTATACTATTGTTAATAGTTATATAGAAAGAAAACCGTTTGAGACTAATAACACAAAAGTTTCCCATTGTAAAAAGTAAAAAGAAAAAGAAAAAGAAAAAGAATGCCAGCTAACATATGTAGGAGAAATAGAATTAATAAATTATCACTTTGTAAACATTAATGAAATTATTGATCTAGGCAAGAATTATCAAGTGTCTTAAATCTGTAAAGTAAAAATGTATGGAGAGATCAGACATTTGTGTAGTACCATTTGTGTAGTACCAAAGTAATAGCACACAGTTTATTTTAGCAAGGGAAAAAATGTGATATCAAAGAGGATTTGATCAGGAAGTCATTAACATAGCAGCCAAAGCAATGCAAACAATGGGAAACCCAGATATCATGTGTCCCCTGATGTTATGTAATATGAAGTACAAGACATCAGCTAGTATGTACAACTACCAAAATATTTACTGTGATCTAATTAAGCCTTCCACAGGATGAAAAAAAAAAGAAAGAAAGAAAGAAAGAAAAAGGAGAGATATTCTACAGGATAAGTGACCTGCTTTTTTGTTAAGTCAGTGTCACAAAACAAAGAACTATTCTAAACTAAAGAATGTTTAAATGACATAACCCCCAAATGCAATATGTTATCCTGGATTAGATCCTAGTATGGACAAGACAGCTGAAAAGGACATTTTAGGGGCTATTTTTAAAAATTTATGTATGGAATAAGTATTAGATAATGATAAGTAATTATTGTTCACTTTATTTTAATGATATAGGCAAATGTTCTTATTTTTTTAAGATACACATGAATATATTTAGAAAGTAGAATGTCACAATGTCTATAATTTTTCTTGAAATATATAAGTATAATAAAAATGAGTCGAAAGAGGAAAAAAATGAAACACTTTCTTCAGAATAAATAAACACAAGCAGCAGATAATATCTTCAAATGAAGTTCTGGCTCATGACTTTCCACCAAAACTTCTAAGATGCCTTTGCCCTGTTAATATTGCCTTAAAAGAATGATAAATTCTTTCATAAATTGGACATTTAGTCCTTCTTTATTCACTGTTTTTCAGAAAGAAAGCAGGAAAACATTCTAGCATAAAAGCATTGTTTCCATTTTCTTCCATTCTGTATTTTAACATAATAATTCTCAAAAGGTCGTCCCCAGAGAAGCAATATCAACATCACCGGGGAACTTGTCAGGGATACAAATAGGCACTGACTCTGGGCCTCAAGGATCAGAAACTCAGAGGCTGGAGCCCCAAGAGCTGTGAGTGAGGCCCTCCAAGCACTGC
>NW_011888792.1:15180947-15232277 GCF_000151845.1 Pteropus vampyrus
AAAGAAAGAAAGAAAGAAAAAGGAGAGATATTCTACAGGATAAGTGACCTGCTTTTTTGTTAAGTCAGTGTCACAAAACAAAGAACTATTCTAAACTAAAGAATGTTTAAATGACATAACCCCCAAATGCAATATGTTATCCTGGATTAGATCCTAGTATGGACAAGACAGCTGAAAAGGACATTTTAGGGGCTATTTTTAAAAATTTATGTATGGAATAAGTATTAGATAATGATAAGTAATTATTGTTCACTTTATTTTAATGATATAGGCAAATGTTCTTATTTTTTTAAGATACACATGAATATATTTAGAAAGTAGAATGTCACAATGTCTATAATTTTTCTTGAAATATATAAGTATAATAAAAATGAGTCGAAAGAGGAAAAAAATGAAACACTTTCTTCAGAATAAATAAACACAAGCAGCAGATAATATCTTCAAATGAAGTTCTGGCTCATGACTTTCCACCAAAACTTCTAAGATGCCTTTGCCCTGTTAATATTGCCTTAAAAGAATGATAAATTCTTTCATAAATTGGACATTTAGTCCTTCTTTATTCACTGTTTTTCAGAAAGAAAGCAGGAAAACATTCTAGCATAAAAGCATTGTTTCCATTTTCTTCCATTCTGTATTTTAACATAATAATTCTCAAAAGGTCGTCCCCAGAGAAGCAATATCAACATCACCGGGGAACTTGTCAGGGATACAAATAGGCACTGACTCTGGGCCTCAAGGATCAGAAACTCAGAGGCTGGAGCCCCAAGAGCTGTGAGTGAGGCCCTCCAAGCACTGCCGATGCTGGCTGAGTTTTGACAGCCCTTATTCTAGAGCTCCATTTCCCCTCTGTAATTCACTTAGTTAACTGCTAAGTTGGCTTGCACAATAGAGATAAAATAAAGGAAAACCCAGAACTGTAGAAGTGATGTTTAGTTTTTATTCTTTTTTTTTTTAATCAATGCCTTTAGCCATGAAATTAGAAAGTGGGAAAACAATATTGTTATATTCGATGTTCCATTGTGCTTAAAAAACAATACTTTAGAGCATTGTCAAAAATAACAAACGTGTTCTGTGTAATTGTTAGAATACTTTCAGACTACTGCCAGATAAAATAGGGCCTATTTTATGGATTAGAGTTTATAATAATGATATAAATTATCCCTGCCTTCAAACACTTCATAGGATTCCAACGAATGGGAACTTCTAACATACCCATTTACAGTGTTGCAATTCTCTAGTGGTTTGCCTTGTCTCCCCACTAAACAGTACATTTTGAAGACTACTGGCCATGTCTAAATGCTGTAAAGCCCATTGCATCCATATGTGACTTCTGGTTACTCAGCAAATGTGAGATGCCGTGATGCTGAGGCTTTCCTATTATCAGTGGATAGTCAGAGCCCTGAGCCATTCCATAACACTGTCATTTACTAGTGCGCCAAGCTGGAAACCTAAACCAATGTGCCCGATGTTCTACGCAGTGCTTTAGCCCCTGTACTTACGACCAGTTGGAGAGAATGTAGAATATAAAATTATAGTCCACCCTCATGGCAGAAGTTTGGGGACATATTTAGCTATTTGATGTTCATATATGAGGCGTCCGAGACTAATTAAAGTCAGACACTCTTCATAGCACCAAATGGTGTTATATAAGGTTTATGTTAAAGCATGACCAGGCTGGTTCCCTGTTTTGCTCCTTCAGGAATGAGAGTCTCTTAGACTTCCCATAAACCACAGGCACCAGTCCTCATTGCCTGGGAATTTCGTGATACTCTGCACAAACCTTTCCGTGAGACCACTTGTGAAACAATGTTCACTTCCCTGCATATATCCTTCAATTCTATTACAATCCATTGATTACCAGGCACAACAGTTAGTGAAGACACTCAGCATGGAAGGGAGATGTCAAGAGCGGCAAAAATAGAAAGAAAATTAAATTCAAATCCATCTTTACCTAATCTTATGCTGTGCTTTAAACTCTGTGGTACATGTGTGTGTCTATAATATATGCATACATAGTAGTAATTGCCTCTATAGGCACTTGGTAAATTCAGATAGAAGTTTAGGAGGTGGGGACATTAAAATCAGACACTATTCACAGTACCAAGTTGTGTTACACAAGGTTTGTGTTAAAGCATGAAGCAAAAGAATTCAACTCAAGTATGAATCAATGAAAAGGAAATTAACACACTCATGGGAAATAAGCAGATGAAACTGAAAACCAGGGAAAATATAGCAAAAGTATCCTGACAGAATTTACTGTGAAGTTGCTCTACTTTTACTCTTTAATCCTCCAGTCTCCAAACAAAGTTTTGTTACTCATTGTACTATGACCATCTACCCCATACAATAAACCCTTGAAGAAAAAAGTCCCCACCCCCTAAACATCTTCTTCCTACCCGAAATCACAAACTGCCTATGGAGGCAATTACTATGTATATCTGTATACCATAAATATGTATATTTATATATATATATACACACACACACACACACACATATATGTATATTTATATATATATATATTATGCATGCACACGTGTCATAAAGTTTAAAGCACAGAATTAGATTATGTAGAAATGGATTTGAATCTCAACTCTGCAACTTACAAGCCATGTGGTAGATGATAGGCAGTTTATGTGTACCTCAGATCCTCCCTCTATAAATGATGATAACAATACCTCTATCAGTGTTGATTCAAGAGTCAAATTATATAATGTACAGTTGAAGCTTTCCATGTTTTCTAGCAGAAAACACAATGAACAGTAGCTATTATTGTTAATATTAATTTTAATTAACATTTTAAAGTAATTTTAATTTAATATTAATATTTTATAAGCCTATCTAACCACCAAATTTCTCCACTTATTTACCTTATTTTCCACATTACAAACATTAAATCTTTATTTGATTAGTATCAAGCTTTTGTTTACCACAAGAGTATAGAAACCAAATTCTTGATTGTATTGCACATCTTTTTTTCAAGGCATTACTAAATATTAAATTATAGAAAATACATCATTATAAGCCCCATGTTTGCCCCTTGCCACATCTCTCAGTTACAGATGGTAATTTGGCACTCTTCTTCAGACAACAAAATGCCTGAGAATGAAAGATTAGTACTGGTTGGGAGATAATGTGCCTGATATCTACAGTGCAAAATAAATAGGGTGCATTGGTTAGCTCCAAACGTAAACTAGAGGAGAATAAAGTGTTTTTGGGGGGTGTGTATGTGAGCAAGAGAGTGAGTGAGAGAAATAAAGAGAGAAATCAAGATGAAACAGAGACAGAGAGAGACAGAGAGAGAGAAATGGGAGAGAAGTGGAGACAAAGAGAGACTAAAAAAAAGAATAAATGTCATAAATAACTGATATTTTAGAAGATTTAGTAGATAGGTAATTATAAATTGTATTTACTTCATTTCTGGAAATGAAAGAAATAATTAGTATTTTAATGTTCCTGGTTTTTCATCCTTTCCCTTCTCCTTCTTGAAGGTCTCCATTTTGCCTGAACAGTTTCTAACCTTCTTCTGTGCTCTGAGGCCTGGAGATGATGGAGATTTTTGATAGTAATGCATAATCTAGAGAATGAGTATGGAGAGAACAGAGGATACTAAAAAGGGGTTTGAGAAGGAAATTTAAAGGGCCAGGGAGAGGGTCGAGAGGGGTGTTTCTATCTAGAGCAAGGAGAGAGAGTCCTGTTGATTTGAGAGAAAGAAAAGCAATGGAAATATCTATAAGAGGTTAAATAAGTGGAGATAAAAAGTAGTTATTCTTCAAGAAATATCACTAAGGATTATATGTCTTCTTCACAGTATTTTGAGAAACTCGTTTTTTTAAATTGTTCTATTTTCAAGTCTGCCTGTTGCTACAGTGACGAAAATATCCTTCTAAAACTAGACTTTGATGTGCTTCAATATGGTTGCATAGTTTTAATAACTTTCTTTATTTTCATTTGACTGATATGCAGCTCCCCCTAATTGGCTATCTCTGTTCATGAATTTCATCAAGTGTTTTCTCTGAATTTGTCATCACTTCACCATCCAACATGTGAATGAACAATTCTCTTCTTCTGTTTTCTTAAAATCTAGGATAACATCATATAGTTTGTAATTAGTTTCTCATTAAATTGAACAATAAGTTTAACATACACATGTGCGTGCGAATTTGTGTATTCATGGTTGTGCATGTGTATCCATGGCTAGAAAAGTAGATTGGCACATAGCCAAAAGAAGCCTCAATCAAAAGAGAAGAAATATTAAGGATCATTCATAATCAAGAGAAGTCAGCACTTTTCAAAGACATAATTGTAAGTGTGATTACTTAATGAATACAACAAACAAAAGCAAAGAGCCCATTAAAATGTAGATTGTGAGGCCCTGGGATTTCATGAATCTAGTCTTAACGAAAGGAAGAAATAGGCAGCAGAATTAGTGAACACCATTCACTATTAAATGGGCTTTGTTATATAGCTTTAGTTGGGCCATTTGTAGAACACATCCCTCAAAAGACCCGCTCACATCCTGGGAGCATATATAGGATAACATGTTGATTCAAAGCACTGGGCTTGAATCCTGGCTCTATTAATTAGGCAAATTATATAGCATTATTAAATGTGATAAAATTAACTTCAGATGATTGTTATGAAGATTAAATGTGGTAATACTGTAAAAACTTCAATGTGCTAAATGAGCATAGAAAGCAAACAAAAAAATATCAACAGCAACAAATACTTACGTACCATTGACTATGTGTCACACACTGGTCTATGAGCTTTGTTTTCATTAACATAGTAAATCCTCACAGCAAACCTATGAGGTGGGTCATTATTATTCCTTTTATCAGAGGGAACAGAGGCATAGAGAGATTAAGTAACTCCCCCAAAGCTATACAGTTGCAATATGTCAGAGCTGGAATTAAAACCCAGATTCACTTGTTCCAAAATCTGGGTACTAAATTATCTTCTTAGTAGTAATAATAATAATAATTATTATTATTATTATAATTATTATTATTATTATTATTTTATTGTTATCATTACTCTATAAAAGAAAAAAGTATGTACTGATGTGGGGGTCAATTTCATAAATTTGCAGCTATATACATGCTTACATGTTGAAGAATTTGATCTTGCATCAAATTGCCTATAAACAACCTTGCCTGTTTTTCTTTATGATGGGCCCATAAACTACTAGTTTGGGGTGCTAAATAAAATGTAAATTTGAAGAAGTAAAGTACAAGACAAGAAAATGGAAGACCTGACAAAGTTTTAAAGTTTCTCTTGAGACACACACAAAAAAAACAGTTTTTTTGGAAGTCTTAAAAGCAAACTATGTAGGTCTTATTACACACACATATGAAACCCTCTCATTTTAAAGTTGTAGTTAATAGTTATTTGAGCCATTGATGCCTAAACTATTATTTTGTTGTCGTTAAAATGGTGTCAGAGAGTAGAGTTGCTAGATTTCACAGATAAAAATATATTTGGGACATACTTATACTAAAAAATATTCATTATTTATCTGAAATTAAAATTTAACTGAGCTTTCTGTATTATATCTGACAACCCGAGAGTCAGAATACAAGTAATTTAAGTTTTAGAGCTGAGTATATATGGCATTTATGAATTCTGCCAGTTATTAGAAGTTTGAAAAAAAAGTCTAGAAGTCTATTCTTAAAAAAATATCTTATACCTTCTAATAGAAGACATCCTCTCCATATTTTTAAAGTAGGAATCAGAAATTATGAACAATTAGTATAATAAATAAAGCTTTATACTTCTTTAATGCTTTCACAAAAGAGCTCAATGGACTAGATTAAAAGATAGGTTTTGAAATACTTATCCATGAAATTCATGAAATTGCCTCAACTTGACTAGGTCTTTCTTGACCTTAAATTAAATCACCTCAGTTCCACAAGAACTATTTATCCTCTTAAGGTCATCAAAATAAAATTTTGCATATATAGAAATATCTCCATAAAGCCATACTGTAGACTATGTAACAATATAAATCACTGATAAAGGAAACAAATTTATCCTTGGAAGGAAAAAGGGAGGAGAGAAAAAGGATGGAAAATCTCAATTTTGTCAAAAAACACAGAACTGCCTTGAGTGTCATGTTTTCCATTGATGCTGAAATAAGAACTAGGCAAG
This sequence comes from Pteropus vampyrus, assembly GCF_000151845.1. NCBI lineage: Eukaryota > Metazoa > Chordata > Mammalia > Chiroptera > Pteropodidae > Pteropus > Pteropus vampyrus. The sequence goes on from NW_011888792.1 coordinate 15,187,098, forward strand.
ATGTCAACCTAGGCATCTCAAACAGAGTTTTCTGAGTTTGTGATACAGAACAGGTTGAATAAATCCATTTTTCACCAGTGAAAATCTGTCATTCAGCCAGAGCAACTCCAAGCCAACATTTCCATTATTGGTTGCCTTTCCATTCAATGGAGACATCATCTTTTTCAAAACAGAAGGGAGCCACATTTTGGGCTCTGTGTCAGGCAGCTGTTCTATGAAGAGAGAGAGGGTCTGTCACTGATGCACAACACAAAGCCTTTGCTGTGCCTTTGTAGGTGCTTATGTGCTAGCAGAAAGAAATTTTTTATCTTTTATGTGTATAATAATGAGATTAATGTTCATCTGGTAAAGCACCACAAAGTTTTACACTTTGACCATAAAAGGAAAAAAACCATGTTTTAACAACTCAATTAATTTTGCATTCTCACCATTATTAATAACATTCATTATATATAGTTTATTCTGAAATTGTTTCCAGGCTTTGTCTTTTTTTAAAATCTTAGTGGAACATATCTGACTGCATAACCAAACATAAATTATAATAACCATTTTGTGCAGTGATTGGTATTGCAATATCAGTCACCAAATATATGTGATGCTGTACTGGAAAAGCTCAAAGTTTATCTAAGTAAATGACATAGAAAAAATCAAGTTCTCTTCCACAAAGGTAAATGTGATGAAGAAAGCATTTGAAATTTAGGCTTTTTCTTATTTTCCCACAATTAATGACACCAAAAGCAAAGGCAACAAAAGCAAAAATAAACAAGCAGGACTACATCAGACTAAAAAGCTTTCAGTTTTTCTACTCATTTTTAAATTGAAAACATCAACAAAATGAAAAGGCAACCTATGGAACAGGATAAAATATTTGCAAATCATATACCTCATGAAAGATTAATATCCAAAATATATAAAGAGCTCACACAACTCAATAGAAAAAAAAAAGAAAAAGAAATTTGATTAGACATACAGTTGACCAACAGGTACATGAAAAGGTACTCAACATCACTAATCATCAGGGAAATGCAAATCTAAACCACAATGAGATATCACTTCACACCTATTAGAATAACTATTATCAAAAAATCAAAAGATAAAAAGTGTTGGCCAGAATGTGAAGAAAAAGAACCCTCATATGCTGCTGGTGGGAATGTAAATTGGTATAGCTACTATGTAAAACAGTATGGAGGTTCCTCAAAAAATTAGAAATAGAACTGCCATATGATTCAGCAATCCTACTTCTGCGTATATATCCAAAGGAAAAGAAACCAGTATCTCAAACAGATATCTATACTCCTGTGTCTATTGCAGCATTATTCACAATAGCCACGATATGAAAACAACTTAAGTGTTAATCAATGGATGGATGGATAAATAAAAAGATGTGAGATTATATATATAATTCAGCCATAAGAATGAAGGAAATTCTACCAATTGTGACAACTTGGTTGAATCTTGAGGGCATTATGCTAAGTAAAATAAGTCAGACGAAAAAGAAAAATACTGTAAGATTTTACTTATAAGTGTTGTGTCCAGAATAACCAGACCCAACTTGAGTGCTCTTAACCAGGAGACAGTTTATTAGCCGGCGGCTGTCCTTGCAAAGGAGCAGGCCCGAAATGCCAAGATACAAGGTTTTTAAGCCCTAAATCCTATTCCTCATTCTGTCTTAAACACAAAGGTCCATCTTTCTCCTATTCACTACCTGTCAACCCACTGGTCAGGTGTGCAAGCGGGAAGTACAGAAGCAGAAAGCTTGTGTTAGAATGTTATGTTCCTATGGGTGATTGCCTATGTTCCCATGGACAATAGCCAGTGTTCCCATGGGCGATGGCCAAACAGTAATTTTCAGCTTATATACAATTGATTATTTTTCATGCCACGCAAGCAAGCAGGGTTACACAGGCTAAAATTGGCAGTTAGCGTATGAGCTCATTGTTACAAGTTTCATGATTAACAGAATGTGGTTAGGGGTTCCAGAAACTAGGCCTAAGTTATAGACTTCTTTTGTCCAGTTTCAGGTTTTAATTATTCTTTAACCCTTTCACATTTCAGCGGGCTATTACAATAAGCAGAATCTAAAAAAAACCTCAACTCATGGAGAGTAGAGTAGGATGTGGAGGAAATGGGAAGATGTCTGTCAAAGTGTACAAACTTCCAGTTATAAGATGAATAAATTCTGGGGATCCAATGTACAGCATTAGGACTATAGCTAATACTATAATGATACTTGAAAGTTGCTAAGTGAGTAGGTGTTAAATGTTCTCACCACAAAATGAAAAGGGTAATTATGTGACATGATAGAAGTGTTAGCTAAAGCTACAGTGGTAATCATTTTGCAATATATGTGTATCAAATCAACATATTGTGCACTTTATATTTATACAAAGCTGGAAAAAATTCTATGATATTCAATATTACAATACTGCAATGTTATAACAAATGATATTACATTCTTATAGAACCATAGTATATATTCTTTATGGCATCTACAGATATAGAGCTAAATCTGCAAGAGAATGATAAGCATAATATACGTGGTGGTTAACTCTGGGGAAGGAAGGAAAAGAATGGGTTTAGAGAGGGATATACTGGAGTCTCAAATATATCTGCAATTTTTAACTCTATTAACAACGATAAGATAATATGTCATCCAGAAAATAATAAAAACTAAGAAAAAAACAATAAGCAGCTAAAAAAATGTAAATGGTTGGCAAAGGGCAGCAGGAATTGGGTAGGAGAGGAGAAGGCAGGTAGCGAAATTTTTTTCATAATAAGCTGCATACAACTATTCATCCTTAAACTATGCATATATAAAACTATAATAAAATAAAATTACAGTTACCAAAAAGAGCCTTTAGTTACTTAAAGGCTACTTAATTGTCAGTGGCCCAAGTCCACTATTTACTAGGAATCCTTCCTGTTCGTAGTAAAGATCTTCATAGTTTTGGTTATGAACTCAAAAGTACTGTATTCAACAGCAGAGAGCACAGCAGTTCTAACTTACAAGAGAGAATACAGAGCTGAGGGTTCAGGTATAACAACTGTTTGATAAACAAAATTTCCCACTTCTCATGTATATTATAAACTTCTTGTGTCTCTGTCAGACTGGATTGTGACTTTTATGAAGATTAGGCCTATGTCTATCTTATTTGTTATATTTCCCACAACAAACATAGCAAGGCACATAATTTGCATCTGAATTAATTAATAAACACGTATTTGTATAACACAGGATATAGTATAGCAAGTAAAATAGCCATTTTTACTAATAAACATGTATTTGTATAACACAGGATATAGCATAGCAAGTAAAATAGCCATTTTTACCAGGCAAAGGGTGAAAACATGATTACAGATATTTTAGTGATCCAAGTCACTTTTGGCATTACCAAATAGATGTAGACATGATTATTCAGCCTAATCAACCTTGTTTAAGAAGATATGTTTAGGAACATGCTGCTAATCTTAAGTACAAATTAATTTTTAAATTTTGATAGAATTATGACAACATATTCTTTCTTATGATCAATTTTATATGATCGGTAATTCTTAAATCAGACATAAGAGTACTACTTCTCCTATCAATTGTTTCAACCTCCTTTGATCAAGTTTAAAGGGATACATTTTTAAATGCTTGTGATGAGGGAAAAAGAGGTCCTCAACCTTGCTTTTTCATTAAAATCATGGTAATCCAATAGGTACACTTTCATCTAGTTTCCCATTTGACAATGAAGGTATATATTGAGATTATCTGTATAAAATACTGATAGTTACTAAGAATAACTTTTCTGCAGGAAGACTTACTGTTACGTCTCTATTTAGGCAAAGAATTGACAATTACCGGTTTAATTCAGGGTCTCAACTTCTACTGACTGTGGCCTTTTTTAGCTCCTTCTCCAAACTTAACCCACAGCACTGATGACTCTCAAGTCCAGGAATGCTCTCAATGACTGTACATTAGCAAACTTAAAGTCGATTGTGTCTTTTTTAAATAAAATTTTTAATTCAAGTAAAACATTTTAAAAGTGCACAAATTCTAAATGTATAACTTGAATTGTCAGAAAGTGAACACATCTTGCACCTAAATCAAGAAATAGAACATTACCAGACACTCTGCTCCCTACCCCAGTAAAGAGTCAATCTGAATTCTAACATGAAAGGTTGGTTTAGCCTGTTTATGTAAACAAAATCACACAATGTTCTCTTATGTGTGTCTGGCATCTTGTGAGATTCATCAATGTGCTTTTGTGGAATTATAATTTGTTGTAAAATGTTCCATCTTCATTATTATTCACTTTGAAACATTTTCTATTTTCCATCATTACTCTTTTAACTTGTGCTGTATTTATAAGTAGATGGTTTAAATTTGAAGCAGTTAGTGATTTTCTATTTACTTTTTGTTACTGATAGCTAGGCTATTTCCACTGAGGTAAAAATACATACTCCTAATTATTTCCATCTTTTGAAATTTATTGAAATTTGCTTTATGAGTCATGGTAAACTTTTATAAATGTTTTATTTTCACTTGAAAGGGATTTTAATTCTGTTGATATTATATGTAATTTACATATGTCAAAAAGGTTCATTTTGTTCATTTGCTTTTCAGATCTTCCAAATATTTATTGATTTTATTCTTGCTTATTTTATTATATATTTAGAAAATTGCTTTAGTCTCCCAGTACAATTGTGGATATTTACATTTTTCTCTAGTTCTATAAATGTGTATTCTCTGTATGTTGAAGCTACAATATTGATGCATAAAGATTTAGGACTTTATACCATTCTGATTTTTTGACTCCTTTGCCCCCAGTAAATGTCCTGCTTTATTTCTACGAATGCATTTTTATTCATGCTTACTTTGTCTTATATTAGTAGAGCTATACCATTTTTTGTTAATGATTGCAAAGTTCATTTATTTCTTTTGTTTTATTTTTAAACTACTCTGTTCTTATATTTATGGTTTGTATATTTTAAGAAGCAGACAGTTAAATTTTATTGTTTTTTTTTTTTCTCCGTTTCTAGGCTTTTGGGTTTTTAAGAATTTTTTTATTTGTTTATTAGAAATGATATATAATTTTATATAAGTTTTATGTATACATTATAGAGATTGGATATTTATATAACTTACAAAGTGACCACCCTGATAAATCTAGTACTGTCTGACACCATACATAGCTATTATAATATTATTGAGTATATTCCTTATGTTATACTTTATATCCGCATAACTATTTTGTAACTACCAATTTGTACTTCTAAATTCCTTCCCCTTTTTCACCCATCTTCCCAACTCCCCTCTCATCTGGCAACCATCAAAATATTCTCTGTATCTGTGAGCATTTGTTCATTTATTTTGTTTTTTAGATTCTACATATAAGTAAAATCATATGACATTTGTCTTTCTCTGTCTGACTTACTCCACTCTGCACAATATCCTCTAGGTCCATCTGTGTTGTTACATATGGCAAGACTTCATTCTTTTTATGGCTGAGTAAAAAATTTTATTATGTGTGTGTATGTGTGTGTGTGTATATATATATATTATCCATATTCCTTCCTGTGCTCTTTATACCTTTCATGTCCTTGTTTCTGTCTGAGATCATTTTGTTAATGTGTAATGAACTTCTGTTAATTTTTCTTAAGACATGGCTGCTGATGCTAATTTTCTCAAGTTTTATTTTCTAAAAAATACTTTTAAGGTTATTTTTCCTGGGATAGAATTCTATGTTGGAAGTCTTGTTTGTTTGCTTCATTTCAGCACTGTAAAGTTGTCACTCCATTATCTCCTATTTCTGTTATTATTGTTTGGCAATGAAGGTCTGATACCTTTGAAAATCTGATGACTTTTTCTCAGGCTGCTTTTCTTCTTCTCTTTCGTTTTCATCAGTTTTATTACTGTGTGTCTAGTTAATTTTTTTTTATCCTATTTGAAGTTCACAACCATTGAATCTGTTAATGTTTTTCATCAATTTTGGAAAAATTATTTGCCATCATCTTTTTTTAATATTTCTTCAGTTTCTTACCTTTTTTTTTTTTGTAATCCAAATACATGCATTTTAGAACTTTTTATTGTGGTTCACATGGACCACATACTCATTTTTTATGTACTTAGCTCTTTTTATGTTTATTTTGGTTTATACCTTTTTCTAATGACTTGTCTTCTAGTTCCCTAACTTGTCTTTCATTCTTCAAATCTGCTACCAAATACATCTATTGATTTCTTGATTCCCCATAATGTACTTTTCAGTTTGGCAATTTACAATTGACTCTTTTTGTAGATTCTAATTCTCTAAGAAAGTTTTCTATCTTTTCTTCTATTTTATCTCTTTTTATCTATTTCTTGAACCTCTGAATCATAGTTACTATAAAGTCCTTGTCTGTTAATTATAATATCTGGATCACTTTGAGTCTGTTTCTATTTTCCATTTTTTCTCTAGACTTTAGTTCATAATATTCAAATTTTCATTGACAGAACAAAGTTGAAGCTGGATTTCAGCTTTGGAAAGGCTCAATCATCCTCTGTTCTTGGGACATACACCCCTGCTCACCCTGCAGGGCTTTCATCTAAGAGCATGGTATATTTTTTGTGATCTCTCTCCCTGGAAAGTCTTAAACTATAATCATTGTCTCCTCAGCAATAGAAACTAACACAAATTCTCCTCTACTTTCCAGAGTTCTTTGTGTATTTAGCCTCTGTCACTGCATAGCTTCAGAATTTGGTAAATAATTTGAGAGTGAAGCAGCCCTATGTTTGAAGCTCCTGTAATCTCCAATTTTGTTTTTGTCACACTGTTTTCAAGTCTATCAGAAACTCTGATAGTTTTTCCGACATCAGTTTTCTGTTTGGTATATAATCAACATATTCATCTTTTATCTACACTAAGAATTATCATATACACCCAACTGCAAAATATTAGACTACCTATCCAGGATATTCCCTTCTCCAGAATATTAACTCTTCCTGTTCTTGTTGCTTCAGCAATTCTGAGATGCCTTTAATAGATTATTTTTGTATTTGATTCATTCATTCTAGTCTTGGTGGACCACAGCCACTTCATTCTACCTAGAAGCTTTTAATTTTGTTTGGTTATTAAACAACAGTTTTTGGTCCCCACTTTCGCTAAGAAAATAATTTTTTTGCTTAACATTTTTGGAAAAAAGTATACATTTAGTTTATTTCTAGGCATAAAAGGATAAAAACTGTTTCTGTCTAAAATCTTTTATTTTTTATTGACATATTTTTTTAATAACATACTATTTTTAATTGTGGTTACATTAAAAGAATTAGAATTATCTGAGAATATTGACTTTAATGTCAAAAGTTTACTTATTTTAAAAATAGGAACCTATTTTTTTAATGTGGCTAAACATTGACTTGGGAGATGCATTTTTGAGATTATATTCAAGAATCTAGCCAATGAGATCGTAATGAGCTATAACAAATTCATAATGAAAACATGCCAATCAAAAAAAAAATCGGCAAAAACTATGACAAACTTATTGTCACTAAAGATGGAATTGAGACAAAATGAGCAAACTAATAATTCCTGTTTTTACATCAGCAGAATGAGCTATTCCTCTCAGAACAAAGGAAATAGCGTAACTTTAGACCACTCAGAAGTTTCTAGGTTTAACGGATCGCTGTTGTATGCATTTTCTTCTATCAAGAAAAAGGTAAAAGCTTAAGTTACCTTGGGCCTCATGACCAATTGGAAATATATCATGCCTTGTTCCCAAAACAAGGGATTTACATAAATATAAACTAAAGGTATAGTTTTAAAAGAGTAGAAGCTATCAGAGTAAAGAAAAAATATAAAGATAATTAGATGAAGCTAGAGTAAAGTGATGCATGCTGTAAGTGTCAATGCAAGTAACCCATACAATGTATTAATCATCATGCTTCTTTCAGACAACTAACACAGATTTTACTATTTTTCTCTTCATTCTTTAAGATATTGTTGAACAAATCCATGAAAGTAGATCTAATGATCATGGTTTATTTCTTACAGTTTAAGAAAAGATTCCTAAATAGATTGGAAGGCAGTTTTTATGATTACTTCTAACTTTATAATTTTATTATATAGCCAGCTCAGAAGGCAAGTGCAATTAACATCTGTCTTTGAGATATACTGTGAAGAACTTCCTGTTTCAAAATAGCTTTCTTCTACTCCAAAATTTTATTCTCCCCAAACTTGGCCAACATCGTGCAAGCCATCTGATATTTAGTAGTTCACAAAGCCTAAGTTGAAAAGTAGGAGATTAAGAGAATTAAGATCCCTACCAAATGCATACCTGTGATTTAGATAAATAATGCCCATCACCAATTTAGCACTCATTTATTAACCTAAACTCAAATCACACCATCAGTGAGCTCTACGAAATGTTTCTGATTCTACCCTACTAATTTCAGTTGCTTCAGTGAATCACTAACAAGGGCAATGGGTCCTAAGTACCCACTCATCACTTTCAACCAGTTGACATATTTTAATAATCTGATTAAACGTTTGAATATTAACCAGTATTTTGATGAAGCTATTAACAATGTTTAGCATGCATTCATGTATGAATCTCCATCAAAGTTAGTAATAGCCTCAATATACTCTAACTCTTCAGATCCATGTGGTATATTATATTCACTTCAGGGCATCGTTCTAAGGGGGTTATGATAAACTAAAGTATAAACTAAAGAAAGTGATGAGGAGAGCGAATATATAAAAATGTGTCAAAAAATATTGAAAAGGTTGGAAATGATGAAGATAAAACATTTATGAAAATAATCACTGTCAGCAATAAAGGATGATCTTTTGTAAGAAAAAATCTATTTCTGCTCTGCTGTTCCACAGACAAATGAAAAAATAAAAATAAATAAGCAGAAATAAAAAATACCCATTTTGTATCAGTTTTAAATCATTTTTTAACCATTAGAAACTTCTGACAATGGCATGAGCTGCCTTATGAAGCTATGCTCTTTTTATCATTGAAAGTATTCAAGCAGAGTCTGAATTACCATAAACTCCATGATTCATTCATTTAATAAATATTCATGGAGGGTTTATTATGTCCAAGGCACTGTGCTGAGACTACGAGAGAGGCAAAGATGAATTAGATTGAATTCTCCTAGATAATGGAGCTATGACTTGAATTGAATAATCAGAATACAAAATAAAAAAGGAAAAGTGCCCTAGGATGTACAAATAATGTTGTATAGGAATACAAAGGCAAGAGGCATGACTTTGAGTTCATGGATGTTGGAGAAGTATTCTCTTGTTTTTCAATAATCCATTCTCCACAGAGCAGCAAGAAATCAGTCCACATTATACTTCTGATCAAAAACTTTTCAACAATTTTTCATTACACATAGGATAAACTGGGAATTGTTATTTTGGCTTCTAAGATCAGATGTGATCTGGTTTCTGCATACATCTCAGTCTTGTGCTCCCCAAGCACCAGCTACATTAAGTAGTTTTTCTGTTTCTGAAACACATGAAACTCACTCATTCTCATGACTTTCTATTGTCAGTTCATCTGCTGACCAGACGTTGGTCGAGTTGAAAATTTCTTATTTTCTAATCATCAGCTCTCATGTCATTTTCTCCATGAGGCCACCCTTTAGCATTCTATGTAAATTAACTTAGGGTGACTTCCTTTACCCTCCACCTCTTTATACCTATCACTATTTTATTTTCTTTCTAATACTGTAAAAATATAAAAGTGTCCTTTCTTTTGCCCTTTTGTTTTTTTAAATTCTTCTCAAAACTTTATTAATTTATTATCTTTAAATAACATGTAATCAGTAGAAACAATTCTGTGCATTCTTTCTACTTACTTTTGTGAATAGAGCAGTTCGAGGAATCAACATAGTCCGCATTCTTAGATTTCCGATAGTTTCATTTATTTTAAAATTGTCTACTTTCTGACCCTTTCAACTAGAATATAAAAAGAGTAAGAATTTGTCTGCTGTGTCTTCAACATCTAGATTAGAACAATGCATACAGTAAATACTTGCTGTAGATGACTGAATAAAGAGTTTTTTTATACATGGTTGGAGTTTAGAGAAGAATCTTTAACTTCTCACTCTTACATTTTGTGATATCCATTCTCAATGCTAATTCTTCTCACCTTGATCAGCCTACGTATCATAACTGAGATTTAGGTCATTTCTTTTTTCTCCTGCTCTGCAAACACTCTCTCCAACTCTCAAGCTCAAATGAAGACATGTCTTTAGGTGATTCCTTTCTAACTCTTTATGAATCATGATTAACTTTTCATAAGTTCCTAAAATTTCTATTAATTAGTTGTGTTTTTATTTACATGTTATTTTGATACTGCTTTGTTCTTCTCGTTGAATTGCCTATGCCAGCACTAGCCAATTGAAATATAATGTAAACCATACATGTAATTTTTTAGTAGGCACATTAAAAGAGGTAAAAATAAATATGGGAAATTAATTTTAATGATATATTTTAATTTAACCTAATATATCTAAAATATCATTTCAACATTTAATCAATATAAAAAATCATTAATGACACCCTGAACATGCCCAATCTTGTCTGATCTCAGAAGCTAAGCCTGGTTAGTATTTGGATGGGAGATCACCTAGGAAGACCAGGTGCTGTAGGCATTAAAAATAAAAATTATTAATGAGATACCATACATACAATAAAATTGTGCTTAATAGGAAATTATTTTACAGTGCTTTGGTATTAAAATGTAAATTTAAAGTAGTTAAAATTAAATAAAATTAAAAATTCAGTTCCTCAGTCACACTAGCCACATTTCAAGTGCTCACTTAGCCACATGTAGCTAGTGGCTTACATTTAGGTCAGTGTAGAAATGTACAAACTAAATGGTACTTACACAGATGCAAGAACTATCCCTTCAACAAAGCATTTAGTGCTTAATTCGCTGAATAAGAAAATTAATGAAAAAGGCAGTATTTAATTTTTTAAACAAATGAGAAAATATAAATGAATCATTTACATTGTTTTTCCAAATATGTGTTTAATTACTGGTGTTGCCAGGAAATGCCATTAATAATAGCAAAAACAGTACTAGACAGTAAAAGTACTGGTGTAATTAATGATTGTCATGAGACTATGGTAAAAATAAGAGTTCCGTATGCAGTAAACAAATCTTAATCATAGGGAGAGTTAACTTAGGGCTACCCTAAGCCTCTCAAGATTTTGCTTCCTTCCTTACACGGGCTAAAAGCTCCGTTAAACACAGTTGAAGGAGCAGATGGAAGAAAGACTGCCGCCAATCTTTTATGATAAAAGCGAGCTATTATCACTCCTGCTGCCTTGCTTTCATGTGAGCCTCTATCATAAAAACAAGCTCATAAAATAAATAAATAAATAAATAAATAAATAAATAAATTCATGCACGCATATGTGTATGCATAAATAGAAGAGGAAATGAAGGGAAATAAAAATAAAAATAGAATAATAAATGGAAAATAAAATTTTTAAGAGAATTAATAAAATATTTAAAACCTAATTAAATAACCATAAAAATTTAACACAGAAAGTGTTTAAATATGTTTGATTTCTTAAAAAGACACAAAAAAGTTGAGTCGCCAATATAAGAAGATCGAAATTTTTAAAAACTGAAAAAATTTGACAATCTAAGGCCACAGAAAAACCTAAAAAAATTAACCAATGAAAATAAAAATTTATGATAATAATAATAGTTACCATTTTATTAAGCACAAACCGTGTTCCTGGCACTGTGCTGGATGTATTAGGCTTATTGGCTCCTTTCACTGCAAACTCTGGGTAATGTCCTCATTTTAGAAATGAGGAAATTAGGGATTCGGAAGTTACCAGCAGTTCACACTGCCAGTAGGTAGAAGAGCTAAAATTAAAAGGTGAGAGTATTCAATATAATTTCTATTTTAAATGTTTTGTGAAGGGGTGGCTAGACTCTTAAAGAAGTAGAAACAACTTACGAGAAAATGAATTTCACTCTCATAGCCCCTTTCATACACAGGGAGTGAGCCGAGCTAATAGCATCCCTGGCAAAGAGGTAAGGCCTGGTCAGAGGGAGATTCTTGCTTTTACCTGAGCCTCTCCTGGAGCATAGAGATGTGTGAGTGCAAAACTCACGTGAGATTACTCATAGAGGAAAGAGGAGGTGGAGAGGGATCTACATCAGTTTAGTGGTTCCAAGTACATGTAACCAGAATTCAATTGAGTAGCAATACCGCATTCCTGTTATAGGGACAGAATTTACCCAGTACTAATATGCAAAGCAAGCTGAATTCTCTTTGAGGGAAATTTTTGCTGTTTCAAATTTAAAAAAGAAGAAGAAAAAGAAGGAAGAAGGGCGGGGGAGGAGGAGGAGGAGGAGGCAAAGGAGGAGGAGGAGGAAGAGGAGGAGGCGTGGAAGGAGAAGAAGAAGGAGAAGAAAGAAGAATCGAGATGTGCAGGCCACAGCCTATCAGGAAAAGAAGAGTGCAAAATGTTACTTATGCTTAGAGAGAAAACATTGAAACAGCAAAATTTACCTCAGACACAAAATGCACACCAAAAAAATCTTTTAAAACAACGACAATAATATTTACTTAAAGTAAAATTTGGCCACAAATAATCACTTATGGTAGATTTACTTTTTCAAAGAATGTTTTCATCATTTTATAACCTATTTAATAATGGTCCCTAAGGCTCTTAAAAAAAAAAAAGTCTTAGTTCTTTTCCATGTTATTCCATAGCATAACTTCTTTTTCTTTTCTTTCTCGGTGAGGTGTTTTGTGTGTGTGTGAACATTTTTCTGTGATCCTCTCCTTAAACCCACCCTTCCCATATATACTTTTTTAAAGTTGTGTCTTATGTTTTCTAAGCATTATATTAAACCTGAAATCTTTTTTTTAGACATGGCCTGGATAGACCCCCAAGGGTACTGTTTCAGAGATAGGCCTGGGCTTTCATTCAGTAGCCCAGATACCTCCAGAAAGGGTTCATACATAAAGAGGACCCTACTGTGCTATTGGGAGTGCCTTCTTAGTCTCTCTCTAATTTCTAGGGAGGAGGGGTGAGTTTTAGCCTCAGTTCCAGAAGAATGTTGGTGATGAGACAACAATAATTCCCTTCAGTCACATCAGGGTCTCTAAAGGTTTTTTCTCTCAACCTTCATTAACAAGACAATTTGAAATATAATCCTTAAACTGTCTTTTGGAAATAGACAGGATATAAATTATAAATTAATTAAAAGTAACTAACTCATGAAAAAAAAGCCATAGTCTTTTTAATTGTAAAATGAGGTTCTAGAAGATTAACATGACCTTTGTCGATTGGTAAGGAAAACTGAAAAAGCAATGGACTAGTCTATTTTCTATTCAATCTTTGGTTTTATTCAGGAAAAAAAAACCTAATAATTCAATATAAATATTGTGGGTCAGATTTGATAGATATGGTTACATCAAACTACCAAGATGGATAGACAATTCTTTAGAACAATCCCGTTCCCTTTACTCAAACCTTGGGGTTTCTCACACTCACCTCATTATAACAGTTGCTTTGGCTTCTTTGGAAATTCTGATTTGGTGGGTCTGGGCTGAGACACGGAGAGCTGTATCTTTAAAAGCACTCCTGGAAAATACTTAGGGTCAGGCTAGTCTGAGCGGCCCTGCTTTGCAAAGCAAGAACCAATAATCTTCTGATTTTAATTCTTTCCTACTAAAAAAATATAAAGACACTTCAGCTGTTATAAGAATTCTGTTTGATAATCATATTTCAGTGGGAAAAAATAAATCTATAAATCATGTTAGTTTTGTTTATGTCAATGAGCACCACCACCCTGCTCCAGCTAACTGCCCAGTGTAAACTGAGAAAAGTGTTCCTGATTCTACATCAGACTAGAGGTGACTCTACGAAGATAATTGCTTTTAAGGCTTTATCTAAAATTGCCTACTGGCTTCTATCTTTACAGTTAAATAACAATTAACAAGTACTTGGGTATAAACACATCCCCTATGTAGACCAGAAGGAAAAGAAAGGTGGATGGTGTGAGAAGTCTCCCTGAGGTCCGTTCCTTATTCCCCTACAGCACCCTAAACACACTAAGACAGTTGTACCTTTTTCTGTATCATCCTTTACTCTCCTATCCAGATTTCCCACAGAAGATTCTGCTGCTGTTCTTCAGCTTTCTACCCTCTCTAAGCTTCCTCTACCTGTTTACAAATAGGTGGTTTTTCAGGGTGTTTTAGCCATTTGTCCTCCAAACATGTTGTCTCTTGACAACATTGTTCTGTTTCTCTCAGACACCGGCCCTACCCAATGTTCAGCCATATTAAAGTAACTCCTAACAAGTATTGTAAGCAGTAGATAAGCACCAAATGTTATCAGAGGGAGCATTATCACACTTTGTATTTGAAATCTTATCTTTGTTTTCTCACAAGAGTGCCATTATCACCATTTTCCACATGGGAAAACGAATCCAGAAAGATCAAGCGACTGGCCTCCTTCAAACCAGTAGCGGGCCTGGAACTGGTGCTTACACATTTCTCCTTCATTGTGTTCTCCAGTTCACCCATGCGCCTGTCATTAAAATATTATTTCATTCAAGAATTATTTACTCTTTCTTCCAGATCATTAAAAAAGACGTTAAACAAAACCAGACCTCATGCAGACCCTGTAGTCAACACATTGCCCTGAGTCATTAGGACTGTCCTCCAGCCAGTTCTCAGTCCATGTGACAGAGAACACAGCAAAGCCAATGCTAATTAGGTTGGCAAATAAGATTTATCGAGATACTGTATCAAATGCATTACAAAAATATAAACATATGTGTGTTAAGGTACATTCATTGTGCTCACTAAGTTTTTAATTCTATTGTAAACCCTATCAAGACTGTCTGGCACTATTTGTTTTTATAAATCTATTCCTTTACAGCAGAGCCCTTTTAGCTCTTTTGATTCCATTATCCTCTCAGTGTTCCAATTTTAACAGTGGTTCTGTTTTTTGTGTGTTTTTTTGAAAGGATTGATTTTTACAAGGAATTCAAATACAGATTCCTTATTCCAAGATGTGTATTACTAAAATTAACAATAATTAACCCCAAAGAGAATCTTAGTATTTGGAGACCAGAACGAGGATTTCTGATTTCCAGATCTACTCCCCAGCACTAACAACATGGTTTCTGAGCTAAAAATATGAGTCCTGAGAAAGAACTTAGAGAACTGTGCTTGCAACTGTGTCCTCCAAATGGAGCAACTCTCTTTCACATCTGATTTTTAGACTTGTTTTTCTATGGCTTCCACTTCATTATGTTTATTTTCTTTTCCTAGAATCCCTTGTACTTAACTGCTGCAGTGTGAGAAACTTCACTGGTGCATTGTAAAACTTTACCTACACATTCTTCTACCTGTTCAAGCCATTTTTTTTTTTATAGAATTCTTCTATCTTTTAGTAAAGATTTGACGTAAAAGTCAGGGAAATTTCATTTAAAACAAAGTCATGGTGGTCTCCTGATGACTGCCCCAAAGCATAGTTTATGTGAATGGAAATTAGGTCAGGTAAGAATTATATTAACGACCACCATATTTCCCTAACAACAATTACATAACAATTCCAAGATATTGACAGCTCAAAACTTCACTACTGACTTGCCAAAAACATGCTATGCACATACAATTTTTGGCCTGCATTTAAAAAGATCCCTTCTGGGCAGGCTTTTTGTTTTTACTATTGGTCTGAGCCATTTCACCAGGACCGTACACTGCCTATACAGATGTTCCAAGTAACATGAGCTTTAAAGTTGCAATATCCATTAACGATATGGTCATCATGGACAATAATAGCTAATTCAAAGTGTGGATATCACACTTTTGTGAAAGCTTTCTGCTAGTTACTGGCACTCCTCATTGGTGTGAGAACAATGATGTGTCTAGTATTTTGATTGTTTTACTAAAAGTATAACATGATATTTAAAGGAGTTTGAAATCTGTATGGGAGAGAAATAAACTACACTTTAGCACTGGGTGAAGAAACTTATATGTAAAGGAATCCACAACTTTAATTATATATTTTTAAATATGTACATGGGGATCATTTTATATATGAGATACTAAGAACTCATTTCTTTATGATAATTAAAGTATAGCAACAATTATGAGTGTGCATGTTTAGTAATATCAATTGACATGAAATGATATTTATGTGCAAGGAAAATGCATGATTCGGATTTGAATAATTGCTTGTGGGGTCCTGTTCCATCTGTTGCATTTGGTTTTATGCCTCAAGGATATTCTGCACCGGCAAGTTTAGAGTTGTCCTAGACTGAAAAAGACCAGGGTGCTTTATTATTAGCAACAAACATGCGTTTTTTTCCTTTAAGAGTATTAGCTGCTACAAGAACAAACTTGCAAACCTTTTTCTGGGTGTATTTCTATGTGGCAATAAAATGACTTTCTCTAAACTGATTCTTTTGAGTTGATATTATGTCATCATTTTTATTATCTGTTAAAAGATATAAATTAATTATTCATATAACTATTTTAAATGCAAATATGAAAATAATTTTATAAAAATTGATAATATCAAGAACTGATTTGGAATGTAATTTACATTTTTAAGTAACTTGGTTTCACTACTGATTAATATTTGTTTACAAGTTTCATAAAGGTATGATATGGAAAGTGACTCATTTCATGCGTTGTGGGCAGAACTATCTTAGAAAGAAAAAGTGCTAATATTTTTTAGCATTTCCTAATTTTTGCTCTGAAATAGTACATTACATATATAGCTTGTATCATTTCATCCCCACAACAAATCTCTGAGGCAAAGTATTATTATTCCCATCTCACAGATGAAGACTATGAGGCACAGAGAGGTTAAATAATTTATCCAAAGTACACAGCCAGAAAGTAGGATTTCCACACATACACCTCTACACAGAGCTCTTGAACTTCTGTTACCAAAAGATAATGTAGGTTAGTGATTCTCAGATCTGGGATCAGAATCACCTGTTGGGGGCATTAAAACACAGATTGCTGGGCCTCACCACTAGAGATGGTAGGTCTGGTCTGAGCCCCGAACTTGCATTTCTAACAAGTTCCCGGGTGATGTGACGCTGCTGTCCTGACGACCATACTGTGAGAACCATGACGTAGATGATTCTGAGAGTCAGGGCAACTGAGACATACACTGTGGCGATTTCATGAACTGGAGATGTTGCTGTGTGACTAGAGTAAAAAAGCAGGGGTGGAATGGAACACTAATGGAACACTAAGGCAGAGAGCAAAGCAAGACGCTCAAGAGGAGGCAATCTGAGGAAGAGGAAATCAGAAGCCAGCGGCTTATGTCAACGTGGGAGACTGTAGTCAGGAGGAGAGGGCAGGCTGGGACTTCTGCTAGGAAAATAGACGTCAAAAACCCTAGCAGTGAAATTTAAAAAGGAACATTACAAGTGCCACAGTAATTTCTACTTAAAAACTCAACTCTGAGGAAATATTTGACTTTTCTAAACCATAACAGTATAGCAAACAGCAGACCATAGTGGCAAAAGCAAAAATCTGGGACACAAAAAATGACACTCAGCCCTACATTGCTGGGTCCTACAGAAGCCACTTAACCCCT
Source organism: Pteropus vampyrus (assembly GCF_000151845.1). Taxonomy (NCBI): domain Eukaryota; kingdom Metazoa; phylum Chordata; class Mammalia; order Chiroptera; family Pteropodidae; genus Pteropus; species Pteropus vampyrus. The sequence continues at coordinate 15,204,677 of NW_011888792.1, forward strand.
CTGGGACTCAGCCTCCTAAATCTTCATCTTATTTACTCTAGTTCATCTTTAGAATCTTCTTGTTTTAATGGCCTAAGTTTCAGCTGATGGGGACCTTGGGTTATGACTTTCCAATCAATATATTTGCTTTACAGACCTGTTTCTCCCTTTTGTCTACATTGCTTATAAATTGATCACCTCATTGTCCAGCCTGACTTAGTAAGGAGACATATGAACTTATTAATAATTTCTTATTAAAACAGGTGACATTTACACTTGTCTCTGGTTTTGGTTTCAGTCTTTAGGTAGCACTGCAATTAAATCGTGATTTAGTTTTAGCATCCAGAAAACAGAGGCTCACCTAATGTTTGTTGCTTCTTGAACCCTTCTGTGTGGAAGTATAAGAAAGCCGATAATACAGTCAATGGGAGAAGTGAGGTGCGCCAAGCTAGTTTTCTTGGTTATAATTGATGAAGGCCATTCAGGGGCATGTTCCATTTACTCTCAAATTGAGATGGCATGCAATGTCTTCTGCTTGCCCAATTCTTTGTATTAAAGAGTTTAGAAACAATTTTTTACCTCAACAGGGAGGAAGATGGGTTTTATTTCCCATGTCTGGGTCTCAGGAGAATTTAAAAAGGGGATTTTTCCAGGCAGAGAGACCAGTGCAGGAACATAAGTGTGCTTGTGTTCCGCCTGACAGCACCCCGTGGGTGCCCTCTTCTCACCCAGAGCGGGGTCAGTAATCTCTCAGTCATTTACTGCTTCTTTACTGAATGCCGCTTTGTAAATTTCAGCTCCTTTTGTCATCTTTCTGTTTCCTAACTTAGCCCTGCAGTTTCTCCATTTGTCTCCTGTTTGTGAGGTGATGGACTTATTAAGTTGAGTATCTCATGCCAAAATTTGATTATAGATTTTATTAACTGGGATACATTGTTTTTCTTGTGACCGTTCTTACATGAACTTTTATTTTTCCTTTTATCTTTCTATTTCTCTCTTAGTTTCTTTGTTTAGGTCTTGTGTTGCTTCCTTTAGAAAAAGATATTGAGGTAAAATTAACATAAAATTAACCAGAAGCAAAATCCAAGTACCTAAGAGCTAGATGAGCAAGAGGAAGTGGATGGTTTTGAGGTTTAACTGCAGTACCTCCTAAAGACTGGAACCAAAACCAGAGACAACTATTTCCATGGGATCAGAGGATAACTCAGCTGAAAGTGCTGTCTCACAGCTTGACACTAACTCTACGGGAAGATAATTTGGCTATAGTTAGGTTTCACTGGCCTTTTTACCAGATAAACCTCTTTGCTCTATTCTGTGGAAGCTTCTGGCATTTGGGGTCTTGGCCTCTTCCTTGGACAAAGGAGGCAAAGGAGACTGTAACTAAGTCGCACAGTGGCAAAACTTAAAGAATACTTACATTTTATAATTAATTCCTTTGAGGCAGTACCTATAGATCTAGCTCTCTCTGCCTCAGATGGCAGTCTGAGATGGGATTTTCTCAAGCTGTCCTGAATTCTGCTAGGCCAGCAATGAAGCATCTCAGGAAAGCATCCAACATCTGGTGTGAGAACAATCTAGAACATGTTCTTACAACTTCCCAGAAGCAGAATATCAAGTTGATCCAGACTTGGATCACAATATCACTGTATACAGCTTCTAATTAATCTACAAATTAGTCACAATGTGCAGATAGGTAAGATAATTATTAGGCCTATCTATCACCTTCTCTCTTTATGTAGCCTGTTTTTTGTCTGAGCAAAATAGATGGCCACAGGCCAGGTGAGATTTAGGCAGTACAGAACAAAAAAGGACATTGCCTCAACTATAAACTCCACCTCCTGTTGGGGCACAGATGTAATGTACTACCTCCAAGGGTGTAACAATTTCTTTACAGATAATAAAGCTAGAAGTTTTTCACCCTACAAAGAATATATTTAAATTTTATCTTGCGATTGCTTTCCTTTAAAACAATTTTACTAAGAGCCACATAAAGACAAAAACAGGCCAGTAAGTTTGCAAATACAGAAGTCTCACATTTTGCCAAGAGAAGGTACAGACCTCTTAAAAGTTAAAAACAAATACCATTTCCTAATGGAACTTGGCTTTTATCCTAAGTTGACATCTAGACTAATTGCCAATGAAGACTTTATATTTTAAACATTGAAACAGAGAAATAGACTAAATAAGTTGTATTTTAGGATTAATCTGATATCTAATTTTTATTTCCACACAAACCTTCACTTAAGGTTAAATTATGATATGGGTCTTCTTTGATCTTTTTACATCAGTTAGCTGGTGAGTCAGTTCTCAGTGTTTACTTTGTGATATCATGATAATAAAAATATTGTAGCAGTTTTGTTTTACTATTCAGACATTCCCAAAGAAGTAATCCTAATGCCAAATGAAAATCAAAAACACTAAAGTTTTTTGTCAGTTGTTAACAAATCGATCACAAGAAAAATCTATCTCTAAGGGAATCACCTCACTACAAGTGAATAAAACAGCCATTAATTGTGGAATAATTTTTTAATTGGCATATTAAGTCTGTATAACAATCAAAAATATAAATATCATGTTTCTACATAGTGTTCACTAGTTATAACTCTTCTCTGCAGTTCCTAATAAGTTCTTGTTACGACTCGTATTTACTGTTTTTGTTTTGTTTTTTATATTGCCAAAACATATGTTATTGACCATATAAGGCAAAATGGCCCTGTGTGTAGAATACCACATTGCAAAAGCTTGCAGTTCAATTAAAACCAGATCTCTTGACATCTTTATGCATCTGAGCCCCAGCCATATGAGGGTAATTCTGTCAGCCTCCCCCATTCTTGATCGGTGTAAGCACATCTATTCTTAGACTATGAAATATGTGCCTTAGGTGTCGAGGGAAGAATTGCTGGCTTGTCACAGCTGCAGCCTGGTGGGGAGTACTTTGTGTGGTCTGTAAGCAGAACTTTCCTGCCTTTCTTCCCAGCTGTGTACCTCTGAGTGGGAGAAGGTATATCCCAGGCTCATCACTCCTCTTTGTGCTCTCACACTAAATTGGGAGAACTAAAAAGAGGCAGGCTCAGCTGAGAGGTGCAGAGGCCAGTGCATTCCCACTGAGCTAAAGAATAGCATAGAAAAGAGACCAAACAATTGTTCCTCTTAGGTTGCCTAGAAAGAAGACAGAGGCCACTAAATGAATAAATCATTCTTTGGGAGCTTCTGTACTGGACTGATAACTGTATTTGAGTCAAAACTGAATAACTCTAGGGGAGAAAAAAAATCTGAAAAATGTTAGGTGGAAGATATCAAAGGGTGAAAAAAACCTTAAAAAGGCAGTTTATTTTTATTCACCGGTGATAACTTTGAATGTAGTCATTTGATGACCTACAAGCCTGATTAAATGTTAAAAAGACATTTTTCCAGTATTTTCAAACTAACAAAAGGTAAGTTTTTGTATTTCTACACTAGAGGTTTAATTTAAATAGTTTTAACTAAAAATAAAAATGCTTTTTTTTTTAAAGTCCATTACTGCCAGAATCAATCAAAAGTAATTTTTAAAAAAGATGTAACGTGAAGCATGATAATTTACATTTGGGTTAAAAATAAAAGAACAAGCTGAATTCTTAGTTGCAGCAACCACTGCTAACATTTTCCATACCATCTAATGTCTGAGAATTACATTGTCACTTATCCTAACTCAGGCTTCCAATACATCTTAGAGATCATCAGAAAAACCCCAGAGTCTCCTGTTTCTAGTTACTTTGAGGATATGGCCATTATTCATTTTGTTCATTAAAGAGTCTGAAATTAAAGAGACTAAAATTTAGTTGCTACAAAATCAAAAAAGATAAAAATGCCTTCCAATTTTTCTTAATTCTTTCCTACAGTTTATGTTTAGGTAAACATTTCAAAAGATTGTGTAAACCAGCTTACCCACCACTAGTGCATAAGAATCAAAACATAACATAGATCACTATAACGACAATAAAAGTGTTCTTAGACATAAATAACAATCTTTGAAGAAAAATTATTCTAACTCAATTACTTGATTGGGTTTTCCCTGGTAGCTGAAAGCTAAGTTTATTTTTGTTGGAATACACATAACTTTTAGAAATAGAAAGTTTCGTTTGCTTTTATTATTATATGGAATAACATTCTTTAGGTTCAAGCTATTCGTTTGAAGATCACTTTTGTCTCCCCTTCAGAGTTAAATTTTTTCCAGATACCCTGCACCTGTTTTCACAACCATGACATAGTCAGAAAATTTTCTTCTGCTTAACATTAGTTGCTAAGCAGAATATATTTCAGTACACCAGCTGTAAAATTGTCAGTCAAACATTGCAAGTGTTTGGTAATCTGATAAAACCTTAAATTAACAGCCTTCTCTGATATCTAACAATCAATGCTAGGAGATTTAACTTGAACAAGTTATGCTCTTCATTGTGTGAAATCAGAGATGTGATGAAAAAAGTCTGAAATCCCAATATTTCCCACTGTCTCTTTGGGGGTTCTTGTTCAACTCTCTTAATCTCTTTATTGGAAGCATTCTGACATGACTGGCCATGTTCACAAAGGTAGAAAAGATTTTATCAACATCAGCAAAGAATTCTTCTAAATACCAATAGAAAAGCAATTGTTTTGTAAGAACATGTTTTCATTCATTTTACATTAAAAAAATATGAGGTCCAATCCAAGACTCTTAAAATTGTTTGGTTACTTTTGTCATTAAATGTGTTAATTTGATTTATTTATTCTTGCCAAATATAATGTAACAGTCAGAGGATGTATGCCATTTGTTAGCTCTGGTTTTAAGGGCTGCTGAGTAAAGTGTGGGAGATACAGATTTGTTGGAAATTATTCATCCTCACAGCCATGGAGAGCCTTTGAGTGTGAGTGTTCTTTGAACACATTTTGAGTGTGCCTTAAGCAATCTCTGTGCAAAAAACAAAAACAAAAACAAAAACAAAAAAACAAAAAATGGACTATAAGATGCTGTTCCCTTTACCTTGAATCTAAAGAGATACCAGTATAGGAATTATATTCTGGAACAATACTTATTATAATGGAGTTTGGTGCTATGTTTGTTATTGCCTCTAAATTTTCCAGTGGATTGCATGTGACCGTGATAAAGAAACAGTCTATGATAGCTAAACAAAGGGGTAGTCATTTCAGTTTATGTTTGAACTTCCACTCTTCTGTACAAATCAAACAAAGTGGTATCCAGCTGCTTGCTTACTCCAACCATAAAACACTTTTATCATATACTTCTGTGCGTATCTATAAATATATTATATAAACCATTGTAATATGAGAAAGTTGAGGTTTCAGTTGCATCAGAATCAGGAAACACAGAGTTGATTGCCAAAGCAATTTAAACTCAGACCCCCTTCCTCATTATCAGCAAAATAATAGTGGCTTTCATTTCATGAATTCATAGTTTGTTACCATTTGTGTTATAGTATGGGCATCTGGTTATGGGTGACGAACAAGATGGCAAACCTGAGGAGAACCATTATTCCTTAGGAATGTAGTACATTCTAATTCATCATTTACACTCAAGATCTACAAATAGTGAAAGTCTGAGACAGCTGTGGGGGTCTTTCCTTTGAATGCACCAATCCCAGGACCCACAATATATCATGTGGAACATAACCTCTGACTTGAACCAAATTATTAAACCCAGAGAGAGAAAGCTTTTTGAATATTAGTGAGTATTTTTAGTAGCAATTATGAGATTATGCCTATCACATAAGAAAGCAATCAAAGAAAACATTTGGAAAATATAAAATATAAAAAATATAAAAAAGCATAAAAAGCAAAATAATATTTTACATTTTGCTAAATTTTCTTCCTATCCTTACAAACACTTCTGCATTTCTATTTTACAAAATAGACCTGCTATTCAAATAGTTTATAGGGCACTTCTTGTGGTTAATATTTTATGATCATTTTTCCATCATGATAAATATTTTTTTTTACAACATGGTTGTTTAAGGCTACCTCTTTCATTGTATGGATGTAAAATCTTTCACTTAACTACTGTCCTATTTTTGGACTTTAAAAAATGTATTATTAAAAATGAGGCTAGATTGTACCAACTTTAACTTTTTTAGAATAATTTTTTAGAAATAGATTCTTGTGTTTGGGGCAAGCAAATTTTTAAGATTTTTTATAGCTATCGTCATATTGTCTTTCAGAAAGTCTATCCTGTACCAATTTATATTCCCAGCACAATATCCTTGCAAGTGGAACTCTTTATGGAAACTTCTATGCTCATATTTTACTTTAAAAATTATTTAAATAGTGTATAGGCCTATATTATAAATATAACCCAAAATAATAAAAATAACATCTAGACCTAGCCTTATATTCTTATACTGTAATGAGGGCAAACTGTTGAAGTTACAGTTTAAAAATGTACTTATTTCCTTCATGTTGACATGATTTTTCTCTCTACTTTACTATCCTGACTCTCATACACTCACAAGAAGTCCCCCTGAATTTGTAAAGGTTTCATTGCTGCTGTGTCATTACATTGAAGGCAACATATGAAGGAGAGCTCTTCTTCAAGCTACCTAAACCAATAGAATTGAGCCCAAAATATGCAATTTGGCAAAACTATCCAATGCTCAGTTGACACATGGTTGTGCACACACACAGGTGAGGTAGGCAGGTGACTTTTGGCTTTGGTGATGGAGTGTGCCTCCTCCACCCCCAGCATCCACTAGTCTGTTGGTGGTGTGATGTGGCTATGGTTTTAATGATAGCCTGCCTTTCTTTCTCTCCTCTTTCTCTCTCCCTTTTTCTCTCTTCCCCCTCCCTCCCACTTCCTTTCTCTTTCTCTCAGTCTCTTTTATGAAGAGTCAAAAAAGGAATGCAGTCAATGAGAAAACACTCCAGTGAAGGTAAATGATAAGCAGCTGCTGCCTGGTGCCCAAAATGCACAAATCAGGCCCAGCTTTGTTTTGCTTGTGAACATGGATGGATCACAGATTTTGACATAATCGCTTTGGGATAATGCTTAAAAAATAAACAAACAAACAACAACAACAAAAAACTTGAATCTCTGAGTATGTAAGCAAATAGGCAAGTGTGGTCGTATAGCAGTGCAGAGAGGCCGAGTGTGTGTGCTCATCAACACATGCATGCTTCTATGTATATTTGTGACATTATCTTAAACATTTCAAACATGAAGTAAAATGATAGGTAGCTAAATGGTCAAGAATATAGAACATAGAAAATATAGTGCAATATTTGAGATATTTTTACGACCACAATCACATCATCCCATTGGAGGCATATACTATACTTGTTCCATACCTTCGGTATGGAGACAGATTTATAAAACCTAAATCTTCTGACTTTTAAACCAATGATTCACATTTCTGATTGAGTGCCTGCACTGGCATACCTATATATTTCTTTTTGAAAAATAGTATTTTAATTCCCTTTGTCTTCCATTTCAGCCAAATCCTCACATCCTTTTTTAAAAATTAACTGTGGATGGATTTCAACCTATTCAACCTGGTAAAGGAGACAGATTTTTCAAGCTTGTAGCAAATGTTTATCTAGTTATATTTTAATGGAGTGCATATTGTTGTGCTGGTTTGTTGTTGTTGTTGTTGTTGTTGCTGTTGCTGTTGCTGTTGCTGCAGCAGCTTTCAATCTTTACAATCAGCTGATCTTAAATTGGTTGCTGTTGTTATTTGTAAACTCCAAAGATTTATGCAAACACACATGCACATGTGTGCACACACACATATATACACTCTCCACGCAAAAAACCATGGGAAAGTTAAGGAGAGCTTCTATTGAAAAGAAAGACTATGTTTGGGAAGTGAGTATCCTGACTCATAAAAACTAAATCAGTCAAAAGCCAGTAGTTTTCTTAGGCTCCGTTTCTCTTCATGACAGTTTAGTCACAGGGAAGCACACACATGCACACATACACAGTCCCACCTGCACCTGGGAGTCCTAGGCACTCTGTAGCCTAAAGCATCATTCCCCAGCATATGAAATGCAAACGGCTCCCATAAAAACCCTGTACACTTACACTGTGTGTTTTAGTTTCATTGTTGGTTTGGTGGTGGTGGTGGTGGGTTTCTGTTGGACCCAGGTGCAGAGAGTCAAGTTAATTATTCATATTCAATGCAGAACTCTCAAACACCAGTAATCTGGACAAGGCCTCTCACATTTATGTATTTATTCACTTTTGGCCCCATTTTCTCTCTACCACATAGAAAGCTATTTTAATGGGTTTAATATATATCTTTCATTTGTAAGGGTGCTCTGTAAGACATTTGATGATTTGTGGTATCATTCTGTTAAATTTTAAAAGAACCAAAACATCTATTTCTTCTAGCTTTTAAATGTTTCAAAGTGCGTCTTGTGCTCCTACGTTTATTTTTTATTTTTTAAAAAAAGCCCCTCCTCCAATACTATCACTGTTAGAAAATGAATTAATCCCCCTGGGGGTGCCTTCTCTGTCCAGTACTAGTCTGCCTACTACTTTCCCAGGATGAGTTCTGCTATTTGCTCCTTTGTTCTTATTTCCTATCAGCTTTCTCACCTTTCAGGACTTTACCAAAATACAATGAAAATTATGCACATTATTTGCTGAAATACTAGTGCATGGATGGAGCCAGGAAGTTTCAAACAGACTTTTCTTAATAATCCTTATTTCTATTTGCATGTTGTGGTTTGTAGACAGCACACAGACTAAGACTTACATGTAATCTGTGCTAGTCGCTCAGGAAAACAGAAAAAATGCATGCTCTTGAATCCCTTTATTACAGTTATCATATTAAGACTTAGGGGGAAAACTATTAGAGAACAATCAAGGCAGTATTTAATTAAGATCTCATATTCCTAGAACTTTATTTTTTTTAACTTAAACAAAATCATTGGGGTTGATGTGGTCAAATAAGTCTTCACTATAGACCTCTCCCCTCTTCTCCACTAGCCCATTATTAACCCTAATTTACAGATGAGAACGTTGAAAGTGTAAGGGAATACTTCCCATGGCCATACAGTTGTCAGGACTGGATTTAGATGTTTTTAACTCCAAAGTCCATCCACTAAAATGGGTTCATCAACAGTTTACTAATATAGTCATAACTTGGCTTGATATTATAAATAGGTCTATATTACTCTGTAGTCCTTACATATTCAGTAATTTGGACCCATCCTGTGTGCCATGTGCTATGCTGAGCTCTGGATATAGACAGATTCAATAGCATAGAGTCTTCTCTAGTGAGCTGAAGTTCTGAGCAAAGCAAGCAGTGTACTTAACTGTCTAAGCCCAGATGTTCTTATTCAGGTGAAATCTAGAAAAGTGCACATCAACGACATCCCTAAAAGGGAAAAATATAATAGGGAAACCTAAAGAACGATGAACATAAAAGTGAACTCCCTTTTGGTTTGCTGCAGCTCTAACTGCTTATTCTGCAGAATGAGTTTCCCATTCCTGACTGCAGACTCGCCCCCGATGGATATCTCGGTATCTCACATATTGGACTCAATCTCATACCTGTAGATCAACTATGACGTATAGGTACATATATTATTATCATGATTACACAAAATTATTATTTGGATTTTAGCATCCAATTTCTAATTTTATAACCATAAAGACATGATATCAGAATCTGCTTCTAATTAAAAGAGGAAGACTTCCTAAGATCCATGTAACAATGTTTGTTCCAATGTTGGAAAAGCCATTCATCGAAGTCCATAAAGCAACAATGATTCAAATCAGGAAAGTGCCATTTTGAAAGTTATTTCCTAGAATTTTTTAGAAGCACTCTAGAATGGATTGCTTATGAAGCAGTAGTTTGGATTCTTAGACTGTCTGATGCACCCAAACAGATCACCCAATGGTGTAAGCGGCATCCTAACAAAATAGACACGATATGAAAACAAATACTGGTCAAGAGGCTCACACAGGTCACCTCCAGGTCACTTATCCACATGAGCAGCATTTTATGATTTGGTTCAGTGCTGCCCCAAGGTACACATTAACTTTAACTGAAGCAAACTGCTATAGATTTCCTCAGGAATGAGTCCAAGCAATTTCCCTTCTTTTTTCATTTGTAATGTGTTGACATTAATTAGTACCTAATTCCTGGTGTGTGTTCAGGCTTCAGTGACAGACAGAAAGGAGCGATTTCTGAGCAGATTAAGCACACAGCCTCCTGGCACAGTTCCAGAGGGCGGAGGCCCAGTGCTCTCAGGAGCAGGTCCTCATCAGGCTGGTTTACATTTTTCATTAGGTCTCAAAGATCTTAAAAAGAGAACAGAAAATGGTTCTACTTAATAGTAATAATCACTTTTCCTTAAGAAACTCAAGATACTCTGGGTTATTATCCAAGATCTATGAAGAAAGAAAAGATAGAGTCATTTAATGACCATGCGCAATGACTGAGCAAGTCAGCATCAAAAGATGGTCTGGTTTTAGGACTCTCTGGCTTTCTATTATTTTAAATTTATGTATTTCTTTATGCATCCCTGATCCCACATCTGTACAAGCAGTTTCTATATTTCATTGAAAGTGAGCATTCTGAAAGATAGCTTCATAACATCAATTAGGTTATATTTAGAATTAAAGTACAGGGGAGACTGAAAGAGTAGTATGGGATAGTTTATGTATATCATGTCTACTGAGGGAAGGCTTCTCCTTGGTCAGAGAGCCGTGTATTCCTGTGCCATTATAGAATTTCACTGGAAAATGTTATTAAAGACCTCTATTTGCCCTCATCCTGGTATGTTGGGATCTTCATTTACAAAACATATTTGATTATTAGAAAGATGGAGATAGGGAATGAACAAATTAATAAATAATGAACCTCAGAGAAGACAACCAAAATTTTACTTTTAAAAAGCAAGTGTGAATACTATACAGATCCTATTGAATGACACAGCAACGAGCAGCCTTAAGAAGTAGAAATACATACAAAAGATGTAAATAGAACCTGATGAAACAAGGAAAAACCGACTGAGATTTAAAACCTAGCCCCGATTATGAAAATTAAAAATGAAAGTGCACAAAATAACAATACACATTTTTCAGGAACATATACAAAGATACATAAACACATTAAGTTATTTTTTGAGTGAAATAAAGGACTAGACATGGAAATAGAGACAAATAGGATAAAGAGAGGGTTTTTCCAGGACCAGTAATTATAACGAGCTGTGGGCTGAGGCATATGATTAGTTCAATTTTGCACCTGAATTAAAAGAAAAAAAAAAAAAAGTCAAGTGCCACACTAATGTCCCAAGCAGAATAGACAGCTTAGAATTTCTGGCTCCCAGTTCCAATCTCATTCTGTGCTTTATAATAATATTGTGAGGCCTATTAACAAGCACATCATAAATAATCTCCTTACTACATAGCTCATGACTATTATTGTTCACAGCATATTCTAAATAGACGAAACCATTTTATTACAATACTACAGAGAAATCTACAAGAAAGAAGACCATGAGTCCTCTTTGCAAACTGCTTTCTCAGATGTGTTCTAGAAAAAGCATACACTATCATGCAGTAACATAAGAAAACAAAACTTTTCAGTACATGTGACTTTCTTGCATATCTTTCGGCCCCTTTAGTTTGTTACCATCTATTAGAGAAATATCAGCTAAAATTGATCCACTTTCAGGCAAAAGCAAAATTACCTATTTACTTCCCAGCCAAGATACTTAGGTTCACTGGTCAGAATATAAATATTAAAGAAATATATCAATATTTTCAGCAAGACAGCAACTGAAGAAATATTCTCTTGTTATCATCCCTTTAGTCCACACTCCAAGGTATAAGTGCCTATATAGAATAGGCTAACATTACGAATAGCTTGCCCAGAGGAGAAGGATACTATTAAAGCAAGACCTCACAGCAATTATGCAAATAGAATCTGATACAGATTAATTTTTAATGGATATTTTAAGCATCAGTTTTTTGTATTGTTGTTTTCTGAATGCTTTTCATGAAAGTTTTAATACTTTGGAAGCCTTCAGATTTTATGAACCAAAACATAATGCTTGTGGGTACATACCGATGGAGACCTTCAGCCTGAAGCTCGCTTTCAGAGAAAAGCCTGATTATTGAAAATTCAACAGATCTGTTTTTCAAATAGTTGAACTCTTCAAGGGGATGGGTAATCTATCATAATGGAACATTAACTTCACTTCAAAAGCATATATTTATGTTCTAAGACACCATTATAATCTTTACTTCTAGTGTTGTTATTCTGTGATCAGAGTGTGAAAATACTGCAGATATAAGTGACAAAGAGTTTAGTTTCCACTTAGTTGGGGTTTTGAAGTAATTTGCCACTGGATTTTTAATACAGCATAAAAAAGCGGCTGTTATCTGTCACTGTCAAAGAAATATGGGCTGTGAGTCACACAATTAAAGTAACTTCTAATTACAAGAGATTGCATTTACTTTCTCCATAGTTTCTTTCAAATGGAATGAATCAAAAAACTCACTCACTTTTTGTTTTAATATCCTTTGACATGGGCTTTCTTCCTAAGTAAGAGATAAGACATGGCTGGGATCCTGTGTGGGTTAACCTGATGACTTGAACAAAGTGAAAGAAAGATAGTCCCACCATTACCTTCTCCCAGAAGTTGGGAGTTATTTTAAGGTAAATGGATAAAACTCTGGACTTTCCTCTTCCTTCTAATGAAATTTAGCATATATAAATTCTCTTCATTTAAATTACTGATTCATTCCTTTAAATCCTTATTCATAAAAGAACCCTGATTGTATAGTCGATCAAAAAATATTTATTCATCACTTACAATAGATCAACCATTATTCTAATGTCCAGAGGTATTTTTTAAGTGTGGTCTCCAAATTATCTGCAACTGAATTAACTAGAAGTAATGTAGATAAATTGATGACTGCCCCCCACCCCCGCCATCCCAGACCAACTAAATCACAATCTTGGAAGATGATATCTAGGAATCTGAAATGTTAAAAGTACTCCAGAATTATTTTGAAAACCTCAATAAAAAATTTAGTCCCCGGCATCAAGGCCTAATAAAAATATGGGAATGTAGATGGGAGACAGCAAACCCAGACTTATAGTTAATTAAAATATAAGCAATGATTTGTGTCATTTCTGGGATAAACCATTTAATTGGCAGTGCTCTATTCTCTAACCTTATCTTCCTCTGACATGGCAAGCCCTGAAACTTCATGTTAAGTTTATGGTTTCATAAAATGTTAGCATCTCTTTAATGAGTAGAACCTTCTTGCCAATCTGCATGAGTGAAAAACATACCTTTGTTTTTTAAGCCAGTGGTTGTTTAAGCCACTGAGATTTGGGGGACTGTTTGTTATTGGAGCATAACTAGTTTATTCTGACTGATGCAGACACACCTTCCATCTTTTTTCCCACAGAGAAGTTTGTTATCATCCATCCTTTACCTCAAAAACATGTAAAAGTAAATTAAGAAATCCGCCTCCCCAAAATTGGACATTCTAAGGACAGAAGAACTTGCAGAGAACAATATTATAAATAATAACACGACTCTTTCCATCTGTTAGATACTGCGCTTAGAGTTTTTCATGTGAAGATCTACAGATTGAGCTCACTAAAGAGAAGCAACAGCAAAAGCAAAGTCCCTAAGACCACAATTAGCTTGGCATATTTGTGAAACGGAGAGAAAAGTCAACTAAAGAATATTAGAGGGTAGGGGAGAGTGGTGAAGGATGAGGGGTAACTGATAAGGTCAGAAAATTTGTTAAGAATCAGAAACCAACCTTATGAGTCATGGGAAGCACTTTAGATTTTATTCGTGGGGCAGTGAGAGCCTTTAGAAAATTTTAAGCAAAAAACTACATGACATGATTTACATTTCCAAAAGATCACCCTGACTACTTGGAGTACAGTGGAGATAAGCACAAATAATCAACTACAGAGAGAAAAAATAAATTTCTCATTGAATATCCTGGGACTTAACTTTTATCTTTGATCTATTTTTTTTGCATGCCCTATATAGTTGGTCATATTTAAACTAAGTTTTATGAAAGTAGTGTTTTTTCAAAATTAATATTAATAAGAAATGCTTGCCATTGTGGTAGAATCCCAACAATATTTTTTGCTTCATTTAAGGACTTATTACGTGACAGACACTGTGGTGCAAAGATAATTGGGACAGTATATCAAGACCTGTGAGAATCCTACCCAAAATCCCCAACCTCTACTTTCTAAGACTGTTTCACCCTCCTTCCAATGAATCCTCTCTTTGTCTTCAGCTAGCATCAATCCTTTTCATTTACAGACTTGGCTATAAATTCCTCATCTTTCTTGGCTCCCTGTCCCTCAGTCCCCACTCTGTTCAACATCACTGACCTAACCTTGACTTAAAAGGTTTATCCTTCTGAAACTGTCCTAGAGACTTAGCCCTGCAGGACTTGAGCCTCTTTTTGCCACAGTCCATGAAGTGCGTGTGTGGGCAGTGGGGCATGTGAGGCCAGCAAGTTCCTAGGGTAGAATGGGAGGAAACAATCAGGTTCTCAAATTAGACTGAAATCATCAGTGAGCTCAATGGTGCTGTGGCTTCAGAGAAACAGGAGGAAATTCAGTTTCTAGATTCCATCCCATTGCATTGAGCGCTCTAACTAGCACGATTCCCCATAAAGTGCTAGCATAGGTTTGGTTCCGTTAGCATGGTTTGGTTAAATAACACTGGTCCTTTGCAACCTGGTTCACATTTCTATTACTGTGGTATATTAATGCTGAGTAGTAACATAAAGTACAAACTGTGCTGCTAGCTCTTCATTCCACAAATCACTACAGAAATAACAGGCATATCTTGATCAATGACTAATCATGTCACTTCTTTCAAAGTCTTTCAGTGATTGGTCACCGCACATCTGTTGCTCAATTCATGCATAGACGGCAAAGCATGTAGTTGTGTTGCCTCCTTGTCTCCCGGTGATAAGCTCACATGACATTGTACAAAAATGGATAATTGAAAGAAAGAGTCGGCAAACAAAGATGCAAGTGCAGCAAAGAAATGAAAAATAATAACGCTGGAAATTACATTAAAATTAAACATTTATGGAGTTATAAAAGCTAGAGGTGATGGTGGGAATCTTGACATGGCCACTTTAGAGAGGCTGTGCAGTCAGAGTTGCTTAGAAATGACAAACTTATAGATATAAATGAGGGAAGAAATTATAACAAACAGGATGAAGGTGTCCCAGAAGAAATCCTAATGCTGGCAAAACACTTCACATTGAAGTCACTCTCAGAGACACTCATAACACTGAAAGAGCCAAAGATAAAATGTCAGAAGCTAATTGAAATTTGCCAAGGCATAGAAAAGATGTGTTATGTACATCATAAGTTACACACAAGAAAAATTAGGCCAGCACTATTCAAACTACTTTATTAAGTTGTTTTACAATGAAATAAAACATTGAATTCTCAGTGTTCATAATATTTTACATTACAATGTACTAATATATTTTTTCTATTTTATTTCACTATATAGTACATTCATAACCAATATTTATATAAAATGTAAGAGAGTTTCCAGTGTTTGACAGAAAATTTTAAAGGTCATGAAACAATCTTAAATTCCATAATTTATTATGAGTATTCCAATGGTTTCAGTCTGCAGTGCCATTTTCAGTCCCACACTACTGTGCAAAGCAGGAATTACATGTACTGAGAAATTCAGCATGCGTCCATATTGTCTACCTCCTTTATTCAGTGTAGGTTGTAACTTCTGGTTTTAATGTATTTTGTCTTAGAAACTTGTTTTTTATTACCTGTGTTGTTTTCTAATGCTGTTAAGTGATTTCAAATGCAATTATTTTATGAGTATAACTTTGCTAGAATAGAGAGCTTAGATGATACTTGCTCAATTCCTTTCAAAATTTTCCCTTATAGCTAAAGGCTGTTTAACAGTTATTTCTTAAAAATAGTAATAAGGTTGGAAAGTAACTCTCAAAAATTAGATTAAAAAAATAATGTTTTATTTCTGCCATAGATTGCTTACATCTATTTAAAAGGATCATGTAGAACATTAAAATGAAGTAAAAAAAGCATGTGACAAAACACTATGCAACATCATTTCATTTTTGTAAACTATACGTATATGTATGTATGCATCTATATATACATGTTTATATATACATGTACATAAATAATCATAATGAAGAATATAATCAAAATATCAAGGGTAGTTGGTTATCGTTGGATGGAAGAATTATGGGAAGTTTTCTTCCCGTTCTCTGTGTGTATATATAGAACGATCAACTTTTCCATTAATAGAGCTGAGGTACATAGGAGTTTAGAAGCACTCAAAGAGACTCAAAATTCGAAAGCTCAAATTTCCTTGCCTCTAGCCTAATATGTCCAGTCTCAGGCAATGCTTCACCCAGGCATTTCTAATGGATTGAAGAAATCATCCATGTAATGTAGATGGCATTGCTCTTGTGCAATTAGCTGAAAATAGTTGACAAAATCCAAATGGTTAAATAAATCAGGAAAATGGTAACCAAAGCACAGATGTTTACAATCTTCCTGCACAGTCACATAAACACAATCCGTCAGGAAAACAATGCCTGCTGGGCTATTTCTCACATTCACACACTTAAATAGATTTTTTTAACGTTATTATTCACAAAGTCCCATACTTAATGTTCAAATTCATTTTCTCATTTAATCCTCACAAGAGCCATATAAAAAGGATTATTTTCACTTTTTAGATTTTATAGGAAATTGCAGTTCAGAGATGCTGAGTAACTCATCCAGGGTCAGACACCAAGCCCATAATAATAACCACTTACTGAACAAGAATACATGGTTATATTTCAGGGTTACATGTCTACTGTTTAGAACTACACTTGGTAAAAAAAAAAAAAAAAAAACTTTCATCTGCAAACAACCAACAAAATAACATATTGTATAAAACAAGTGACTGTGAGAATGTATTGTAGAACACCTCATGTGTGTATTTATTTCACTAACTTCTTACATGATTGCCAATTGCTTATAAGAAGGCAACAGATTTTATTTAAAGCATGAAAGTTTTAGCACTGTTTAAAAGCAGCCTTGGATAAAATTTGACAAAAATAATGAAAAACACTAAGGAGCAATGAAAATAAATTTTAAGCTTTGCTAAATAAGGAATAGTGATTTTGCTGAGCCAAAAATACTATTTTTATCTAGAAATCATATGAGAAAAGCAAAATTAATAAACAGCATTCCTTTTAGACAATTCAGTATATCTCCCACCTCCTCAAATAAATAAATTCTATCATGGTTGATGATTCTTACTGAAGACATCACTCCTAAACTTCCATAACTATCATTCTTGCTCTGATTGTTGGTTCTCACTGCAGAAACTCAAAGCCCTTTTTTTTCCACCTTGGCCTTCTGTCTCTGACCTTTCAAGTCTTCCTGAAATCAAATTGCCAAATCCTGTTTTCCTCCTTGCAGAGCATCTCCTAATCCTCCTAATGTAATTTAGACTGACAGGGCCGAGCTGCAATTTTCAATAATATATCTGCAGATGAAAAGAAGAGTAGCCTAAGGGACAGTCTGAGCAAGTTTCCTATTGGACAAACCAGACTAGAGAGGACCATCCCGTCCCTGGGTGTTGGCACTGCAATTACTACCCATTTGCAACTATGACTTGCTCCTGGCCTCCAGTGCTGGTGTTCAGGCTTCTGACTATATAGAAGCAGATCATTTTTATTAATAATAATAACTAGTATTTATAGAGTGCCAGGCACCCTATATTTATTATGTGTCAGGCACCCTGCCAAGTGATTTTATATGACTTTATAGGACTTATTAAATTATGTATCTATGCATTTTCTATATTCAGGGAGATTAGTGGGTTTACTCAGTGATTAAGAACAAAAATGATACTTTGTTTTCATCTCTCCCTCTTTCTCTCACCAGTAAACTTTTATTGAACACCTACTATGTGTTAAGAATGGCATAAAGTTCAGATCTCATCTTTGTGGAATAACAATTTCTTAGTAGCAGAAATGTACAAATAAGTATTGTAATGTATATATATTAAGAAATACATATTATTCACATACCATAAAATTCGGTTTTTTAAGATGCAAAACTCAGTGATGTTTAAGTATATTCACAATGTACAATCATCACTATTATATTCTAGAACATTTTCTTCACCCCCAAAAGGAAATCTTACACCCATTAGCAGTCACTCTCACATTTCCCTGTCCCCCCAGCCCCTGAAAACCACTAATCTATTTTCTGTCTCTGTAGGTTTGCCTATTCTGGACATTTCAAGTAAATGGAAGTATATATACATACACACACACACACATACACACACACACACACACACACACACACACACACACATATATTAATCATATGTAAGGAATGGGGGTATTTTAATCTGCCTAATTAAATTGATTGAAATAATCTTCTAGCTTCTGCTTCATTATTAGAGTTCTGTATTGAGGTGGTCTAGAAGATTTCTACCATCTTCAGTCTCCTTGCTACAGAACCATCTAGAAAGATCCAATTAACACATCTAGGTGTTAATCACTCTCATATTCAGTCCTGTATTTGACACTCTGCTCCCAGGCTCTTTCTTTGTCCAATGTCAGCTGCCACTCACACAGATAAATTATGTTATTGAAGTATATTTATGAATATTTATAAATGACAACATATATGTGAAACATGAAGCAGAAAATGTTATATGAGTTAAGAGCCCATGTTGGACCAAAAAATGAAAAACACTAAATACATAAATGCAAAGAAAAATATCAGGAGGAAATATGATATAGTATTAGAATAATTGGAAATTTTATTTTCCTCTATATATCATTCTATATTGTACAATTCTATCAATATAACCATCCAGGAGTTTTATAATCAGAAAAAGTTAAACATGTATACAAATTAAAATCAAAAGAATGATTGTAAATCCTGCTTGGTATAATATTTATCTAATTATTGTCGTTTAGCAATATATTGGCAATGTATCAGCATGAGGTTAAGCAATATGTTTATATTATTTTCAAGTGATTTTTTTTTCATTGAAGATCCAAAAGAAAACAAAGAGAAACAGGTTTTGTTTAGGTAGAAGGGCCTAAATTGAAACATACCCTATTCACTATCTTGTCATCAGACTTGAGTTTATACAAAAATGGCCTCTTACTACCTATTGCAAAGAAAAGGGTAAAGGTTACTGGCTGCTCGGATTGATGGTTTCACAGACTCCCCTTATGAGAATGAGCATTCTCTTCAAGTTCTTTCTTATTTTTGACTTCCTTGAAGAGAAATTTAGAATCTTCTCTCCACACACATACCATAAGAATTCATGTTTTAAAAAATACATTTAAAATATAAAAAGTGCTGGAGCTGGTGATAGGAATAGAGAGTGACTTCAAAGGGTCACATGAAATCTTTCTGGAATGATGGAAATGTTCTAGAACTCATCGTAGTTATGATTGCATAACTGCAAAAAAAAATCATTAAACTAACACTAAAATGAGTAAATTTTATGTCTCAATAAAGCTTACAAAATAAAAAGTATAATTGCATTGGATAGAGGAAAGAATTACTATAGCCTAAGAAAATGTTTGAGAAATTCTGAAAGCTAGTAAAGAATCAAGATTGTATTGAAAGAGAACTCAGGCCCACAGGCTCAGTGCAAAAGGAAAATCTGAACACCCTTGTTCAAAAATCATTAAGAATTCCAAGATGGCAGCAGGAGAGCATTTAATGAAGCATAGGGCCCCAAGTGTCAGGCTGCATGGAACTCAGAATTAGCTTTTTAATTTACACAAAGTAAAAACGCTGAGATTTTTATTGAAATGTGTTAAATCTATAGATTAAAATGGATGAAACTGACATCTTTAAAATGTGGAATCATTCTATCAATGAATATGTGCTTCCTTCCATTTATTGAAATCTTCTAAACTCATTTCAAAAATGTTTTGTAATCTTCCTTCTTGAGAAACTTCTTAAATATTTGCTGCCGTTTGATGCTATTTATAAATGGCGTTTTTAAATTAAAAAATTTTTAAACTTATAGTCTTTGTTTTTAGAAATAAAATTGATTTTCTTAATATTGACTATCTCTGCAGACTCTTGGATTTTCTACATAAGAAATATGCCATTTGCTAATGATAGCTTTATTTATTTTTTTCCAATCATGCTTTTTTCCTCCCTTTTCCCATTGTTCTAGCTAGAACTACATCACAATGTTGAATAGAAGTAATAAGTGCAAGAATTTTTGTCTCATTCCTGACCCCTCACATTTAATAGGGTATGCCTGTGTCAACTTTAATAAGTTACATTATACAGTTTTTCAAAGTAGTTGTATAATTATACAATTCCAGTAGCAGTGTAATAGTTTCAGTGGGAATACTGAGCATCTGTATATATCTACACCTCTAAGAGTCAACTTCAATATTTTCTCCGTTCTCTCTTCCATTTCAAAATTCAATCACTGGAAGATAAAAAAAAAAAAAAAAAAAACTATTACAGTGATTTGTTTCCAAGAATGAAGTAAGAATGGAGAGGTTGGGGCTGGGGGGTATAGGGTTGGACAGAAAGCAGGATTCAGGATGAGATATTTGGTTTTCTCCATATTCTTCTGTATTGTTACATTCTTTATGTCCCTAGTATATTCTTGTGGATTACCTATGTATTATTTTTAATTTTCTAAGAAAAGAAATTTGGGAGAAAGAAAGATAAAATAGAAATAGTATTTAAAATAAACATGCATGAAAACATTAAAATTACTTAAGTCCGTAAGCAAAAATACATTTTACTTGACAGTATCTTGGTGATGACACAGAAAGAAAGATCAAATGCAGGGATGTGCTCCACATATCTGAGTTTGACTGCATCCTACAACTGTCCTCACAGTCTGAAACCTTTCTTCACACTCCAGAGAGGCTGTGTCTGGATAATGCATAAGGAGGACTGGATCTTCATAAACTTACACTTCATTTGAAGTTTTTATTTTAGCTCTTTTCAAAATATTTGATATTCAAATATCAGTTTTACAATAAGAAATGGTTATTTAAATCTGAATGTTTGCTTAAAAAATTTTTCTTCCCAACAAAACTTTCATAGTGATCTTTCCACTAATGAATAAAACATATATTTCCTTTTCTACATATTTTGAAGAATTAAACTAATGAAAATCTGGAAACCAAAAAGTATTCAATCTTCAAAACTTCACTTAAACAAAATTCTGTACAGATCTCCACATTTCACTGCATTGAAACTCTTCCAGAGCATAGAGATTTTACTGAATGATACTGAAGAGCTTATCTGCTGAAATGCTGTTAATTCTGTCTTATCGGCATTGCTTTTTTTTGGTACAACAAAAAGAAAATTGCACGCTATCTCCCTTTTTAAGTCCAGTACTTATAAATTTTGTGTACTTCTGTCTTCATTGACAAACGTTCTCTCTTAAGGAGTACAGAGTTCTTATGTGAACCTAAACACGATGATACGAACAGTGTCTGAGTGGATTCTCTGACTCATCATCTGGACAAATTAGATGTAGGTCTGGCCTTCCAAAGCAGGAGGACACCTCAGCATGTCCTTTAAGTGTGATCCTATCTCTAAGCCATCCTTTCCCAAACTGGTGAGCTGCTGTTCCTTTAAAATGACTTGATGTTGTACAAAAATAGAGTATGTCATTTCATGCAGTGTTGAAGAGAGAGTTCAACTGGACTAAAGAAGACTGGTTTCAAACCTGATTAATTTCTACTATGTAGCTACATGACTTAGAGCAAGTTATAACTTCTTGAGGCCACTGTTTTCTCACCTGGAAATGAGGCATTTTGCATTAGGTGATCACTAAGGGCCTTTCCAGTCCTAAGAATCTATAGAAAGTTTAGGAAGGAAACTATTCCATTAATTTTGTAATGATGCAGCTTTAAATTGTATTAGAGAGAGAAATAAAATGGTTTTTAATTTTTTTTATTTGGAACTGAATAAAAGAGAGGCAAGAACATTGGTATCTAGCAGTGATAAATTTTGTGGCATCTTTTGTTTAAAGGAACAGTTTGAAAGAATGCCAAAAGTTTGTTCTCCCTCTTACTCCTGGGCTCTCCACACAGCGCTTAACTGCTAGAAACATGGGGAAGAGTGAAGTCTTTAGCAATTGATTTCAAAATGAGCTTGTAAAACCCTAGAGTTCTATGAAATTTTCATAGGGTCTGTAAATATTCTTTCTGAATTTTGCTTTTTAAAATATATATTGTATTTTGTATACATAAATTATTTATATCTTAATTCAAAAATATTATGTTTACTGATTCAACAAATACGGAGTGCACATCAAATGTTGAGAACTGTTCTAAGGTCTCAGGATTCAGAAATCAACAGAAACGAACAAAAATTCTTGCCCTTTACTAAATATACATTCCAGTAATAGTAGCAAAAAAAAATAAAATAAACAAAATAAGTATATATATAGTATATTAAAATTTTATAAGGTCAACAGAGGAAAATTAAGCAGAGGCTGCAAAATGAATTAAGAGGTTAGAGTAGATCTATCTGAGAAAGTGGCAGTTTAATGAAGACTTGAAGGAAGTGGAGAGAAAGCCAGAGGGATAGCTGATGCAAAGGCCCTAAGGCAGGAACAGCCTGAAGACTGGGGAAGCAGCCAGGCTACCAGCATCACTAGAAGGAGGGGGAGATAAGAAAGAGAAGAGGCCAGAGAAGGAATAGATGCCTGTGAGTCATCAAATGTCTCTGGCTTGTAACACATCAGAAACCTCTAATGCCTTGATCAAGCTGCCTGGTATAGTACTTTGATGTGGAACTTTCCTGTGTTCTCTTCATATACATTTGTATATTGCACTGAATGAAACTTTATTTCTGTACTGCTAGTCTTGCTTAAAATCAAGCTTATATCTGCCCATTCAAGCAAAAACTATACGTTTTTAAAACAGCAAATGTGAGGTAAGTTTAATTACATGCCAGGCAAGGCTTATTTAGGTATACCTGCTTATGTCACTTTCCCTGACAAAGAGCAAATTCATAACATATTGATAGTATCTTATAATTAGATCTAATTATTTTAGGTTTAGATTACTTATAATCTGACATATTTATTGATAAGGAATGCAAGCTAGTTTTGAAATATTGTTATTCCATGCAACTCAAAATAAAAAAAATGTCATTTATATCCCCTGCAAGCTTCCAGGGTAGTTTATCAAAAGTATCTTGAGATTCTACGATTAGTGGCTATCTTTTACAATGACTTATCTAAATCAGTGTTTTCTTCTTACTTAACAACCAAACAAAATTCAACACTATGTTCGTTAAAACAGGTGCATGGATCTCACAAATTGAATTAATAATAAGCAAATGCTATAAATTTGAAATTACAAAATATTTTTTTATTAATAAAATTGACCCTTTATCTGCTTAATCTATGCAATTTTTTTTTCAGAATTAGTGCCTAGTAAGCAATGGATGGAAGGTGATCTGAAGAAATCATAAGTATAAGCAGGTAAGGGAGTGTATCCTCTCTTTTTTAAGTCTTCAAGTATTCATTCTCTCATGTCAGTAACTGAATGAGTTTTTCATTTATATCCATTCTTATCATGATTTGGGGGCCTATTGTTGATGAAGCCATTGATACTGGTGAAAGGTTATTAGGAAACAGGATATTTACATTATTTACACTTGGTGAAGGTTATTAGGAAACAGGATCTTTACATTATTTACATGATAACAAAGAATCACTTCATAGATTACTTACTAATTTACAAAGGAGAAACTGTGCCTTTATTAAAGAAAAATCTTTCACAAACTATATTAACCAAGTGATTAAGTTTAGTATTATGTACCTCCAGAGATAATGAAATGGGACATATATAATACCACCTGTGTAGTATTCTTGTCTACAAAATTTCTAGAATCTAATCATGAGGACACAACCAATAAAATCTAAACTGAGATTTTCAAAGACAACTGGACTGGACTCTTCATAATATTCCTGTCATAAAAGACAAAAAAGTGATTCAAAATTAAGAAAAACTGAAAATATGTCACAACTAAATATAATACATGAATCTTTATTAGGTTTTTTAAAGCTATAAAAAAACATGTGAGAGACAGTTGAAAAAAATTATAATATGCATTCTGTTAGATGTTATTGTGTATCACATTGCTTTGAAAATTCTTCAGCGTGAAAATGCCATTGCAGTAATGTGGAAAAATGTCTTTATGCTTAATGATAAATACTGAAATGTTTAAAGGTGGGGTGACATAATGTTACAGTTTACTGTCAAGCGGCTCAAGGGGGATAAAGAGGAAATTGGAGAGGATATATATTATGTAGACAGATGATAGATGATGATGATGATGATGATGATGGTAGATAGATAGATAGATAGATAGATAGATAGATAGATAGATGATAGATAAATAGAAAGATAGATAGATAGATGATAGATGATAGATATATGATAGAGAAAAATAGATAATCAACAGAGAACACGCAAAAGTTATAAAATGTTAACAATTTGTGAATTTAGATAAAGGATATTTGGTTGTTCATTGTGTTACTCTTTCAACATTTCCTTAGGCTTGGAATTTTTCAGAACAAAAGGTTGGGGAAAACAAAAGAGAGAGACTGATGTCACTGAACAAAATCATCTGAATAATTTGACCCTAGAGTCACCTCCCGCATTGGGGAGATGTTTGCTCACACTGCTCACCAAATGAGGCTGATTAGCTGAGTTAGAGTCAAGAAACCCTAAGTCAGATTGCAGAATGACTGTAGACTAATTTGTTAGCCTCACTCTAGTGAATTTTATTGCCCTAGATTCACTAAAAATATGCCTAAACAAAAATGTGAAACTCTCTACCCAAACACAAGAAAGAGTTTTAGAGTGCATAGAATTTAGCATGAAAGGAAGTATGAACTGATATTTGCTCAGATTTGTTCTATTTATTTACTCACCCTAAGAAAAATATTTGCCTTTTGTAACAAGATTCTTTGAATTCACAGGAGAGCGTAGCTGATCCTGCAAATTTGGTTGTGGGGAGTTTAGGGGTGAAACTGAAACACATTTTGGGATCCTAAGTCATAGTCCCCAGGAAATATAGGCTCTTGGCTGTCTACTCTCAAGGCTGAAAAACACAAGTTTCAACTATTGTACAGGTCTCAACTGCTGTTTACAATAAGACTCTGACTTTCCAATTCTAGCCTACCCTGTAGTGCCAGATCTGTCCTTAAGTGTCCCCGGCTCACAAGCAGCATTTAGACTGTTAGTATTTGAAGAGTCATGACCTGGAGCCATAATCAGAAACCAAATGGAATAGAAATTCCCCTCAACTGTTGTATGTAAGGCTGATATAAACAGTGAAACTATTGAACAATAGAAAAAGACCTTTCTTCATTTCACCAATGAGACAAATCTTAAAATATAAAGATGGAGGACTGCTACAGATAACAGACACCAAAGAACTGAAATCTCTTAACAGCAGGTGTATCAGTGAGGCTTGCTTTTTGAAAAATGTGTCAGATCCTTTTAGGACTCTGTAAAACACTTCTGGTTCCTATGGTGACACTGATAATACTTTGTCAATCATCTAGATCTACATTAAGTAGTTTAAAAAGCACCTTGAAATGCTTGAAGGTTAAATTAGTTTCTCCTCTAAATTGCTTGGTGTCAGTTGTAGTTGCGATAATTGGAAGAGATATACTCAGTTTGTGAGAAATACTGACCAATGTTTTTTGCCTTTTATAAAGCTTAGAGAAAGAGAAGCCATAAACTGCGTTCCTTCACAACAGCTCCAGACACTAATCAAAGTCCATGTCTTCCGAGTGGAAGAAATTAAGTAATTCATTAGTCTTTAGTGCCCAGACCCTCACTTAAGGAGCACCATTCACTGAAGAATTTTATAATCTCAAGGATGGCAGTTTATTTGTCTTGTCCTTCCTTAATTAATTTCTTTCTTAGGAAAGGAAATTTCTAATAAAATTTTGTGGAAACATTTCCACAAATCTAAGGCAGGCATAAATCACTAATCTTGCCTCTAATCCCTATCAAAAGCTGGGTTTGTTTGTTTGTTTGGTTGGTTGGTTGGTTGGTTGCTTGTTTGTTTGATTTTGGTGTTAGATTAACCATTAACCACAAATTTTGTGATTTGGAGAAAGGAAAACATGGCTTTCTGTTTTTTCTCTTTCACTGGCTTTTGCATTTCTTAATTCTGCTAACAATAAATAGAATTTTGCCAAGTTGTGAGATAAAAACACTGAATTTCCAGGTAGATGGAATTCCAGAAGTTTTGTTAGACCCATTCCTTCAAAAGTCTAGATTGGTAACTATGTAGGCTTTTATGCACCACACTCTGAACCTTTGTAGATTTGCCTTTCGCAGTGGGGTTGGCACTGTTGTCCCAGCTGGAGGGATTTTCCTCTTCAGTTCTAATCCCATCGCTCTTTAACACAGCAGCACTGTTCTAATGGCTTTGATTGGAAAGGAGGCATTTCCCACATGCTTTGTTTACAAACCTACTGTGTGACTTCAGTGCCACTCAAGAATTTATTTTTAATAAATTTGTGAATATTCTATTATCAAAACAGGTAATTATTCTTCAGAATACAGAATACGTTACTATGTATCTAACACACTACATAATTTACACCAAAAAAATCATTTTTAGTACATTATAAAAAAAGAATTTCAGAAAAATAAAGTGTTTTCACCCCCAATATAATTCTAAAACAAAATTTAAAAAACTAGTTTTAGTTTGCACTATTAAATCAGAATCAAAGAACCTAATCTTTCAAATTTTTTTTATTTTTTTGATTACAGCTGACGTACAATATTTTATTAGTTTCAGGTATATAATATAGTGATTAGACATTCACATAACTTACAAAGTGATCACTCCAAAAAATCTAGTATTCATCTCATACCATACATAGTTACAATATTACTGACTATATTCTCTATGCTGTGCTTTACAACCTCGCGACTATTTTTATAACTGCCGATTTGTACTTTTTAACGCTTTTATCTTTATGAGCGTAGCATTTTATTATTTTAGTCTATAAAGGATCACAAATATATTTGTTCACTTTCATTACATAAAGTTGACAGAATGTTTTGCTTACTTTCAGGTTATTATAATAGTAATAATAGCTAATATTAACTGAGCACTTAAGGCCATGCCTGCCATGCCAACTCATAATCCTTGTATCAACCGCATTAAGTAGAATCCATTACTGTTCCAATTTTGTAAATAAAGAAACTAAAGTCTAGTGAGGTGACAAAAGAAGGGTAACAGGAAAGCTGTTCTGACTGACTCTTATTCCTAAGATATTACTTACCACACTAATCATGTGTCATAGCCACCCACTCTTGTTCCTTAATTTTCACATTTCATACAAGTTTACAGATGTATTAGTCTGCTTGGGGTGCCATAATAAAATACTATAGAATGTGTGGCCTGAACAACAGAAATTTATTTCTCACAGTCCTAGAAGCTGTGAAGTCCAAGATCAAAGTTCCAGCATGGTAGATTTTATTCTGAAACCCCTTCTCTTGGCTTGTAAGAGGCTGCCATCTTGTTGTATAGTCACATAACAGAGAGAGAGAGAGAGAGAGAAAGACAGAGAC
>NW_011888792.1:15232327-15249855 GCF_000151845.1 Pteropus vampyrus
AAAAACTAGTTTTAGTTTGCACTATTAAATCAGAATCAAAGAACCTAATCTTTCAAATTTTTTTTATTTTTTTGATTACAGCTGACGTACAATATTTTATTAGTTTCAGGTATATAATATAGTGATTAGACATTCACATAACTTACAAAGTGATCACTCCAAAAAATCTAGTATTCATCTCATACCATACATAGTTACAATATTACTGACTATATTCTCTATGCTGTGCTTTACAACCTCGCGACTATTTTTATAACTGCCGATTTGTACTTTTTAACGCTTTTATCTTTATGAGCGTAGCATTTTATTATTTTAGTCTATAAAGGATCACAAATATATTTGTTCACTTTCATTACATAAAGTTGACAGAATGTTTTGCTTACTTTCAGGTTATTATAATAGTAATAATAGCTAATATTAACTGAGCACTTAAGGCCATGCCTGCCATGCCAACTCATAATCCTTGTATCAACCGCATTAAGTAGAATCCATTACTGTTCCAATTTTGTAAATAAAGAAACTAAAGTCTAGTGAGGTGACAAAAGAAGGGTAACAGGAAAGCTGTTCTGACTGACTCTTATTCCTAAGATATTACTTACCACACTAATCATGTGTCATAGCCACCCACTCTTGTTCCTTAATTTTCACATTTCATACAAGTTTACAGATGTATTAGTCTGCTTGGGGTGCCATAATAAAATACTATAGAATGTGTGGCCTGAACAACAGAAATTTATTTCTCACAGTCCTAGAAGCTGTGAAGTCCAAGATCAAAGTTCCAGCATGGTAGATTTTATTCTGAAACCCCTTCTCTTGGCTTGTAAGAGGCTGCCATCTTGTTGTATAGTCACATAACAGAGAGAGAGAGAGAGAGAGAAAGACAGAGACAGAGACAGAGACAGAGAGACAGAGACAGAGAGAGAGACAGAGAGAGAGAGGCTCTATGGTGTCCTTTTGTATAAAGACACTGATCCTACCTCAGATCAAGGCCTCATTTTTACGTCCTCAATTAACCTTAATTACTTCCTCAAAGTTCTTCATCTCTAAATATAATCCACACTGGGAATTAGGGCTTCAACATATAAATTAGAGAGTGGGACAGACATTCAATCCATAACAACAGGTAACTTTGTATATTTCCAAATGAAAATTATTCCAAGCTGATTAAAATGTTAACAGATAAGTACTTCTCAATTCCAAAATTTCTCTTTAAAAAAAATTGCAATAGCACATGTACTGCAGACCTCATATGGACAAATAGATTAAAGAAGTGAGATTCTTCATTGGTCATGTCAACTTAGTGAATAGAGGAACAATGGGTGACCTCTGAGGGAAGCTGTATCAGAGAACTAAAGTAAAAATTCAAGCAAAACAGTGAGGCCCTGCCTGAGTCATTAGAAAGTCAGCTCTAATTAGACTCAAGATAAATTCATCAACCAGTAGAATCAAATTGATACCTTCACACTTTATGGGGTATACTCTGCTTCCACCTATCATGGTAGAAAAAAAAAATTCATTAATCTAATCATATGTTATGATCTACCCACATATATATTAATGAATTTAGAGGAGAGATTACCACACAAATTTTAAATAATAGAGATAGAAATGATAAGTTGTAGCATGTTCCAGAAATGTAGTTTGTTCTTTTCTAATTAAGCCTAATCATTGAATGATTTATGTGGAAAAACAAGAGACTAGGAGTAATTTGTATATTATATTTGGTTCTTGATTCAATAGAAAGGAAAATTGCTAGAAACAAAGCTCTTCCATAAAAACATGAACTCTGTTAGAATTTCAGTTGTCTGACATGGTTCAGATCCTACTCAACTCATTATAATGTTTACTATCAATATTTTTTACTAACACAATGAAGAATACTATCGTATTTGAAACCATAGTTTGTAAATATTACTGTTACACAGCCTACTGCCCCCACAATGGTGAATCAAGATAAATGCTATCGATTTCTCAAATTTATTTTTTCTGCTATATACGGTAGCAAGCTGGTCAGGCAGAGACACCTCTAAGCATCTATGC
Organism: Pteropus vampyrus; assembly: GCF_000151845.1. Lineage (NCBI taxonomy): Eukaryota > Metazoa > Chordata > Mammalia > Chiroptera > Pteropodidae > Pteropus > Pteropus vampyrus. Next base: position 15,234,368 of record NW_011888792.1, read on the forward strand.
AACTAATTTAGGACCTTCTGAGTAGCCAGAATCCCTATTAGCAAGTTCCAAATTAGAGTATTACACAAGAAGAAACACTTTGCCCAGAAGAACATTGTGACAGCTTCTTGCTCTTGTGGAATTTTAGTATGAAGGATGGCAAGTTGGCAAAAAGCGCAAGTCATTTACCAAGTATGTAATTAGATTTGGGGGGGAAGGGGAGGGAAGAGAGAGAGAGAGAGAGAGACCTTCCTACTAGCCTACCAGACTTCTAATCCAATGGTGAATGGAAAAGATAGCTCTTGTTTGGGCCAGAGGAAAAACTATCTTAGCTCTGAATTTATTTCCTTTTGGAGGATGGGTTCACATTTTTTTCTTTCTCCCTACTTCATTATTTTGCTGTACTGTTACTTGTGAATCAGAGCAAAGAGTCAAGGAATATCATGTTTGAGGGAGAAATATCATTCACACACCTCTAGACTGCTAATTCTTTCCCAGTCAGGCTAACAAAAAACTTTTCCCTCTGGATGTTGGAATCAAATGAATTGCCAGAAAAGGTTTTTGTCCTTTGTTCTGCTTTAGTCCCATTCCAAGTGGCCCGACTTTTGTTTGTCATCCCGCCAAACTTCCACACTTACCTTGGCATTTTTCCTAATCAGCAAGCAGGACTACATAGGAATGTCAGCCTGCAAGTCAGTTAGGGTAAACCTGGCCACCTGCCTTCCTGTTAGGACTTCCTCGGTGACCATAAGCTCACATCATCCAGTGCCAACCAGACAGAAATAACCACAGGACTCCAAACTTGTCCTTCCCTTGGGAAGATCACTATTCCTCTTCCCACTCGTTTCTGTTGACCCTTTGGAATCAGATGTCTGGCTTCTTCATCCCTGTAGTATCTTGTTCGTTTGGCACTAAACCACTTTCTGTCACTAAACCATTGATAATGTATGAGACACTATGAATTATATCCTTTTTATATCTTCTAAAAACTTTATTTTCTGTAATATTGAGATTCCTAAATTCTATCCAAATTCCACAGGTATTTACTATGCAGCATATTAATGAATGTAAGACACAGTTCCTGCCCATAGAGCAAACTGTGCATGAGTAATAATACAGTAGCACACGGCACGTAGAAGTGGAAGTTATAAAACTTCTGAGGGTAATGGAGCACAGAATCAAAGGAGAGATGAATTATGAATGGGAGCATTCACATTAATGGGGAGAGAGACAACATGTGAGCCAGTTCTCAGTAAGGATGAGTTGAGAATTGGGAGAGAGGGGAGAGTAATCAAATTCAGACAAAAGAGGATGGGCAGGGCATAGAGGAGAGAATTTTCAGATACACTTGTGAAACAATAATTACATTTTGCCTGCACAAACTAAAGTTTCCCATAGGTCAGATGGAATGGGTCTCCAATGCAATGCTCAGAACGTCCACTTTGTTCAGTAGGCCAGTGGTTTCCAAAAGCTGGCCATGGGCCAATAATGGTTTGAGTCTAAGTTTTCACTGGACTGGGGAGATATGAAGGAAATAAAGGCAATTTATAAGGTTTGGTTTGGTTTTGGTTTTGAGAAACAAAATGCATTCGGCTCAAAGGTCTTTCCTTTATTCTGGAATTATGTATTTCCTGTATCTGGAATCAAATGCAATAGCTGTTATGAAGTGATGATAAGAGTAGACAGCAGTGTGATAGGAGGTTTTAATGTTCTTACTTAATAAGAAAAGAACTGGCGATACTGTTTTGGGCTCCCGAACATTTTTATCGCACTGATTCATGAGATCCAAAAGTTGGGGACCACTTCCAAAGATAATGTGGACCCTTGGAAGGGGTTAATGTAATGGGAATTTTTCTTTAGGAAACACAACTCAAGAAGCAGTAACGATAAAAGAGAAAAGAAAGGGGTGGGGTGGAGGGAAGGTAATAAATGAAACAGATAATGGCAGAATATAAGGAAGGTAGTTAGAAATCTATGGCAAGAAGCAATCAGGTCCTCAACCAGGACATTGACAGAGAATTGAAAGAAAGCAATGGTTGCAAGAGATAGAATCTACAAGATTGGCAAGTGAGTGAACATACAAGCTGAGGTTATATTCCGAGCTTGGAGTTTGAGCGACTGAGCTATCTGTACAAAAAGCTGAGAAAGAACTAAAAGTGACAGAGAGAATTTCCCAAGACCGACCGGACCTTGGGAAATTGGCAAAGCCTAGAGAGATATGCCTGGGGGTCATCTGCGAAAAGGTAAGAGCCTAGAGAGAAAGTCTAAAAGAGGGTGGAAGACAGAACTCTAAGCAGAGAACAGCTGACCTGCTTGATTCTACTTCATTAGTATAGCTACTCTGTTGAGAGGAACCAAGGTTTAAACTTTTCTGGATGTACTCTGATCAGTGAAGTTTGATTTTTGCTCTCATCATTTCCTTATTGGTCAACCTCTAATACTATCATTTAAAAAATTTTTTAAGTTTATTAAAATCCTCTTTATTAGTGCATTTCTCTGTTACCACAGACTTCGATAAAGTTCAGCAACATATTAAATTGGGATGAGCTGAGAAGTTATGAAATAAATTATTGACCCTAAGAGATTGAAAACATCCCATCAAATATAAGGAGAGAGAAAGAATAAAGTTTGACCTGGAATGACACTTCTGCATTATAAGGAATTGTGTAACACTGACAAAAGAAGGACACTCAAGTTCTTTGGAGATATTTTTTGTCCTGCATATTAGAGTTGTGATACAATTTGTTCCTCGAATTGTAACAATAACTAAATATTTATTGAGCATTTATTATGGTCAAGCATTTGACAATCACAACCTCGGTTAATCACACACACACACACACACACACACACACACACACACGCACAAACATACCTATCAGGTAAACAATTGTAGTATCGCTTTATTTCAAGTGATGAAAGCAATATTAAGATAAGTCACTTGTCCAAAAGTGACTGAGCTGGGATTAGAAATTAATTATATTGGTTAGGCTTCATTCTCGGCAAATGACAGAAAACCCAGACAAAATCAGTTTAAGGAAAAAGAGAATTTATGAATTCCTATAACTATAACAACCAGGAGCAGGTCTAGAACCAGCTCCAGAAGGAACTTAACAAATAACTCACACAGTGTCATCAGCAAACAGTATCCCTCTCTTCTCCTTACCCAGAGGTCTCTGTTGGCACCATTATCAAACAAACAGCCTCTCCTGTTGTGATGTCGGATTGTCTCCAGAAGATCCTGCCTCACAGCCAGGCTCACCTAAGACCGGAAGAAGAGCACAACTATCTGTCTCTTGCCCAGCAGACCCTAGAAAAGCTTCATCGAATCATGTCATTGTCATTGGGTCACAAGCCTGCCCCTGAAGGAATCACTGTAGTCCTAGCAATGTTAGGCACTAACTGGCCAAGCCCGAAGCCTAGGATGCAATACTCCAGGATGCTATTAACAAAATTAGGGGGCACAGATGCTGGATAGAATGATCAGTAGATATCTCTGACAACTGAACATTCTTACTGAAGAATCTGAGGTTTTAGCCACTATATTTTTCCAATTGAGCAGTGAAGGTCCATAAAGAATAGAGATGAAGGTTTGTACATTAACAAGAGGAGGACACTGCTGTTGGAGAATCCTTCATAATTCTTTAAACATTTGTTATTCAAAACTACTAAAACTTTGGGGAAAATGTTTATGGGAAGAACTAGACCTGTTTCTGCTGTGGTAACAACAGAAAAGAATACACTCCTCCAAAGAGACTTCCTTTTGAAAGCCAGGAAAAAGAGAGATGGGCACTGTACATATGTCCTGGATCATTCTTGAGGTGACTAAAGACACAGGCCTCAGTTTCTCCCTTCTAAGCCCAGTGTTTATGCCAGAATTCAACTCCAAATTCCTGTCCATCTAGAAGATTTTCTTCCATTTTTATCCCTAATACACTGGCTTTAGATGGAAGCAGTGAGGCATTAGTGCCCATTGCTTCATTTATCCTTTTAGAGCCTGTCGAAGATCCCAAAAAGAACTAATTTTATTTCTGTAACAGGTTCTTCCCTGTGAGTATAGGACAAAACAGAGAGAGCCCTGATCTTATTTATGATTGTCTCTTTCTATTTCTCTAGGAATATTAACTTTCTGGTTCACTCAAAATGTTTTTTCCTTCTAATTTCAGCTGACTCTCTGACATTACGGTAAGAAGAAAACAAAGTATATGGATGCTTGTTATTTCATGGATACATTGATGAAATAGTTTATAATGCAATTAAATCCCAGCTCTTTGTGCTTAAAAAGAAAGAGAAAACACCCTATTGGACCATCCCCTAGCAGTAAAAATTCAGCTGAAAGCCTATTACTCCCTTTTCTTTAAAACTCCTAGCCAATATTTCCAAACAAATTAAATAGTTTGTTTCTGTCCTTTATGTTGCAGTGAATGTGAAAAAGAAGGGTCTGTATTTCAACAGGGCGGGTTTTAAATGAGAATTGAAAAGCCTGTGTTCTTTTATGATTTCAATACCTCATTTAGCAGTTTGCTTAGACTCAAAAATCCTAGGAATAGCAAATGCACATAAGAAGCAAAAAATGTTCCTATTGAAATTTAAGCATAAAACAAATGGTAAACTAGATCCAAAAAGAGAATTGGGTAATGTTTTCTTTTTTCCAGAAGTCTGTCAGATACAATTGAAACAATTTTTCAAAACATTTTTTTGGTAGGGAACTTTTATTCTCATAGTCTTCTCCTTTCTCTTCCCAATTGTTTCCTGATATAGAAAAATTTAAATTTCTCAAAGAAAATCGTGATAATACAGACTCCTCTTCTTCATTTTCATTGTTTTCACTCTCAGATAAAAGCGATAAATAGAGAGCTTGTTTCCAGACTGGCTTCATCCAGTTCCCATCCCAAACATCATTTACCCTAGAGGGTTGACCAGCACTTTCCTAATGCATACTCTGACTTTCTCCTGCTCTGTTTCTTTCAGTGACACTGAAGCATATATGACAACTTTTTAACTTACTGAATGAATAAGTAGAGCATCAGAACAAATGGGATGGCCAATCAGGCCAGGGCAGTGTTAGTAGGCTTTAAGGCCTCCAGCAAAACTGAAGCACTGGACAGAGACAGAGACAGACGACACTTCTGCCTTGAGGAATTTACTCATAACTCTAATTTTTGCAATCAGAGTATCCTTAAGAATCTATTTTACTTTCAGCACACATATAGTTTTTTCTGACATTTAGAAAAATTAACTCTTTTATATTAGATATAAGAGGATATCATAATCATTTTGGAGCTTAGCTCCTCTAAATCAGACTCTTCAGTTATCTCCCCAAAGCCAATTGACAGCTATAGCTTTGATAATATACAGGAAGTTACAGTCTTGTTTTTTTCCTAGAGACATCTTCTGGGGAGGAGTGTCTGAAACAAAGTCACAATTGAGACAATTGAGACAACAGAGTTTTCCAAAAGCAGCTTGTCTAACTTCCTGGATCCAATTCTCCAATACTGACCAAATGAAGCAATATCATCAAAAGGTTTGAGATCCCTTCCGTTTTTTCCAAATATAGCATCTACATCAGGATTTCTCAAAGCGGACCATGAGTCACTAGCCTCAGAATCACCTGGGGTGCTTATTTTTAGCTGCCTAAAATTTTCAACTACCCCATCTGCCTCTGTAGTTTGGGGTGGACATCTGCAATTTTGCAAAGTGCCAGCAGCACCCCCACTGAATTTTGAAAAACACCATGTAGTTCATATATATATATATATAAATGTTTGGTATAATAATTTAATGTATAAGGAAAATATTAAAAGCATGAGTTTAAAGAAGTCTGTGACACAACTGTTTAACCTTTTCAGAAGCATCTCTCATTTGGATAAAACTTAAAGCAGAAATCATTACAATTAATCTCAAAAAAAATTGCTTAAACCAATCAACGATTTTTCTTCCACTCATTTATAGCTCTCCCACTGTTAGCTTCTATCAGTATAAATAAATAAATCTTACATAACTTGGGAATTGTTATTTTAAGGAGACACATTTTATTTAAATAATCAGTCATGAATTGGATGGCATTTTTTAAATTATTAATAGAAGAACATAAAAGACAATGGTAATTATATTAAAGTGAAATAAAATTTGCCTATAGAATGACTAAATTATAATGATGATTATTTGTAGTAATGAACCCTAGAGTACAAGCCTGAAATTAAATATATAATTGTTAAATATCTGGCTCTCTTTATATTGATCATAAAATTTAAAAAGTCACTCCCTCCCTACACACAGACATTTTCTATGTTTCTTTGTTTCAAAATCAAACCACCTAAGAATATCAATATATTTCAAAGATCATTATTTCAGATGCAGTTCAAAGGGAGGGCAAAGTTAACAGAATCCTTTATGGAATCTAACCTTATATGAGAGAATCTAATAAAGAATGCTATGTATTTATAAGGAAAAAATGTAACCTGAAACATTTTCAATGACACTGCGCACACACAAAAAAACAAAAGTTAATATGACATAAACCATCTATATTGATTAGGTTTTACTGTGGCAATGCTAAGATGTTGACTCCGAAGATACTGCCATCTGTGGATTTCATATGTCTAAATATCTGCTGCAGATAACACGCCTACTTATGTCCCTCTGAACAAGTCTTACTCTAACCAATAATTGCTGCCGTATTTTCTTGTTATCAAATCCACTTCTTTCCACTAAGTAGAAAGCTCCCAGATTAAAACAAACAAACAAACAAACAGATCTTTGGAAATTTTTTATAACCACCATCTAAAAAACTCTTGCTCAGATGAAAAGATTGATGAGCTATCTGAAACTTGTCAAAATGTGACTTGTAAAATTCTTTCTACTATAAAATAAATGATGCACTTGATTTTGATCATCTGAGTTCTTTATATATATGAGATCTACTTTGTGTTAAAAAGCTTACCAGCATGATAGTGCCAAGGCACTTCAGTTTCAGGAACAGCACCCCTGATCAGAGAGCCATTTGGCTCCTTTCTTTCATTTACTTCTTACTTGTTTGTGTAAAAATCTATGTGGCAGACACTGTCTGGTGAACAAGAAAAACCTGACTTCACAACCTTATGTTCTACTAGAGAAGATTAATGAACAAAAGCAAACAGTAAACAGAAAACAATGACAAGTTATATTATGGAGTAAACAAACAAGAAGCTAGGGTAGAAAATAAAGCTGCGAAGGACAGGGGAGTTTCTACTTTGTGCAGCTTGGTTAGGAAAGGCCTTCTAGAGCATGTGACATTTGAGTGAAACCTAAAGAATGAAAAGAAGACAGCAATGTGAAGAAAGAGAGGAAGAGATTTCAGACCGGAGACCCAGCATGTGCAAAGAGCCTGCACAGGGAAAGAGCTTGGCATCACTGGGGAAGTGTACAAGGTCTAATGTTTCTGAAGTACAGCAAGTAGGAGAAAGACAAAAGAGAAAATTAAAGAAATAATCAGAGGCCTGAATCAGAGCCATGGTAAGAAACTTGGAATGTATTCTAGTGACATGGGAGGCTATTGGAGAGTTTTAAGTAACAGAAGCCATTTGCACATTTTTAAATGTTTAGGTAGAGTAAGAACCACTTATAAAAAGCTCTTATACTCCTACACCAAAATTCAGAGGACAAAGTTTGTCCTCACTGCCATGCGCCCCTTCTCCTGGTTGTAACCCCTGTTCCCTTACAATGAACCGGGTTCCACAAACCTGTCTGGAGCTCCTACCAATCTGTATGCCCGAGGGATCACTCCCTACACTCAAAACCATTCTCTCACAGGCCATTGAGAAAAAGCTGTTCTCTCTGCTTGTTGCTTCTGGGTTACAGCCATCTCTATCTTTCCTCTTCACTTCTATCATTCTTCATAGCATTCATCACAATGTATACTGTTTTCTTGCTTTGTTTTCACTTATTTACTCTGTTTCCACTACTAGACTAGAAGCCCCATAAGGGCAGGAACCATGTCTGACTTGGGCATCATTATATCCTCAGTCCTCTGCAAAGTGCCTGGCTGTGTTCAGTAAATGGAAGAATTTACGAATCTTTGCTTCAGCTATGAGAATGTTAACAGCAATTTGAGTTATGTTGAAAACAATGACAATTGTCACTGCTCAGCCCTGATATAAGGATAAATTTTTAATTTGCTATTGTACACCAAACTCATACAGAGACTCTGCAATGCAAACATGGTTGCTATTTCAAAACAATTATAGATAGGAATTTGAAAAGAGGAATTAGAAAAAAGAAACAATTTTTTTAAACAAAACATAGAAGACAGATGGTGGGGATAATAGCAAAAAAAAAAAAATACACACTAATTTAAATTCTCATTCTATTCAAATAAAGTAACCATCCTTTTCTAAATCAATATTTTCTTATCTTCTTCAGAAGTAAAACAACTAGGAAGGACAAGTAAGAAAGCACTTCTCTCCAAAGCACCTAACTTCTTAGGCTTTCAGGGTACAATAAGAAAAACAAAACAAGTTAAGGCCCAATAATCACTTCACAATTTTCAACAATCATTAAGTATCACTGATCTTTGCCTATAATTAAATGAAAATAATTAAAATTTCACAGTTTTAGCTATTTCCCCAAACAAGTTTACATTTTAATTGATTTTGTAATGAACAGGTAAATTGCACATGCATTTTTTGCCTGTTAACTATATTTGAATAAATATTAAAAATAGCTATTCTCTGGTCATATACTTTCTGTACACAATCACTATTCAACAAGTATAACATAGTAAATAAAGAAATGGTTTAACATTTCACAATATGAAACTAAAAATTTAAATATTTTCAGGTAAATCAGAACATTTTATAAATGTATATTGTTAATATATTCTTTAAGTCAGTAAGACTTGTTCAATAGGTGAATCCACAAATTAGAGCATACAAGTATGCTTACTCCCACAAAAAATTTTGGAAATGTTTTTTGTTAATTTTCATAATAACCATTTCATACCATGTTAACCAAAAAATGTAGAAATAACTTACACATGCAAATAAACTAAGTTTATCTACATGAAATGAAGCAACATTTTCATAGTCCAGTCCAAAGAAGGCGAGCCATTTCATATTCAGGTAGATCTGTTCAGAAGGTATAATGAGCAAAAACTTATTAAAATGACTTCAAGTTATCATCTTAGGAAACTTAAGTAATTTAGGTATATTTGTCTTTGCACCTTCCTCCTTGGGTCTTTCACTCATGGAAGATTTTCAAATCATGTTTGTTTTAAAATTCATCCCTGTTATGAACTAAGATACAAGGGAGAAACAAACAGGTCAAGGTACAGAGGTATTAGTAAGTCTGGATCAAGTTCAGCACCAAATAGTAATTAGCTGCAGCTCAAGAATTCTGAGATATAAAAAGTGCCTTAAAGTATCAGTTGAAGCTTGACATGGAAGGACTTCTTAAAATTACATGAAGCATAGAGCCTGAGAGAAAGCTTTCTGTTTTGATTTAGTAGGCAAAACCTGACAGTAAAATGTCCACATGCCCTTCACAAGCCGTTTTGAAGTACTTTGGCTTGTAGGCAATCATTTCATTTAGACAATATTAACTGCTAATTTGGTCTGGGGAAAACATCTCCTACGGATGTTGCTTTGCATGGTGAAAAACTGAGTTGAAGCACAAGGGGAAAAGAGTGCTGCGGTCTTTTCTCCACATTAATGGGCACACTCAATAATAAGCCATGAGCAATATTGTGATTAGTTATTTTCTTTTTTAAGGATATTTATCTTGAAATACTCTCAAACTTACAGAAAAGTTGTAATAATTACTAAAACCTTTTTTCCAGAACCATTGAAGAATAAGTTGTTGATCTGATGCCCGTTCACCCTCAGACACTTTCTTGGGTAGTTACCACAAACAAGAACATTTTTCTGCTAGACAATCACAACATAACTATCAAACTCAGAAAATTGACACTGACATATTACTTACAAATCATCCACATATCCCATTCATGTTTTGCCAATTGTCTCAATAATATCTTTTATATTAAAAGAATCACACATTACATTTACTTATCATGTCTTTTTAATGTCTTTCACTCTGGCTTGTCCTCAGTCTCACTTTGACTTTCATGATCTTGACATTTTTAAGATCACAAGCTAGTTATTGTATAAAAGTTCCTTCAACTGGGATTTTTTTGAAGTTTTCTCCTCATAATGAGATTCAGATTATGTGTATTTGGCAGGAATATCACCGAAATGATGCTATAACTTTTTCTCTATATAATTAGTATTATTTTCATGAGATGATTATTTTAAACTATGTAAAAATTCCATTTCTCATAATATTTTTAATGTATTCATCCATATCAAAAAAGACTCATGCATTCCAATTTTATTAAATGGCTTACAATCCATTATTATCATTATTTATATTGATGTTTGATTTCCAAATTTAGTTACTGGAGTCCCTTTCAGCTAGATCTTACATCCTTCTGACATGTCCCTATTATTTTTTGAGTACTTCCTTACTTCATGTCACAAGATGTTCCAGCACCATCTTGTAATCCCCCATCCAAGACCTGGAATCAGTCATTCATTTTTTTCAGTGGAAAATGATATTAGGAAACCAAGATCTGTACTTTAGATGTGCCACTGTCATTGAGAATTGCTGATCACAAACTCTCCTTATGGACAAAGTTAGAGAATACATGGTTGTGTGTGTCTGTCTGTCTGTGTGTTGCATTCATCTATATTTATGTTTATTTTTATATCTATCTACATACTGTAAACCATGTATTTATACCAACATGAAGTTTTTTACACCAATTCCAATCTAATACCATGAGGTACATTTTAATTTTCTCTCTTTTTGTGTTTGTAACTGCCCCTCTGACAGTGAAAATTTTAATTCATATTATTCTTAATATACTTTTTTAATCAATCCCCCTGAACATAATTAACTAGTTGCTCATCATCACTGCTTCCTCCTCCCTTTTATGGGAAGGGAACCCTTCTCACACCTTTTGAGTTCCACTGCCTACTCTGAGCTGCCCCCTTATATGGATGTCCTTAGAGTGGTTCACCTCCAACACCATGCCTAAGCTGACCACATGCAGACAAGCCCACCTCACCAAGCTCAAGGTCTGACTCCCATACCACGTAGATGTCCTCACCCTTCTCAGAGTCCCACACCTTGCTCCAGGCTACCATGACACCACTCCCAGCCCTCTCCAGTGTCCTCCAACTTCCAGACACCCACCTTTCTCTGGCCCTAAATGGCTTTCATACCCAATTATTTAAGAGGAAAAAGAAGAGAAGAACAGGGAGGAAAAGGAGAAGAGGAAGAGCCACTGTTGTTTTTTAAAAATTATTTCCTTGTGGGGACGGAAGTCACTGGTGCAGTGAGAATATTTGTAGCAGATTTGATGACAGAAAGTCTAATTCTACTTATTGTCTAAATGAAATGATTGCCTACAAGAATAAACAGTTATTTTACCCTAACTCAGAACTTTGTATATAGGAGTTATATAATATTATTTGAGGTCGTTCATTCTTTAACAAATTACTTGTTAAATTGAATATTTCCTAGGAAGATAGATTTAATAATGCAAGGAGGACTCTTTTTTTATCTAGTTACACTAGGATCATTAAGATAGTATAGTCATACACATAAAATGAAGAAATTATTTGGAGACTTTAAGACAGAAAACATTTCAAATTTACGAGATACTAACAAAAGGAAGGATTATTTCTCCCTAAGTAGCCAGATAATTGCTTTAATTCTCATAATATAAATTGTTTACTACTGGCATGTCTTCCTGCTCTGTTAAAAGCAATTATCCCTTAATACACGCTCTGACAATTTGTAGTACAAATATTTTCTACCAGTCCAAAATTATGGGCACTTAAGAATTCTAAAAACCAGTTATTAAAGAAAGAGAAAGTAATATTGTAGATGCATTGCCTTTAAGGGCAGTCTACACATTTAACTCCAGGATGGAGAACACAAATCATTCTGATGGTTTCTTTTGACTGGGAATGAAAAGTACAAGAATTTATGGAAGTTTGTTGGCCAGCCATGTAGAGATGTTTTCACAGTCAGCTATAATAATGGCCTGTTAGCATCTGATTTTCAGCCAGAACAAACACATCCCTTTCCAAAAAAAAATCAATACACACAAATATTTCTCATTATGTAAAGTCTTTTTTCCAAGAAAATATCATCACCCTATTGGGATAATTCGGTCTGTAAGAGAATCTTCATGATGATGAGCAGATCTTTTGTGGACAATTCACCCTAATTTTTTCTATGTCTTATTACACCTACTTCAATTTGGTTGTTAAGAGAAAATGGTACCAGAAAGGAGAGTAAAAAGAGGAATAGGAGAGAAAAATAATAATATACATTAATGTCATCTATCATGTGAAATTGTGCTATAATAGCAAAAGATATATTAATTCATAACTTCTCAGTGCTCATTTACTAAAAGATCCAAAGAAACAAATGATGTTTTCTCAACTCTTTAATCTTGACAATTAGAAAATCTTTTCTGATTTTGGAAAACTTAGTTTTCATCAATTACTTTTAAATATTTAAATGAGTATGAGAGAAAATTGTTGTTTACTAAGCAGAGTCAATTATTCTGCATATTTTTTAGTACATACTACAGTCCTGCCATTTATGTAGTCGCCTTGTAATTTTTCTTACCTTTGAGTTCACTCTGAGTCTGTTCCTGCCTAGATAATCCTCTTCTTCAACCTCCGTTAAAGTAAAGAAATATATTGAAAGGCTCAAAGAGAGCCCTTCGATTTGCTAACTCACATTTCTGAAATTCGTGTATTTCATACCGTTCATACCATTGAGATTTTTTTCCCTCCACTTTAAAGTGTGAAACTGAAGTGATTTACTTTCTAACTTGAGTGATTAAACAGCCTCTGCAGAAGAATTAGCTTTTTTCAAATAATAAGAAATAACTTCATGTTTTTAATCTCAATTATTTTCTCCAGAATCATCCATGGCTCCTCTTTCTCATCTTCCAAACCTAATCAGTTACCAGGTTCAGGCCAATATCTGTTCTAAATATCTCTTGAATCTGTTCCATTATCTCTATTCTCTCTTAGAGTATTTTAGTGTTGGCTCTCATTATCTCTCACTTGACTAGGCTTTCTCCATTTCATCCTTTATACTACTACCAGAGCAATCTTTTAAAATCACAGATCTAGTTATGACAATTCTCTAAAAACCATAGGGTCTCTATAACAAAGCATCACCTGTGTGTCTATGGGTATAAAATGTTTTTTTAAAAAACTAATTACATTAAATTAAAGTAAATCACAGTCTGCTATAGCCAATAGGTATGTATCCTCTGTTGTGTTCACAAATTACATATAATAAAGCCACTTTAATTATTGCTTTGGATGGATGATTAGACTAGGTAGACCCCATCTGGAAATTATGGGAAAAATATTAGGGCCCAGAGTGAACAGAGCAGATAAGCTGATTCTCTACTGAAATTAAGCACTATCCACTCTCTGTACACGCAGAGTTTATTCAAATCTCTGTGCCTCTGTTCATACAGCACTTTATGCCAGAAAAATTTTACCCACTAAAAAAGACCCCTCTCAAAAGTCATATCATCTTTGACTCCTTTCTAAACTATAAAGTCTAGTTTCATTTTTTTCACTCCCCTATCTTCCCATTGCCCTTTGCATATTTCTCTGTAGTATTAGTCGCAATGCACTATAAATACTGGTTTATTAGATTGGGAGGATTTTGAGGAATATTCTGGATATTAGCAGTTACTAGATCTTAAGGTAAATAAATTTTGGTTCTTTGTTTCGTTCTGATAAACAAGACTTTCTCTTCAAAAAAGGATTTCTTCCATGTTAAGAGTGGTTAGATTTTTAGAAGAGACACAATCCAAAGAAAGTATGAAATTTACCCAAAAAAGCCGATAGGTAAAATGTGAAATTAACAGCAGAAGGAAAGCAAAAAATAAATCTATAAACGTTTTAAAAATATGTTCTAAAGAACTCTTATTTTTAAAAAAAAATGTGAAGGGGAACAGAATTTGCCACTCAAAATATGCTTCTTTGGCATAAGAATTATTTTAGGCTTATTATTTATAAGAAACAGTAGACAAAGGAGAAATTCTAAAAACCAAGTAGAAGTTACCCTTTTTCAGAGCAATTTACATTTTATAAGGAAAATCTCCAATTGTAAGGGTGTCTCCCTCTCTGTTCTATGAAGAGGAGAATAACTCTAAATCTCTTTAGAAAACTGTTATCAATGGAGAAGGCAGCATTTAAATCTGCCCTACTCTTTACTGTGCTTTGCCCGGTAACCTCCCATAACTGCAACTCTCCTCCCACAACAGCTTTTGTCTTTAATTTAAAATGGTATTTAAGGCGATAACTTGGGCCATTTGGAAGAATTACTCATTTGCCTGGATGTCTCCCCTATAATACAAATGTCTATGTTATTAAACTTCTGTTTGTTTTTCTCCTGTTATTCTGTCTTTTATTACAGGGAGTTCTCGCCCAAGAACCTAGAAGAATAGAAGGAGAATTATTTTTTCCTTCCTCACACTGGTATACTTTCACATCCTCTGGGTACCCTCTCTTACTACAGTCATACCTGTGGTGACTGGTGTGACAAGCTTTGGGCATATTTATGCCCAGCAACTGAGAGTACTTGGCCTTGGATCATATGTACCTTATTCATCTCTCTTCTTCCCCTGGGCTTCTCTGATGCTGTGGCATGAGGCACTCATAGGAATCTGTTCTGTACTTAGGTTTGTTCAACCTCAAAATGCAAGGGACTTAAGACCCATAGGACTACACTTGAACTATTAAAAATTGGCAGCTGATGGATAAGTGTATCCCCATTTTATCTTCAGGTGAACAATTCTCAGACATGTTTCAAAAAGCTCCTCAAAAGTTCCCATGAGATTGAGCACTTTTGCCCATCTTGATAAGGGATCCTGGTCTTGGCATTTCTATGTTCACTGCTCACCTCCACTGTCCCCCTCACCTGATACCTAAGTTCACATTCCCAAATAAACTACTCACACCCAAGCTTTGTCTCAGGCACTTGTTTCAAGGAACCCCAGACTAAGATGTAAATCAAAACTGCCATTACCATCTATTTAGAAATTAACATAAATAAGAACACTATATATCAAAAGTGGTGGGAGATGGCCAAAAAGATGTATGGTAACAAGGAAAAAAGAAAATAAATGAACTAAGCTGTGAATTCAAAAAGCTAGAAAAAGAGCAACTGAGCAAACCCAACAAAAGTACTAAAAACAAGAGATTAATAAAGATAAAATCAGAAATTTATAAAAGAGAAAACAAAAAAAGTAGACACAACTTAAAAAGTCTTAATTTGGTAGCAAAAATTAACAATCCAAAACTAGCTCTTTGAAAAGATCAATGAACTAAATAAACTTCTAACAAGCGTAATTAAATCTGACCGAGTTCATTAAAGCTAAAAAAGAAATGAATTAACCATTTCTAACACATTCATTCTTCTAG
>NW_011888792.1:15249905-15257673 GCF_000151845.1 Pteropus vampyrus
AAAAAAATGTGAAGGGGAACAGAATTTGCCACTCAAAATATGCTTCTTTGGCATAAGAATTATTTTAGGCTTATTATTTATAAGAAACAGTAGACAAAGGAGAAATTCTAAAAACCAAGTAGAAGTTACCCTTTTTCAGAGCAATTTACATTTTATAAGGAAAATCTCCAATTGTAAGGGTGTCTCCCTCTCTGTTCTATGAAGAGGAGAATAACTCTAAATCTCTTTAGAAAACTGTTATCAATGGAGAAGGCAGCATTTAAATCTGCCCTACTCTTTACTGTGCTTTGCCCGGTAACCTCCCATAACTGCAACTCTCCTCCCACAACAGCTTTTGTCTTTAATTTAAAATGGTATTTAAGGCGATAACTTGGGCCATTTGGAAGAATTACTCATTTGCCTGGATGTCTCCCCTATAATACAAATGTCTATGTTATTAAACTTCTGTTTGTTTTTCTCCTGTTATTCTGTCTTTTATTACAGGGAGTTCTCGCCCAAGAACCTAGAAGAATAGAAGGAGAATTATTTTTTCCTTCCTCACACTGGTATACTTTCACATCCTCTGGGTACCCTCTCTTACTACAGTCATACCTGTGGTGACTGGTGTGACAAGCTTTGGGCATATTTATGCCCAGCAACTGAGAGTACTTGGCCTTGGATCATATGTACCTTATTCATCTCTCTTCTTCCCCTGGGCTTCTCTGATGCTGTGGCATGAGGCACTCATAGGAATCTGTTCTGTACTTAGGTTTGTTCAACCTCAAAATGCAAGGGACTTAAGACCCATAGGACTACACTTGAACTATTAAAAATTGGCAGCTGATGGATAAGTGTATCCCCATTTTATCTTCAGGTGAACAATTCTCAGACATGTTTCAAAAAGCTCCTCAAAAGTTCCCATGAGATTGAGCACTTTTGCCCATCTTGATAAGGGATCCTGGTCTTGGCATTTCTATGTTCACTGCTCACCTCCACTGTCCCCCTCACCTGATACCTAAGTTCACATTCCCAAATAAACTACTCACACCCAAGCTTTGTCTCAGGCACTTGTTTCAAGGAACCCCAGACTAAGATGTAAATCAAAACTGCCATTACCATCTATTTAGAAATTAACATAAATAAGAACACTATATATCAAAAGTGGTGGGAGATGGCCAAAAAGATGTATGGTAACAAGGAAAAATGAAAATAAATGAACTAAGCTGTGAATTCAAAAAGCTAGAAAAAGAGCAACTGAGCAAACCCAACAAAAGTACTAAAAACAAGAGATTAATAAAGATAAAATCAGAAATTTATAAAAGAGAAAACAAAAAAAGTAGACACAACTTAAAAAGTCTTAATTTGGTAGCAAAAATTAACAATCCAAAACTAGCTCTTTGAAAAGATCAATGAACTAAATAAACTTCTAACAAGCGTAATTAAATCTGACCGAGTTCATTAAAGCTAAAAAAGAAATGAATTAACCATTTCTAACACATTCATTCTTCTAGGAAAAAAAAGAAAAAGTATACATGTCCCGCAATACCATGGGGAATCAAAAGGATGCTGATAGCGAAAAGATGTACATGTTACTTATGCCCTTTTTATAATCAAAAACCTGAAAAAAGTAAAAATACCTAAATATGTATTTTTAAGCATATCTTTCATCTTTATGTTAAATATGTCTTTGAAAATTGCTGCCTGGAAAAATTTTACTTCTAAGTTTTAGGTATACATGATAAATTATGTTTAATTCTCCTTTCCCTTAGTAAGAAGCTGGAATGTTTCTTCTCTACTTCAGCAAATGGCACTGATATCTAAGAGTGGGAGAAAGCAACAATTACTATCTCTTGACCATGTTCATACCAAGCGAAAGAAAAACTGAACAAAAGCAAACAAATGAAACAAAACAAAAACAAATGACTTTCAGTCAGATGGTACTTATTCTCACTGAAATATCAGAATCCAAATCAGTCATAAACAAGGAAATGTCATTTTAAGTTAATTAATAGTGAACATTCAGTTGGCACTATGGTAGAGTAAATTTCATATACACATATATAGCAAAAGCTCTAAATTAAGACAGATCTGGAGTTAAAATATGCCTTCCACTTGCTACTATGTGACAATGGACAAGCTTATTAATTTCTCATGGTCTCAATTTCTTCATTATAAAATAGGAATAATAATAAGGTGTTCCAATTCCTTTACAGATAATTTTTTCCCGATAAATATTGGGAAAAAAATACAAACAACAACTACCTGAAGGTTTTAGAGATTTGGAAGCAAAGTGGAAATTTACCATAAGATAAGTTTCCAATTTTTATTGCTTTACATGGAAAATTCAAGGGAATCAACAAAACAACTATTAGAACTAGTAAATGAGTTTATCAAAGTCACAAGATACAGGGTTAGTATACAAAAATCATGCCTTTTTTATATATCATCAGCAGACAATTGGAACATAAGATCAAAGTTTCTATTTACAATATTTAAAAACAAAACATTTAGAAATAAATTTAACAAAAAAATTTTATTTCAACATAATACTTCTACACTGAAAACTATACATTTCTAAGAGAAATTAAAATCTAAACAAATATAGAATTAAACTAGCTCATGGCTCAAAAGACTCAATATTGTTGATATCAATTCTTCCTTAAATTGATGTATAGATTCTATGTCATCCCAATCCAAAATCTAGGCAGGTTTTTGTAAAAATTGTCAAACTGTTTTAAAAATGTATATAGAAATACAAAGGACCTAAAATAGCCAAAGTCACTAAAAAAAAAAAAAAAAAAAAAAAATTTGTAGGACTCACTCATTCTATCTGATTTCAAAGTTTTCTATAAAACGACAATAATCGAGACAGTGCAGTGTTGGTAAAAGAGTAGACATATATCAATGAAACAGAATAGAGCTCAGAAATAGTCTTATGTGGTCAATTGATTTTTTGACAAGAGTACCAGGGCAATTCAATGGTAAAAGGAAACTCCTTTCAACAAAATGGTGCTAGAACAACTATATATATGGGGAAAAAAACATCAATTTTTACCTCACACCATACCAAAAATTAATCAGAAATGAATCATAGACTTAAACTCAAAACTATAAAACTCTTGGGAAAAATCATAAGGGAAAGTTTTTATAACCGTGGGAAGGCAAAGGTATCTTAAATACGACACAAAAACAATTGATAAAAGAAAAAATTGTTAAAATTGGACTTCAACAAAATTAAAAATTTTTGATCTTTGAAAACTACTGTTAAAAGAATAAAAGTTCAAGTCAGAGACTAAAAGAAAATATTGTAATACATCTATATGACAAAGGATTTATATCCAGAACATATAAAGAACTATTACAACTGTATAAGAAGATAAATAGCCCAATAGAAACCTAGCAAAAGCCAAATATTTTGAAAAAACAAATGACCATCAACAGGTGAATGGGTAAATAAAATATGACATATCTATACACATTAAAAATGTAATTAATTAGTCAACTCTTGATACACACAACCAAATGGAAAAATCTCAAAATCATGTCGAGTGAAAGAAGCCAGACACATACAGCATGATTCTATATATATAAAAATTTATATTCAGTTCTAGAAAATGCAAACCAATGTATAGTGACAGAAAGCGGAGAAGTAATATGTTGGTTAGGGGCAAAGGGGAAAAAAAACTGTGAAAGGGGCACAAGGACACTTTTATAGGTGATGAAATTGTTCTATATCTTGATTATGGTTGAGGCTTCACAAGGATATATATATTTCAAAACTTGTCAAAAAACTTTATTTTATTGCACTTAAATTATGCTTCACTAAAATTGATTCTTAAAAATAAATTAATTAAATTAAATTGGAGTAAATAGTACCTATTTCATGGAGTTTTTGTGAGTAAATAGGAGATAATACACTTATAATGACTAGCATAATTGTTTAATGTTTGCCATTATTATTATCATTTTTATTGATATGACTACAATTAACCAATAAGTCTTTTGTATATAATGAGAAGCTGAATAAGTTCCCATCTGTTCTTGATGATGATACTGATTTGCATATTAAGTGAGCCTTCTTACAATTTTGTATTTAGTTTCAAAAAAAAGATCATGAGCTAAAATGAGATCGGGACACTGGTTCCTCCGCTTTAGGTTGTAAATGGATTAAATGCTCCAATCAAAAGACATAAAGGTGGCTGAATGGATAAGAAAACAAGACCCACACATATGCTGCCTATAAGACACTCACTTCAGATTAAAAGACACAGTTGCAGAAAAGTGAATGAAAAGAAGCTTCATTTTGTTGTCTTTCCATCTCCCCCACCACACCCGCCGCCCCCGTCCACCACGGGCAGATAATTTATGAGTGCTAGTCTCTTTGCCTTCAAAGAAAAGTACAATGAGATCTTTTTCTGGCATTTTAGATTGATGTTGCTTGCTTAAAAAAAGGCAAAATAGAGCCAGAGATTCTCCCAGATTTTAATCAAGAATAAAAGTAGAAAGTGCTCCATATTTTACATTATACCTTCTCTAAGCTTTCTTATAACCAGTTAGTAAATAGATCAAGAACACAGATATTGCATGTCAGAATGATCTTGATATACTTCTTCCACTTCAAAACTTAAGTAATCAGGAGATATGATAGAGATGCCACCAGAACCGTACAACCAAACCTGAATTTTAAAACCCTTGAACATTACAGCCAGGCCCTGGAAAATTAAAGATTAAAAAGGTTAAGAGCTAGTTAATAATTTAGGAATAATACTTTTTTTATTTTTCAATTACAGTTGACATACAATATTATATTAGTTTCAGATGTACAACATAATGATTAGACATTTATATGACTTACGAAGTGATCACCCTGATAAATCTAGTATTTATCTGACACCAAATATCATTATTACAATATTATTAACTGTATTTCCTATGCTATACTTTACATCCCCATGACTATTTTTTAACTACCAGTTTGTACTTCTTAATCCCTTCCCCTTTTTCACCCATCCCCCCAAGTCCTCTCCCATCCAGTAACCATCAAAATGTTCTCTGTATTTATGAGTTTGTTTCTGTTTGGTTTATTCATTTATTTTGGTTTATAGATTCCACATATAAGTGAAATCATATGGAATTTGTCTTTCTCTATCTGACTTATTTCACTTAGCATAATACCCTCTAGGTCCATCCATGTTGTTTCAGCTAGCAAGACTTCATTTTTTTTAATGGATGTGTAATATTACATTGTGTATATGTATCAATCCTTCTTTATCCCTTCATCTATTGATGGACACTTAGGTTGCTTCCATATCTTAGCTGTTGTAGATAATGCTGCAATGAACATATGGATGCATATGTCTTTTTGAAGTAGTGTTTTGGGTTTCTGCAGATTAATACCCAGAAGTGGGATTACTGGGTCCTTCTTTGTCTTTTGTTATAACCTTTGTTTTAAATTTCATGTTGTCTGATATAAGTACTGTTAACCTGCTTTTTTTTTTTTTAGTTTTCATTTTCATAACATACCATTTTCCATCCCTTTACCTTTAGTCTGTGTGTCTTTTGATCTGAAGTGAGTGTCATAAGCAGCATATGTGTGGGTCTTGTTTTCTTATTCATTCAGCCACCCTATGTCTTTTGATTGGAGCATTTAATCTTTTTACATTTAAAGTAGTTGTTAATAGATGGGTAGTTATTGCCATTTTATTTTTCATAATTTTGATTTTTTTTCCTTCTTCTTAAAGAAGTCCCTTTAACATTTATTGTAATACTGGTCTGGTGGTGATGAACTCTTTTAGCTTTTTCTTGTCTGGAAAGCTCTTTATCTGTCCTTTGATTATAAATAATAGCTTTGCAGGATAGAGTAATCTTGATTGTAGGTCCTTGCTTTTCATCACTTTGAGTATTTCATGCCAGTTCCTTCTGGCCTGCAAAGTTTCTGTCAAAATCAGCTGACAGTCTTATAGGAGCTCCCTTATAGGTAATTAACTGCTTTTCTCTAGCTGCTTTTAAGATTATCTCTTTGTCTTTTACCTTTGGCATTTTAACTATGATGTGTCTTGGTGTGGGCCTCTTTAGGTTCATCTTGTTTGGTATTCTCTGTGCTTCTTGGGCTTTATGTTTATTTCTTTCTCCAGATTAGGAAAGTTTTCTATCATATTTCTTCAAATAGGTTTTCAATTTCTTGCTTTCTCTCTTCTCCTTCTGGTACCCCTATGATGCAAATGTTGGTATCCTTGATATTTTCACAGAGACTCTTTAAACTATCCTTTTTTTGGCAGGGGGGAATTCTTTTTCTTGTTGCTATTCTGATAGGGTATTTTCTGCTACCTTATCTTCCAAATTGCTGATTTAAAACTCTGCTTCATTTATTCTGCTGTTGATTCTAATGTATTATTGATTTTAGTTATTGTATTCTTCATTTCTGACCGGTTCATTTTTCTGTTTTCTATCTCCATTTTTATGTTTCCTTTCTCTTCGTTGAAGTTCTCACTGAGTTCATCTACTCCTCCCCTAATTTACTGAGCATCCTTATAAACAGTGTTTTGAACTCTATATCTGGTAGATTGTCTCCATTTTGTTTTGTTTTCTAGAGCTTTGTTCTGTTCTTTTATTTGGGACATATTTCTTTGTCTCTTAATTTTGTCTACCTCCCTGTTTTTTTCTATGTATTAAGTAGAGCTGCTATGTCTTCTGGTCTTGGTAGAGTGGCCTTATGTAGTAGGTGTCCTGTGGGGTCTAGAGTGCAGTCTCTCTGGTCATCAGAGCTAGGTGCTCCAGGTATGTCCCTTGTATGTGTTGTGTGCGCCCTTTTGTTGTAGTTGAGCTTTGACTGCCGTCGGCATGTCAATGGGAGGAGATGACCCTCAGGCTGATTGGTTACGAGAACTGACCATGACTGCAGTGGAGGAGCTGTTGTGAGGGAGCTAACCCTAGGGAGCAGGATTCGCTTTAGCAGGGCTCTGGTGTGCCTGCTGAGTCTGCCTTTTGGGTGTGTCATTTGCAGATGGGTGATGCGTTAGGGTGATGCATTAGTGTGGTCCAAAGCCGGTCACTGAGTGTGTTGGTTCTAGGGCCTCTTGGGAGGGGCTCTGGTGCAGACTAAGATCAGCCGCTGCCTGTGCTTTGCCCGGGGCCACTTGGTATGAGCTACAAAGTTATCTGCACATGGTTGCCATTCGTGCTGGGCTTGGAGGTGCCTGAGAGAAGCTAAGTTGTAAACTGAGGCCAGCTGCTACTAGTGCCAGACTTGGGGCTGTTTAGCAAGTAGTATGGGGCTTGTTGAGACCAGATGCTGTTTGTTTGGGTTTTGTGTCCATAGCATGAACCAAGACAGACCATTTGTATGAAAAAGCCACTGGAAGTGGCTTGGGTGGGCCTGCAAGTTGGATATGGCAGAGTCTCAGGGAATCACCAGGACAGGATGAACGGTGTTAGCAAAGTTGATGAAGACTCAGACATGGTGCCTACAGGCTGGTTTGTGGGAAGGGCTCAACAAAAGAACAATGGCTTCTGCCAGCACTTCTGTCTGGGAGAAAGCCACCCCTCCAGCCCTTATTCTGAAGCCAGACAATTCAGTTCCTGCCATATGCCCCTGGTGCACCTCTCAAGCTGCTGTTTCAGCACTGGAGCTCAGAGTGAATGAGTCTGTCAGCAAGTAAGTCTGTGTGAGGGCCCTTTAACAGGAATATCTGGGGCTCTAGCAGCCCTCCATCTCACTCAGACACAATCTCTGCTGGTTTTTACAGCCAGAAGTTATGGGGGTTTCTCTTCCCAGTAGTGGCACCCTGGG
>NW_011888792.1:15257723-15307569 GCF_000151845.1 Pteropus vampyrus
GCCTGCAAAGTTTCTGTCAAAATCAGCTGACAGTCTTATAGGAGCTCCCTTATAGGTAATTAACTGCTTTTCTCTAGCTGCTTTTAAGATTATCTCTTTGTCTTTTACCTTTGGCATTTTAACTATGATGTGTCTTGGTGTGGGCCTCTTTAGGTTCATCTTGTTTGGTATTCTCTGTGCTTCTTGGGCTTTATGTTTATTTCTTTCTCCAGATTAGGAAAGTTTTCTATCATATTTCTTCAAATAGGTTTTCAATTTCTTGCTTTCTCTCTTCTCCTTCTGGTACCCCTATGATGCAAATGTTGGTATCCTTGATATTTTCACAGAGACTCTTTAAACTATCCTTTTTTTGGCAGGGGGGAATTCTTTTTCTTGTTGCTATTCTGATAGGGTATTTTCTGCTACCTTATCTTCCAAATTGCTGATTTAAAACTCTGCTTCATTTATTCTGCTGTTGATTCTAATGTATTATTGATTTTAGTTATTGTATTCTTCATTTCTGACCGGTTCATTTTTCTGTTTTCTATCTCCATTTTTATGTTTCCTTTCTCTTCGTTGAAGTTCTCACTGAGTTCATCTACTCCTCCCCTAATTTACTGAGCATCCTTATAAACAGTGTTTTGAACTCTATATCTGGTAGATTGTCTCCATTTTGTTTTGTTTTCTAGAGCTTTGTTCTGTTCTTTTATTTGGGACATATTTCTTTGTCTCTTAATTTTGTCTACCTCCCTGTTTTTTTCTATGTATTAAGTAGAGCTGCTATGTCTTCTGGTCTTGGTAGAGTGGCCTTATGTAGTAGGTGTCCTGTGGGGTCTAGAGTGCAGTCTCTCTGGTCATCAGAGCTAGGTGCTCCAGGTATGTCCCTTGTATGTGTTGTGTGCGCCCTTTTGTTGTAGTTGAGCTTTGACTGCCGTCGGCATGTCAATGGGAGGAGATGACCCTCAGGCTGATTGGTTACGAGAACTGACCATGACTGCAGTGGAGGAGCTGTTGTGAGGGAGCTAACCCTAGGGAGCAGGATTCGCTTTAGCAGGGCTCTGGTGTGCCTGCTGAGTCTGCCTTTTGGGTGTGTCATTTGCAGATGGGTGATGCGTTAGGGTGATGCATTAGTGTGGTCCAAAGCCGGTCACTGAGTGTGTTGGTTCTAGGGCCTCTTGGGAGGGGCTCTGGTGCAGACTAAGATCAGCCGCTGCCTGTGCTTTGCCCGGGGCCACTTGGTATGAGCTACAAAGTTATCTGCACATGGTTGCCATTCGTGCTGGGCTTGGAGGTGCCTGAGAGAAGCTAAGTTGTAAACTGAGGCCAGCTGCTACTAGTGCCAGACTTGGGGCTGTTTAGCAAGTAGTATGGGGCTTGTTGAGACCAGATGCTGTTTGTTTGGGTTTTGTGTCCATAGCATGAACCAAGACAGACCATTTGTATGAAAAAGCCACTGGAAGTGGCTTGGGTGGGCCTGCAAGTTGGATATGGCAGAGTCTCAGGGAATCACCAGGACAGGATGAACGGTGTTAGCAAAGTTGATGAAGACTCAGACATGGTGCCTACAGGCTGGTTTGTGGGAAGGGCTCAACAAAAGAACAATGGCTTCTGCCAGCACTTCTGTCTGGGAGAAAGCCACCCCTCCAGCCCTTATTCTGAAGCCAGACAATTCAGTTCCTGCCATATGCCCCTGGTGCACCTCTCAAGCTGCTGTTTCAGCACTGGAGCTCAGAGTGAATGAGTCTGTCAGCAAGTAAGTCTGTGTGAGGGCCCTTTAACAGGAATATCTGGGGCTCTAGCAGCCCTCCATCTCACTCAGACACAATCTCTGCTGGTTTTTACAGCCAGAAGTTATGGGGGTTTCTCTTCCCAGTAGTGGCACCCTGGGCTAGAGAGTCTGGTGTGGGGCTGGAACCCCTCGCTCCTCAAAGGGAACCTCTGTAGCCAAGATATCCCTCCCGATTTTTAACCGCCACACATAGATGTAGGACCAGCCCATTTCACATCTCCACCCCTCCTATTAGTCTCGGGGTCCTTATTTGTAGAACTTCTATTCAGCTAGACTTGAGGTGATTCTCAATGATGATTGTTCTATAGTTTAGTTGTAATTTTAATGTGGTCATGGGGAGAGCTGAGCACAGCATTTACCTGCTCTGTCATCTTGACTGGAAGCCCAGAACAATACATTTTGTAGATGCTTGTACAAGATGGAAGGGTTATTTGTTGTTTTTTTCCTTCTTTTATTTGGTGTTATATAGATTTTAAGTTTACATATTTGCTTATATGCTTGAATTATTCAAATTTTATAGGCTTTCAGAGTTATGGCTCCTTAAGTATTCCTGGAAAAAAGAAAAATTTTAAATAAAGACCCAAAAAAGAGTCATAGCTAGTGTCTGTGACTATAAAAATATAAAAATCCAGAAGAATACTCAAGACAGTTTCTGCAGTTTTCCTAGGTCAGTTTGCAAAGCATCAAAAATAAAGTATAGGATCAGAGATGCTTTGAAATAGACAAAAGCCTTGAACACAGGACTTGTGGGAACATTTTAAAACTGTGCTTAAGTACAATATACTTGAGTAAGCAAATGCTTAAAGCTTATTTGTGTGTAGCTAAACATGTATTACAAGGATACCTGTGGCAGACTGAGTTGGCAAAGGATTAGAAAGAGAAAAGGAAGAACATCTAGAATCTGAAGAAAGTAAATAGAAATTTTTGGACTGCCTTCTAGTTTTCATTGATTTTTCTCTTGCCTGGGCATTTCTTTCAGAGTAAGTTATTGTTTAGGGGTGTCCTGTTGACCTAATAAGAGTGCAAGCGAGCCCTATGCCTTCCTTTAGTGTGTGATTAATCTGTGCGTGTTTTGAAGACTTTCAGTCTGTGATCCATCCAAAGTATTTTACATCTGATGTATGAGGACCTATAAAAACAAAGAAATATTGCAGTCCTGAGTTAGCATTACCAGAGCCATTAGTGGATTCCAGAGTTGATGTCTTTGCTCAGAGTCAGGAAAACATTCCTGGATGTGATAGTCATTAGGCTGTGGACTCTCCTGAAAGGGAGGTCTGAGAAACTTTGCCAGCTGAGTCATTTAAAACCACACTGGAATTGGCCCTGGGGAACATTGGGCAGTCAAAAGAAAAGCTAGATAATCCCAATCAAATGGGCCTTTTCTTCTCTGATTCCTATATTCTTTTTGTTCCTCTTAGTAATAAACTCAAGACTACAAACGACTACAGAGAAACCTGTATGATTTGCAATCCAGAGGTCTGATTTTCTATTTACATAATGAAATTCAGTATTGCTTCTCTTCTTCGGAAGTCCCTTGTTTGTTTTAGGATCAAAAGCTTTAAACCAAAATTGGAACAAATGGACTGAAATTATTTCTAACTATCTAAACAACTGTTTGAAACCTAGGCAATATAGTCATCATAGATAGCTGCTAACTCTGACTACACAGAATAAAGTCAAAGAAAAATAGCAAAATAAATCTGGATGTCACCAAGGCCATGTAGGAATACTACAGTACTTAACTCATAAAATATGCCTCAGCTTTTTCCATGATCATTTCAATTATTTTAGGCTTAATTCTAACAGTCTATTGTGATATTGTGATATAATAAGAAATATATGTTTGTACTTCATCCTCCATCCTGGCACAGAGCTTCTAAAAATCTTGGGACTTTCTGAGTGATATGGGTGAGAGGAACATCTTTTGTTACTCATAAGTCCTTTTAAATCATAACTTAAGTTTATGCTAATGAGGTGATTCTTTGTGGGCCCCAACATAGCTTCAGGATGAGAACTGGTAGCAGGAAGAACCAACCATGTGATTAGAGGGTTGGAAGGTTCAGCCCTATATCTCCAATCTCCAGGAAGGAGGGAGGGGCTAGAGATTAGTTAATCACCAATAGCCAAAGATTTAACCAACCATGCCTATGTAATGGAACCTCCATAGAAACCCTAAACAACAGGTGTTCTGAAAGCTTCCAGGTTGATAAACACACTGAGGTGCTGGAAGGGTGATGTACGCAGAGGGCATGGAGGTTCCGGGCCCCTTCCCCAAGACCTTGCCTTACACATCTCTTCATTTGTCAGTTCTTGAGTTGTATCTTTTATAATAAGCCAGCAAATGCAAATAAAGTGTTTCCCTGAGATCTGTGAGCCTTTCAAGCAAATTATTGAACCTGGGTCAGGGGGAGGTCATGGGAACCCCCGATTTATACCTGGCCAGTCAGACGTACAGTGGCCTGGACTTACAATTGGTGTCTGAAGTGGGGGCAGTCCTGTGGAACTGAGCCCTTAATTCATGGGACTGCGCTTCCATCCTGCAGTTAGTGTCAGAGTTCAATTGAATTGAAGACAACCATTTGGTGTTTGAAGAATTGGAAAATTGATTGGTGTGGAAAAAAAAACCCCACTCATTTGGTGTCAGAAATGTTTTGTGTAAGAAACAGATTATGATATCTACTAAACTGAGTCTAAGGATCCTCAGTAATTATTAGAAGCAACAACAATGGGGACAGGAAAAAAGATGCACAGAGGCAGGCACACATACAACAGAGAGAAGTGACCCATTACAGATTGATATGGGACAGGTATTAGAAACATCAAGAACTTCAAAAGCTTATGGTTTTTTCATTGTATTTAAATGTCTAATATAGTTAGGGGCAAAAAAAAAAAAAATTCTGCATGACACAGGAATCCTGAAGAGTCTCCTGTAATATAGTATAGCACTGTGATTAAGTACACAAACTCTCAAACACACAGCCTGAGTCTGAATTCTGATAGGTGCCATCTGGTACCTTACCTGCGCTTCAGGTCTCTGTTGAGTAACAGTAGTATCTACTTCACAGGATTACCTGACTTAATATATGTAACATGCTTAGTACCTTGTAAGCACTATATAAGCACTAGCTATAATTATTATGTGTGTACATATAAACTAAAGAGTCTGGATCATAACAGTAATTATATCATAACTTTGCCGAGTTTCAGAAGATCCTTGAGAGGTAGGCAAGACAGACATCATTATCACACCTTCCCCCTCATTTTACAGATTAAAGAAAGCATAGCTCACACCTTAATTAGCATCTTGTCCAAATCATGAAATCAAAGTAAAATGGTTTCTAATCCATTTTAAGAGATATCTATTTTTAAAAAGTAATTGAACTAAGAGATTTTTGTTACTGTTGCTCAGAGGAATAAGGTGGACATATCTGGGAAAAGACTTACATGTAATCTTGTGTCCTAGTGATACCAGGTAAAAGAGGTGGCTCATGTATATATTCTTTACTCAAGAATAAAGTATATATACTATATATATATACTATATACTTTAAAGTATATATACTATGTACTTTATTCTTCATTATGTCATTTTGTCTTCTGAAGTTTAAAAAAAGCTTCCCACTTTTCTATCACCATCATTATCCAAAAATTCAAACAGAATTCTGAACTTAAAGATACCACAAAGTGGGATCAATTCATAATTGATCATCGGTTTGATTAAGTAAATAAAATACTTACAGGAAAATGGGAAAAGCCAAGTATCTGTACTAGAACTTACCTTCTAGTCTCTATTCAAATTAATCATTCTAAATTACATGATTTTAAATTATACAATTTATAAATCTAAATTTTATAAATTTGTGACAAAGTTGTCATAACTGCTAACTATTAGCCGTCATACAGGAATCCTAAACACAATTTTACTGGACAAGGCTTTAGATCAGCTGGCTTCTAACCTAATGGTTAAATGCATGTACTAGGAGCTGAGTTCAAGTTCTAAATATGTCATTGCTTAGCTGTGTGACTTTTAGTTAAATTCTTAAACTCCCTAAGCCTCAGTTGCTCCATTTTATTATTGAGGAAGCTTTGAAGCCCTCAGACATTTCAGAGCTAGGACATAGTGGGTATAGTAAAACGTGGCTAATAATAATTGCTAACATTTATTGAGAACTATCCATATTCCAAGCATTGTGTAAACACTTTACCCACATTTTATCCTTTAACCTTCAGAATAACCTATGAGTAGGATCGTTACTATTATCCTCATTTTATAGGTAAGGAACTTAAAATTTAGAGAGATTAAATTTCCCAGGGCACATTGTTAGCAATTGCAAATGCTGTGATAATAGAACATTTCTTAGCAATTTAGTAAGCTTCCAAATAATGTTAGTTAATATTAGACTTATTAGTATTATTAGACTTATTAGTATTATTGGGCCACAACATACTATCCATGTTACTCTGGACAAGTAACGTAGTATTTCTGTTATTGAAATGATTATTCAAATTTCAATAAAATCTGAAGAAGAAGAAGAAGAAGAAGAAGAATGTCTGCCCTGCATATCTTTCAGGCTTATTGTCATGATCGAATTAGAAATGTGCAAAGTGCTTTATAAACTCAAGAATATGTAGTTGCCACATTACTTTAATGTTTTTCGAAGCAGTTAAGGTTCTCAGATCAAAAGCATTCAGTACTCAAAACAGATTTAAAGGAAAAAAAGCAAAATAAAAATTTTGATCTCTTAACCCAAGGAAACCAACATGGTAAGTGGATAATAAAGTCACAGATTTAAAGAAAGCTTTGAGCAGCTCAGTTGGAAGCAAGAAATTAGGTCATAATTTATAGAATACTAAGTATTCTCTGTTTTGATACCTTTATCAATATGATTACATCTGCTATCTCTTCCTGCAGCTCCTTATAATGTCTGACCGTTGATGGCATCTTCTTGATTTCTAAGGCTGTTGTGGGCTTATTGTTTAAAGATATATAGATAAATAGATACATGGTAGATAATAGAGAGAGAGAGACTGAGAGAGAAAGATTTTTCTATCATTTAAATTGGAACTTCCTGCAGGTAGCAAATATGTGGCTCAGTCTGCAATTTTCTGTCAAAAATTTGCTACATTAATTTTGCCATTTCCACAACAGTCATTAAGTATGCTTATCTAACTAAAATATCACAGTTTAAGTATACTACTTAAAATCGTAATTACAACTACAAAAAAATGCAAAAGCAAAACTCTAACACAATTCATGAGGTGAAATAGGAATAGGAGGTAGTAAACAGTGAGTTATTCTGGATTCTTCATCTTTTGCAATAAAAAAAAATCAAATGATCTTGTCCAAAATTAAAAATCAAGAAATTAGAGCATATCATATACATTCTGAATTCTGCTACCAAAAGAACCAAAAACAGAAACTGATATTTGTAGCCTCTAAGAAATAAAAACCTAGGTTGAGGTGTAAGTAGCAGCATCGAAAATGAGAATTTTCCTCCTCATATTTATTCTATACTATTTGAATTTTTCAAACTTTTTAGTAAAAGAAAATTAGTTTATTTAAGCCATGAATCCTTTTGGTGGCTTCTTTTACCTTCAGGTTACAGTTTAAACTTCTTAGAATGTCTGTTAGGCCCTTCATGATCTGGTCTCTATTTCTACACACATATATATTCAGAATTCTACCACACAATACTTAACACATTCAGTGCCTTCCAATATTTTCTGTTCCGTTCTATTTTACTTTTTAAGTGTCAATTTTGACTTTGTTTTTGTTGGACATTTATTTTATGAATCACTAACTCACCAGTTTCAGTTTGATAAGCACTGCCTGGCACATTCCGATCCCTTGACTTACATTCTGATCACTTGCTTACTGGGTAAGTCACTTTCAGCCTCTAAATCTCATTTCAAGCATCACCTCCTCTCAGAAGCCTCCCATGACCAAGAGCCAGATGGAATAAGCTGCTTCTCGCCTACGGTCTTCCTCTGCACTCCCACAGCATCATTATTGTGGCACTTTATGTGTTACAACAATGTTCTCAACTGTCTCTTCCACTGAACTCTAATTTCTCTAACACTGCCTCATTCAGTATTAAACATCCAATTCCTGGCATATAGGATGTGCTCATTACATGTATTATTTTAATATTGAGGGACTGAATCTATCCGTCACTTCGAAAGTAGGCCAGTTTACTAAGGGATCAATTTTCCAAATGGCAAATTCATCTAAATCAAAAATTTACCGGACATGTTTTAAAGAACATTTTAAAAATATATTCGGTGGCTATAAACATGTTGCTCTTGTTATTATTTTCAAGTAGTTGTCACTGAATTGATCATTTAGTGAATTGACTTGTAGAAAATTAGGTTTTCACAAATTGGCTTTAGGAAAATTGTTTTATTAGTGAATTGATCTAGATCTCATAACTTTTCCTATTTAAAAAATGTAACAATAATATTTTTTCTTCCCCAAGAATATTGTACATGGTGAAATAATTTATGTAAAAATTGGTTAGAGGTACTTTGGAAGTTTCTGTATATTTCTAAGAAAATGTTATTAGCTATCTTTATTAATAAGGCTAATATGAACGAGAAGAATTCTGCCTGAATCAGCTATGTGCTACTGAAAAAACAATTTCTGCTTATTTCAGCCTCAGACTCGTTATGCTTAGTTGATACAAAAGCATTTATATCAACTTGTCTTATAATTACTCCGTATGAAATCTAACTAATGAAAAACAGACCTATCTTAGTCTGCTCATGCTGCTATAACAAAAGATCATAGACTGAGTAGCTTAGAGAACAATACCATTTCATTTTTCACAGTTCCAGAACCTGGGAAGTCCAAAATAAAGACGCTGGGAGGTTCAGTGTCTGGTGAGAAGCCACACATGGCCAGAGGAACAAGGACATTCTCTGGAGTCTCTTTTATAATTATACTGATCCCAATCAGGAGGGCTCTGCCCTTCATTACCTAATCGCCTCTAAAACCTTCACCTCCAAATACCATCACATCAAGGGTGTGGATTTCCACATACGAATTTGGAGAACACACAGCATTCCATCTATAGCAGATTCCAAAGTAGGAATATATTGACTGTTGGGCATTGAATATGCCATCTTACTGACCAACTGAAACAGCACTCTCTTTCACAACTATCTTTTAGTATTAATCATCGCTTGTTCATAGAAAATGGTTTTAGAAATAACTAATTATTTTTTAAAATCCAAAATAAATCTAAGGAATTTAGCACAGGGCTCAATAAAAATTAATTATTATTGTTGTTGTCATTATTACTCAGTTGTTAATTGTGGTTTAATCTAAAATTTTGAAGTGATATACAATTAAAGCTTAAATCAGCCATATCCTCTGTAACATTTCACAATAAAATAGAGTACAAAGAAATGACTCTACAGTTCACAAATCCATAGTAGCTTAAAGAAATGTATGACCCTTCAGAACACTGGATTTTTTTTTCTTCCCTGTAATCTTCAATTACTTCTGTGTGATATTAATTTAACTACACTTTATTGCCTAAAAAAAAATAAAAGATTAAGAGTTGAATACTGTCTTTAGTTAGCAGAAGACATTTACAATACCTCCACCAAGGTAATTAGAAAATTCTTAACCAACTTCCTTCACCCTCTGATGTTAACAGACATTTATGCTAAAATCTGTGTAGTAGTACCGCTGTCCACAAAGTGGTACCACTTTTCCACATTTCCTGAATAAGCTACGATCTAGTAATAACAGGAAGAAAGCAGAGATATTGCTCCTTTCCCCCAAACTCCTGCACAAAATACTACAGTTTCTTTTAGGCCTGCCAAAGCAAACAAGACAAATTGGGGAACAGTATACCACAATCCCTCGAAGGAGATGTGTATTTTCTTTATAATAAAACTGTTAATTTCTCCAGTGTATCTCACATACACAAAAGGTAAGATAGTTATGCGATTGTCAGTTCTGTGCTGGGTGTAGTTCAGAGATAGATAAATTCTGAATATTCACAAACTGTTTCTATCATATTTAAACTGATATTCACTCTCTAGCAATAAAGCTATTTGGAAGCCTTTTCTTACTAAATTCAACTCTCTGTTTCAACAGCAAACTTTCTTCTTGCTTCATAGTTATCTTTTTTCACACGAACGTATTTCTACTGGGTGTTTTTATGATAATCACCCCTTGTATGTTTGTTATGGCAAAGACCATGTCTGATCTCCCAGATCCTCCGTCACTAATGTGTTATCTGTGTATGCTAAGAAAAGCTTGCTGATTAACTGAATAAACACAATGCAATTAAAGGTATTTCTTAATAACTATTCCAATGAGGTAGACTTCCCTGCAGCTTTAAGAAACAATAATACCTGCCTAATGTTTTTAGAATAGTCATCTGCCTGCCTTTTTTGATCTGAGTGTGTCATCTCTGAACACAACAGAGAAATGAGCTCTTTAGAAAACCTTGGGAGGTGGCTTAGAAGGGAAGAGTAGCTGAGAGAAACAGAATCTAAAAATCTCAAATATCTTAATACATTTACAAGAAGACTTGTTCCAAAAGCACAGGCTGAGCAGTGAAAAAATAATAGTTTTTTTTAACTATAAGCGCATTCAGTGAAAGGGTATGTCCGAAACCACCTAGTTTATGGTCCCCATGAAAAGAAGTGTGAGAATCAGATGACTCAGCAGATTTTGAGTGCTTATTTCCTTAGTAGAATGTTATACTTAATGTCCAGTGTTGAGTGAGGTTTGACTGCTTTTCCAGGTGCCCAGGACATCTTTGTAAACACAGGAGTTAGAGATGAATACAACTCATTTGTTTATGACATAACCTTTTCACATGTGCCTGGACCAGAGGAGCTCAGAAAAGTATGAGCAACTTCCAACATGATTTATGGAGAGGCTTCTCTACTCTCACACTGAGACCACAAACATTTAATGTGGGTGCAGTCTGAGGCAGTAGGAGAAGGAGTTTCCTCGACCAAGCTGAAGAAATGTCCCACATTCTAGGAAGGTCTACTGAAAAGGTAATATGCTCGATTAAGGCTAAAAAGCCCCATTTTAGAAGAAGAAATCTTTATTTTTTTCTGTTAATCCAATTGCCTTTAACATCTGGGCCTATAACAATAAAAAATTAATATTTGTATTCAATATGAGAGAGAATAAATAATATAACACAGACTTGAAAAAGGTAATTAGGAGAGACAGAGAAATGGGTTAGGATGAAAATAGCCTTTTTTGTCTCCAGTGGAATATTTTTGAAACTAAAAATTTCTAGGGACATCCCTCTTAAGATTGGCTCTTGGATGAGCTAACATGGCCTTTAATCTAAAACAGTCGTCTCCTTTCCTAAGCACAACCAAAAAGTAAAAGTCGAATGTGTTTCCTTATTACTCTTATTTGTGAATAGGACAGCACTTGTTTTCCAAAAATTTTTGAGGGCAGATCCTCTTTTTATCATAAATGACACCGACAGCCATCAATTTATTTCACATGCTGAATATCCAATGGAAATAACTTTTTAAAATAATTTTTTATTGTGGTAAAATGTACATAACATAAAATGTAGTATCTTAACCATTTTAAGTATGCAGTTCTAGTGCATTAAGTACATTCATGTTGTTGTGTATCCATCACTACCATGTATCTCCACAACTTTTTCTTTTGCTTTTTTTGTCCAGCCTTATTGAGATATAATTGACATATAACATTGGGTAAGTTCAAGTTGTACATGTTGATTTGATATACTTTATATTGCAAAATGATTACCACGATACATTAGCTAACACATCCATCATGTAACATAATTACCATTCTTTCTTGTAATGAGAATATTTAAGTTTTATTCTTTTAACTTTCAAGTATATGACATAATATTAGTAACTATAATCACATGCCCCACATTAGAGTTATAGAACTTATTCATCTATGACTGGAAGTCTGTATACTTTGACTAACATATCCTAAATTCCCCCACCCCCAATCCTCTGGCAACCATGACTCTACTCTCTTTCTATGACGTTAGCTTTTTTAGACTCTACATTTTTTAGACTCTACTCTGTCTTTCTCTATCTTACTTATTTCACTTAGTGAAATGCCCTCAAGTTTTGTCCATGTTGTCGCAAATGTCAGGACTCACTCAAAGGAAATAACTTTCAATTGGCATAAATTGATACTGAATTAACTTTAGCTGTTTAATTGTGAACAGTACCATGATATTCTGAGCAATTTACTTTTATGGAGTTATGACGAACAAAATATTTAAAATATTTTATAAAATACAAAAAATCTGAAGAGTATTATGTCATTTGTTTAATTACCAAAGCTTGTTGGAAAAAATAAACACAAATTCCAAATCAAAAGTAAACACAAATTCGAATGATAATTTCATAAATAGGTTGCTCTCAAGCATTAAAATCTTTTTTTTAACTTACAAAATAAACAAATTTTAAGAATCATAAACTCCACGAACATTTCTCCAAAGTCCACATAAAAATTAATGGGAAGAGCCACTCATCTGCATGAAATAAAGACTAAGTAAACTGTCTTAAGGCAATTTAATTTTGCTCACTTACTATTCCAACTCGAGAGGCCAATACAATGCAACCACGTCTCCATCTCCACCCGCCTTGCCAGAAGGGCACTGCCGAGGGACAAAACCAAGTTAATGAGGAGTGGGAGAAGACATCAAAGACCAGCTAAGTCCCAGAGATGCAGTTGAAAAACCATTCTAAGAGGTTGCCAGATGTAATAGCCACATCCCAGGTACGCTAAAGCAACAAATCATGATTCATTGGGTTCCTGATAATTTTTTAATGTATTCTTTAGGAGACTAAAAGATAATTTCAAAGTCTAAGGAGACAATCCAGTAGCGATCCCTGCTCCTGTGTTAGGAGAATTGATCTTTGTCAACCTGCTTTTGACAATGAATGGAATCAAGCTGGTGAAGGACTAATCAAAACTTGATGGGTATGGGACCATCTTGAAATAAACTCCTCCCCTGGGTTTTTAAAGCATCAGCTCTGCAGATGAGACCTGCAGTCAATCAGATGTGTGATTGCATCATGTAAACGACACCCGCTGGACTTGCCTTATTTGCTCTTATGAAATTCCTGTCAGTTTTGAACATAAATAATTCAAGCAAATGGCTTTGGACACCAGAGACTTCCAATTATTATTGTGTCACAAATTCACCACCATTTGTTTTGGTCACCAGAGTATTTCTTTTAAAAAACCGACACTTTCAGACTCAGAATTAAGTTCCACGTTAAAGCAGCTTTCTTTCCCTTCTATTTCTTCCAAACTAGATCTATTTGTATTTTGAAAGAAGAAATGGAAATTTATCATTTAGAATGCCTTTTGTGTCTTTTTGATTTCTCCACAAAAGTTCAAATATAATAGAGTTGGGAATTAAATAGTACAAGCAATTACATCAGGAAAATGGAGCAAAGCTCTTTCTGTATTTTTAAAAGAACCATAAAATTCCCAGAGTACAATCAACACATTTAAGAATTCAAGAGGGAGAATTACGATGCTTCCATCAGCCTAATAACTGAAATGAGTCCAGTATTTCCATTTTAAAGCCACTAATCCAAGAATAAAAGAGAGATGAAACAAACTCAGACAGCCATAAAAGAGCTGTTTGGGGCTGAACATTGTGGCTTTGCCTCAAGTTTAGGGTTACCTCTCACAGAGCTAGAAGTTGCTAGGTGGGCTACAAGGTCATGATGCTTTTCTGATCCTGTCTCCTTTGTCATTAGCAGTGTGATGAACAATGCCATCGATGTCTATATCATTTAACAAGAATTTTATTATGACACATTCTCTTCTCTTTTTTCAGTTATGCACCATACATTATAAAGCACTATCAAAATGTTTTTCTTTTTATACCTTAAAGTATAATGACATAGGTTCTGTAGCCTCAGCTAGCTGTAAAACAAATCTACTGAAAATCAACAGTAGCATGTCTTATCCTTGAACACAAGCAACTTCCAGAACTGAAGTTATTTCATTTTAGTTCTTCTCTTTATACCTTCATAGGAAAAAGAAGGGGAAAAAAGAGAGAGTTCCAGACTCTGAATTAGTCATTGACCTTCTGCAGTTTAAATTGTTGTTCTGAAGTGATTAAATGAAGCTCCATGAGGCACTCAGTCAGAGCCAGTCAATAAGTCATAAGTCCTATCAACACTGTTTTGTCTGTTTAGCTAAGACCTAAATTCGATGATTATTCCCATTATCAAACTGAGTCATTCCAAGAAAAGCACATTTGGAATTACTGTTAGATGAACCACACTGTTCAAATAACTTGTGATATCTTCCCACAAAGTTTCAGTTGAATCAGCTCTTTCTTCACTATTAAGATTTGGAGAAAATGCTCCAGATGTAGGATTGCCAGATTTAGTAAATAAAAATATAGGATGTCCAATTAAATCTGAACTTCAGATAAACAATGAATAATTATTTTTAGGATAAACATGTCTCATGCAAAATTTGGGACATACTTACATTAAAAATTATGTCCCACACAAAATTTCAGACATTTATATTAACAAATTATTCTTTGATTATATGAAATTCAAATTTAACTAGGCATTCTGTATTTCAGCCGATAATTCTACCTGATGACATCACTATTGAGGGGACAGGTGCGACTAGAGAAGATGAGATCAGTGACTGCTGATGCTTCAACTACCAGCCAAAAGTCAGGTGGTAGCCAGCACAGGGGCTTTTAAAAATATTTTTCCTACAAGCAAAGGGAGATCTGGCTGGCAAGGTAAATTAAACTGGGCTCTGGAGAGAGCCGTGGCCAACAACAAAGGCCTCAGCGGTGCTCATGGGCTCTCAATAAAGGACACACACCTGCTCTCAATGCGTAGTCACCATGGGGTGGTTTCCCTATGTGTACTCTTTTCAAGACTAATGATGTGCGACAAAAATAGTCAAGCAAGGCCAGGAAGAAACTTTAAATGGAGAAACTTGCCATCCAGCTTGTTTTAATAATCACTCCTCTTTTGGGTATCTCTGGCTCTTCCACCCAATCATTCAAATAAATGAAAGATCAAATGACAGTAATTTATTATTTGAAGTAGATTTTGTTTTGGAGAAATTTCTCAAGTCTTTCAGCATAAATCTCAGTAACAGTTTTTGTCAAAAGTGTATTAAAATGGTAGAAAACAAGTTTCATTTATATTATACATGTAATATCTAAAATTATACATGTATATAGATTGTGGAAGATAATGGGCAATAACTAAGGCACATTGATGTTTTGGGGATAATTTTTGCAACGCTTTGCTAAAAACCACAATTCTTGTGTTTATCTTCGTCTTAACAACTCTCAGCACTACTGTGTTTGGTATCCATGAAAATGCCTAAATAGGGGTTTTATGGTCCCCAAAGTAATC
Source organism: Pteropus vampyrus (assembly GCF_000151845.1). Classification (NCBI taxonomy): domain Eukaryota; kingdom Metazoa; phylum Chordata; class Mammalia; order Chiroptera; family Pteropodidae; genus Pteropus; species Pteropus vampyrus. Next base: position 15,272,893 of record NW_011888792.1, read on the forward strand.
TATTTTGTGCTCTTCTTTGAACCCTGAGAAACATGATTAGGTAAAAAAGCATTGGAGATTGAGAGTATCCTTTCTCCTGGTATAGTTTCTCTCCTCATTACTTTCTCTCTCCTTATCTCTCCTTTATTTTAGTCATGTAAGAGCTAGTCGACAGGTATACTTCTACCTAGTAAAGCAATTGTTGTAATTTTTATCATAAATTAATATTTTTAAATTATTCATATAATTGTTATCATAAATGTTAATATTTTTATCATAAATATTAAGCAAATGGGCTTAAGATCTGTGTTCTCCAATATGGTAGCCACGAGCCTCATGTAGCTATTTCAATTTAATCTAAAATTAATTAAAATTAAATAAAATTTAAAATTCAGTTCTTCAGTCACACTGGCTATTTTTCAAGTACTCAATAGCCACACATGGTTAGTGGCTACTGTGCTAGACAGCGCCGATACAGAGCATTTCAATTGTCATGGAAAGTTCTGTTGGACAGTCACTACAGAGAAAGAAAAAAAAAAAGAACTTAAAAAACGAAAGACATAGTTAATTAAGCCATTTAATTGGAGAAAATTTACTGGCTTAGATAACAGTAAGTACAACAATTTCAGGACAGCTTTGAGCAAGTTAAGACAGAAAGACAAAAGATATATAAATATGAATTTTAAATGTGAATAAGGATTGCTATTGCAACTGTTATGAAGAATATTCTCATGGTGAACTCTCAAACAAGAATGCCAGGGTAAACTTCCTATTTACCACTTTCTGGCTCTTTGCTCATAGGCAAGTCATTTAATCTCTCTGCACTTCTGTTTCTCATCTACAAAATAGTGATACTACTAGTAATAATATCTACCTTTTCCAGCAGGGCTACTTCATTTATGTGATTGGTGCTCCCTGAAGTTGTACGGCACACATCCTGTGCAACTGTATAAGTCAACTCTCTTCATTGGGATATGAGGGTATTAAAAAAGCAAATTCATTTAATGGATTTAGACAGTACTTGGCACATATTGAAGCATTCAATAAATATTAGCTATATTTAAACTATTTCTCAAAAGGAAATTTTCCAAACAGAAGAATCAGATAGAATTTGAAAGTCATTTATAACTAGAGTTACCAGTTGACCTGGTTTGCCCTGGACTGAACAGGTTCTCAGCATGCAGAAATTTCAATTTTAAAATCAAGCAAACCAGGATAAGTTACCCATTAAAAAAAAAAAAAAAAGTATATTTAACCCCAAGACACATCTGGAAGTAGATAAAATCTATTCACTCTATTTAGTGATTACCAATATTAGGAACAGCATCTGGCTAAACTGTGAATTCTTCAAACTGAATATGTGGGTCAGTGGGTGAACAGGACTAACATGGTTCTTCTTGGCATTAATGTGGATCTGCATGAAAGTCAAAATTGTCCGCTAGAGCAGAAAATAACACAGGCCCTGTATCTTGCGGCTTTGCAATAACAGCACTGGATACCGCAACACAGCATCAGATGGCCAAGCTAAGACTGCTTTTCGCATTTTTGTTTTCTTTTCTTTTTTGACTGAAGTGAAAAGGTTTGAATGCATCCCCCTAGCTTTTAGCCCTGGAGACCTCAACTCCAAAAGAAACTGCTGACCAGGAAATGTTTAATTGCTACAGGGCATCTTGTTGTGTAGCTCTATTTTTTACAAACTGTAAAAGAGGAATTACATTTTATCCTCAAGTATTTATTGCATCGCCATTGTTCAAATGTAATCTATACCTTGGCACTTGGAGAAATGAGGCGAGAAGTGGTGTTGGTAATGGCCTTAATTAAATCAAGTATTTATGATTTCCTCTAAAGGTCTTTATTTGCGCAGCCTAGAGCGAGAACACAGCAGGGCAGCAGCAGTCAAATCAGTAGAAGAGCAGAGAGAATTAGCATGGCAGCCCTAAAACATAAGTTGCCATCTTATTCTACAAGTCTCCCTTCAACTGAGCACTAAATTGGATTTTATTGGGTGAGCCCCAACCAGCTCAATGCTTTTGTGAGTCCCACAGACCACAGCATTATTACTCGTTCACATTTATTTGGAATGCTAAGATATAATAAGGGGAGATAACAGACAGGTCATTCCAAAAAGAGATCATCTTACTGTGCAGAAATTGAATATGTCTCTTCTCGACAGTAATTTTTCTTGCCTAATAACTCTATTTCTTAAGTGGTATTCAGGTGTCTTACCTCTTCCCCATCAGGAGAGTGGTCAGTATAAAGAAAGGGAATATTATCCTTTTTTTCCTTATCTGTTTCCAAGTCAGCATCTTTGATCTTTGTCCTTATCAACAGGTGTGCAAAATTTTACACCAGCCTATTTCTTTGTCAGTTCATACTTATTAAATGAATCCGTAAAGGAGTGGGGGGAGGGCTGGTAGAGGGACTGAATTGTTACAATTTACTTCAAGCACACTAGGAGGAAAGGGCAACATGAACACAAAGAAACCCAAAGTTAACCTCCACTTTAGGGTGACCTTCAATGATGCAGGGAAAATTAAAACATATCATTTTTCTTTCACTTTAAAATATTTGAAATAATCTGAGGAGGCAGTGGGGAGGAATGGCGATTTTACCTTTTGGATGATATTTGACCATCAACATTAAAATAGGTTTTCGCCCCTGAATATGCACAAATTTATTGGCATATAAGATGGATGAGGAAGAGAGGAGTTATTAAAATCAAATGGTGGACACCCTCAACATAGTCTCTTGTCAATAGTGGGGAGATTACCATGCAAAATTGTTTGGCTTTAAAGGCCATTAGATGGACACTCATGGCTAATCGTTTTAACCATCAAATTTGTATCATGTAGCTGAATCATTTTAAATAATTGGTCAAGGACTGAGTTTTCTTCAGTGTGTGTTGTGCAACTTCAAGGAGTACATACCATTAACCAAGCTTGTAATATTAGTCAACAAACATCTTTACAAATCTCAAGGCAGAATACCAATCAGGCCAAGTGCTCATTCTTTCTCCTCTATGTAAGAGTGCCTGTGAAGTACATGAAGCTTTGCGCGTGGAGTAGATGAAGAGGCCCATACCTTAGGATGGAAATCAAACTGAAAAGGAAGTTAACAAGGGAGATATTTTCTAACTTGATAGTGAGTTATGTGACTTAGGTCTAATTTAACTATTCTGCTGACTTGTGATGCAATCTTTCATTTTATTATGTCTCTCGGTTTTCTGTCTGTAAAATTAAAAGCAGTAATTCTACACTGACATGTGGAAAACTCCAGGTTATCTCACCAAGTTTTATGAACTATCACAGATACTTGGTTATAAGACTTGAAAAAATTGGGCCACACCTAAAATAAATCATGTCCTAGGAGGATAAGTTTTGTCATAAAAATTAAAATGATTGCCCTTGGCAACTGTACTAGACTTCTCAAAGCTTTTGATAATTACTGGTATCAGACCCTGACAGTTACATAAAAGACTGCGGACATTTTGTAGTTTTATAAAGCTTCTTAGCAACTAATTTTTTAAAAATCTGTCTGTCTATTAAATAATATTTAAAGATACCTCTTGGATTCAAGATAGGAAAGACAAATCCATCTCAACATGTGAGAGAGACTCTTTTTCTAAAGATTTTCTATAAAGGAAATTCAATATTATCCTTCATTAACAGATGCGAAGTTCCTATGTATTTTTATGTAGTTGTTGAAATAAATCACTAAGAACATTGAAGATGAAGCAATTTGCAAGTAGAAAGTATCACATAAATGCAAACTGATCCTGTCTTATTGTAGGAGTGGCTCTGGCAATAGTTTCAAACTCAGCAATTCTGGTTTCTAGGGTTTTTGCCTACATATGACTCTTCGTTCTTCAAAAATTAAATAAAAGTAGGAAATTTCTCCTTTAAACGGAGATTTTCTAAATTAAAAATTCTTTTCTATAACTTTCCAAATTTTAAAAGCAAAATCTAAAACAGTAGTTGAAAAAAAAAAAAGCACACAGTGAGGTTAATAAAAGAACTGGTAACAGTTTAGCACTGTGATGCTAGGCAAGTACAGCTAGGAGCTGCTTTAGATGCAAAAGCGTTATCCTCTAATGGTTCAGAAATATGAACAATTGGGATCTGAGTACAGGGTACACTGGAACTCTGTATTTTACTACAATTTTTAGTAAATTTGAAATTATTTCAAGATAAACACTTTTTTTAAAAAAATAGAAGTAGTTTTTTAAAACAAAAACAGAATCAAATGTTTTTCTAGATTAGTAATTCTTGAAGGGCAGTTCTGCAACAGCATCGTTACCTCAGAACCTGTTAGAAAAGCAAATATCACATTTAATGAAGATTCTATTATTGGTTGTGAGAGAAACTTTGCCAGACTCAGGAGCCAAAGAATGAGGGAGACAATAAGTCAGGATTAATATGCAAATACACCTCTTAGTGGGTAGACATCTCAGGTACAGGAGAGAGACAGGAACCCAAGGAGAATAAAATCTGAGGGAGCGGGTACACAGGCAAACTAAAGCTCTGGGCTCTTTTTGAATCTTTATGTTGAGGACAACCTGTCATATCTGAACACAGAAATCTCACTACTCAGGAGAGCTAAAAGACCAAGAATATGCTTTTGGACAAGTGAGCAGGAAGAAGGCAGTTTGCTAATACTGGAATAAGTAGTCCTAAAGAGTGCATGCTTCTTGAAAAACATCTATATTTGCACATACAACTCCAAAAAGCACTTTTAATATTGTAACATCTATGATAACTCATAACAAGCCTTGAATTTAAATCTGAAGGCCATATATATGCTCACTGTCATGTAACTCACAATCAAATAGCAAGCACAAGAAAAGCACACAGCAGCAATTAGTCCACAAGAAAGGAATCTCGTAGCATTTTAGTGAAGGGACAGTCATTCAGTTGCAGCAAAGGGACAGAAAAGGTAGGGTTGGGGAGCGTTTGAGGTGGAACAGAAGCACAGTCTTGAAAGACAAATTGAATGTTTCTCTCTTTGGGATTTCTAGTTTAGAGAAAAGCTTCTGGTGAAAAAGGGGCCAAGATGAAAACTTTCAGAATGGGCCTTGCATAGACAGCAATGGTTCAAGGAATCAGGATTATAAACCAAGACTGAACCTGAAATGAGATTTTAGGAATTCATACAGGAAAAAATATGTATATTTCAGGTTCAGAGAATCTATGGAAAATAACATTTGCAACAAAGCAGAGAGACAGCATTTGGCAAGCTGTCTGTGAGTAACAGGACAACACCATGCAAAGAGCTCTGGACCAGGACCCAGAACATGGGGCCCCTAGTGCTAGCAATGCCATGGGTAACTGTGAGGTCTGGACAGATTGTTTACCCTTTCAAAACTTCAATTCCTTTGTTTATACAGTAGAATGTGAGAGGAAATCAAAATAATAATGTCTAAAGTCTTTTCCTCCTCCAAAAGCAATATGGTAGTCAAACTGAGGGGTAAGCAGTGAAGATAAAGTAGACAAAACACTTTCAGAATACAGGAACTCAGGAAATGTGGATTGACTTGAAAGACAGCTGAAAAGTGTATCCCCCCAGATGCCTGTGAAGGTGGTCTTGCAGAAGCAGGAACAGGGACCAACTTACCAAGTCAGCCTGTACCTGCAGGCTTTGTCTGCTGTGGTCAGCACATCCTCATACCTGGACTATCTTCAGAGAGGTTGCTAGAGTCTGCAGTTTTGTGCAGAAGTGACCATAAGACTCAAATCTTGTCATCATAAAAATGTGGCCTCCAAAGAGGAGCTTCAGTCTAGGAAATCAAATAGTTTTATTTTCAATTATAAAGTAAACCTTTGTAAGCAACCACTTGAATATTAAGTTCCACACAAAAGAATAAGCTGGTTGTAGAGAGAAATTCATGGAAGAAATTCTTTCCTAAGCAGTTGTAGCCTAAGATCCTGGTGTTTGTTGCCTGGCAGAATGAAGCTGAGGTAAACTCATCACTCTCCATCACTTCCTAACTAAGGTGTCATCAACCTGGAACACCTGGGCTCAATTAAGCCGTTCATTTTTCTTGCATGGTAAGTTTCATTGTCAAAATTAATGCTCCAACTAACCAATGTATTTTAAGTAGCTCTGGGCAACCAAAGAAAGTTGAGTTGGAAATTACCAATAGTATGGACAGATAAAAGATCCAGCTGCTTCTTATGACAAGCAGAGCCAAAGCCTGCATTATCTTGGTTGATTGCCTAAGTTACCAAGAAAATCTGGCCACAACAAATTTGTTTGGAATCTATATGCCAATGAGCATTGGAAATTGTGAAGAGAAAATTCATACTGAAAAGAATATTATTTACTTTTATTAACTTTCCTCCATTAGTGATATGATCTTGGAATTTGGAAACCAAATTACTGTAGACAGACAAACTACCTATAGGCTAAAATAATAGTAAGGATAACCTCTTGTGCATCATTGCCAACAACTAATATCTTAGCTCTAATAAGCTTAATGAGCATTTTTCTTAATAGAATCTGTGACTAAATACAAGAAAGAGAATAAGCCTCATATACTAAGTGTTTACTCAACACTAATTACTGGAGACAATGTTCCAATATTAATGGCTACTTTTCTATTCTAAGAATATGAAAATGGGAATGCAATGCTTTTATGAAAGTGCTCCTAATTAAAATAGGCTTGAATCTAACGATTCTCCCTTCTGAAAGCAAGAAATCTTTGAATGTTATTTTACCTTTGTAACAACTCCTGCCAACAAATCATATCATATAAAACTTCTGAGTAACTATTACTTAAGAACTTCAATTTATGTTTTCTAATGTTTTTTAAAAATTTTTATTATCAATTGAAAAAGTTAATTTGCAGTACAATTTCCAGAATCTTGTGTAGGCTGAGATAGATGTGAGTAGATGCTTTTCTAACTAGTCCCCAGAGACAACTTGCTGGTGCCCCTTTAACAACAGGAAGAACTTAAGAGCATTGTTTTTCTGCTCTATGATGTGAAAATACAAAGAGAGAATGTTGCTTAGGAAGAAATTTGCTTAAAGAGCTGATCTAATTAAATAGAGGGTTACATGTGATGAAATATAGATACTCTCTGCTGGATGAGGAAGCTCCACTTCTGGAAGCCAACAAAGCATCAAATAGAGTGAAGGCTCCATTCTGCATGTTAGTCTCAGCTTCTTTGTTAGCTCTGGAAACATGTGCACAGGGAGAAAGGAAGATATTTCTCATCCATTGCTTTCTGTGTTTAAGATGCAGATTATTTTTACAGGGTATGGATGATGGGCTACTTATCTTTCATAATATAAAATAAACTTAAATTCAAAACATCTTTCACAAAACATCTTTTAGAGTTTATTCTTGAAAGATAAATACAGCTCAACGTACAAAATCCTCCTTGGATTGGAACAGAGAAATTGACCCAAAAGTTGTAGAGATGTTAATTGCAGATGACTGTCTTAAAGGACAGGAAAGGACTGGTGCATGAATGTGTAAGAGAACGACTATATGAGGAGTGGAAGGATCAGCAGCATCGGAGGGAGGCAATTCCAGATGAAGGGAGTGGTTCTGCTCAACACACACAGAGGAAGGAAGTTCAGAAAAAAACTTGGAGCTTTGAGAGAATAGTTTAATCCAATATTAAAGCTATTTGGAAGAAAAGACAGAAAAAGAATGAAATTCTTTTTCAAACTGGGATAGTAGAGTAATATGCTACATTCCCAAAATACATAAGAGACAGTGTGAGAGAACATTTGTAGGAAATTTTGGTAGGTTGGAATTCAGTTGACACCTAGGAAAGAATTACGAATGAAACTGGATAGTGTTCCCAGACAAAAAAGATTCTTACTACTGCAGGGTGTAGAGAAATTATAAGACATTCCATAATGACCTGGAGTGTGAGATGGTTAAGAAGTTAGAGACCTGGGAAAAAAAATAGATACATCCAGAGGAAGCCAGTTAATTTAAAGAGATATAACATGAAGATTTGGGGCACACATATCATCTCTGGAGAGATATTCTCCCTCTCTCAGCACATGTATATTAATGCACACTCACATGTGCACATACACACACACACACACACACACACACACACACACACTGACATGCTCACAAACACATTAGAATTTAGCTGAAATATAACACAGGGAATGGTGACCAAAATCATTTTTGGACACTCTTAATGAAAGACTGAGATGTCCTTTCTATCAGAAAGATTAATTCTGACATGGGCAGGGTGTTGGATAATGTTTGTTCAAAAAACAACAACAACAACAACCCCTGAGATTAAATTGTTTAAATTAACTATTCTTGAAGAAATACATCTCGATAATGTGAATCACTTAAAACTAAAAAGAAAAATTTCTTCATTATTTTTGTCTCTATTTTCTCCATCAAACTTTTCATTTTCCTAAATTGAGTCAGTTATGAAGGCAAACTGAATAACAACATTCACCACTATGCCTTTTGTCGATAAATGTCTGCTATAACATCTGACTTAATTATATATAGAAAGAGCCATCATCATCAAAATAATTTGTTACACTTCAAAGTCGAATAATTCTTTTTAGGAATGAACATTTCATGACATAGATTTTGTACCCTATTATGTTTTAGTCTTTCAAAAAGTAAGAAACAATTTTTAAAAGGACAAAAGGAAAGCAGTATTCATATTTTGTTTGATGATGCTTTCCATTTAGAACTTTGGCAAGCTAAATCATCTAAGAATTTGTCCCAGTGTAGTTAAGGCTGATATATTTTAACTGCTCTATAATCAAGGTATATCATCAAAGATATGAGAAAGAAGATTGACAGTTGACATACATATGGGGATTTAATGGGAAACAAGGAGAACAGGAAGGATAAATCCAAAAAGCCCTGTATCTGAGTAATTCTATTCAACTACCATTTACTGGGGACCTATTTGATGCCAGGCATTATGATAGACACAGAAAATATAAAGACAAGTAAACCATTCTTTCTACCTTCCTAAAGTTTAGGAAAATAGATAAGTAAAACAATAATTGCAAAGCAATATAGTCATTGCTGGGATTCAAGAAAGATATCCTGGGAGCCTTCATATTTGAAGGATAAATATCAAGCAGCTAGATGGAAAAGAGAAGTGGATACTCCAGGCAGTTGTGTGTTGTATATGTACATCTCCATATACAACAGTGTGGAGATATGAAACTGTTAGTGCATTTGAGAAACTACATTGTGAAGAGAGAGGAGAGCAGAGAGAGGAGATGAAGTTAGGAGGTAGAAGGATCAGTCTCATGTGATAAACTGAGGAGTTTGAACTGAACTCTACTCCCGGATATTGAGGGAACTGTTGGAAGATTAAACAAGGAGCAACTTGAACAAATTTTTATTTTAGATGGCTCACTCTGTAAGCAACATGGAGAATAAATTGATAGGTAAAACCATAAGAGAAGTTCTGCCAGAGTAGGGTATGTGGACATTGCCTGGGTTCCAGAAGTACTCCATTCTCACCACGTTACAGGAACTCTACCTCTTTATGGTCATCTGGATCTATTAATGCTGACAATGTACAGGAACTACATTCTTTGCCTCTTTTCCATTGGCACAGGCAAAGGGGAGGGCAAGAAAATAAGCTCCTTACTAGATGCTTTAATTTGCAATCAAATAAACTCAAATCAGCCATTTTAAACCAAAAAGAAATACGTCTAATTTATTGACAATTGTAACTGGAAAGGACAAGATGAACCTGGATTTGCTCAAGATTAGATAAATAGCCTCAAAACATGTCGTCAGGACTCACTCCATCTCCTCTGACTCATCTTGTCAGGCTCCTCTGTGTGGAGAGGATCTTGGCACTCTAAGGAGCATGTCTTTTGAATTCCAAAAACACAAGTAAAGAGAGGGATGCCTTCAATTCAGAAAACTCCAGAGGCAACATCTGATAATCTGGCTGGATCCTGTCGCTCTTTTCAACAAGCATTGTGGAAAGGAGGATGGAACACTTGAAGTGTGGGTGTTCATGCTCATGGCCATGGGGACAGAAGACTGTGATAGGCAAGCCCAAAATGCCTGGAAAGGTAGTGGGTAAGGATCTGTTACCTAAAGGAAGGAGGGAAAATTATAAGCAGAAAGTGGGAAGAAATTTTGTACAGACAGAATTCAATAAGTGCACATTCCCTTCTGACTGGCACCCAAAGGAAATAAATTACCAAAGACTAGGTATCAATTCAGAGTGCAAACAAAAATATTTGTCCAGTTCATACTACGCACCAGACCTCTTGAGAGACAACCCTTGAAGACACAACTACCACCTGTACATTTGTGGCTGCCTGTGGTGAGGATAGAGTACTTCTGGAACCTAGGTGATTTACTGAGGTGGTGCTTGGTGCTTCTGTGCCCAGCGATAAACAGAAGTGGAAAATTACAGCACTTTGGATCAGTGAAGGTGAAACAAATAAGGATTCAGATGCCTTTTGGAAGGTCTGTGTTTTCTCACTAAGCAAGCAGCTTAGACTAGTTGAAGTGCTGATTGTAAATGAAAGAAATCTGAAATGAATAGTGGAGGAAAATAATGAATACAGTAAGTCCTCACCTAACATCATCAATAGGTTATGCAACTTTAAGTGAAATATTATATAATGAAACCAATTTTACCATATTCTAAATGGTATAAACCAGAGTTAAGTTCCTACAGCGTCTCATCAACAGTATAACAAAACGACACTGAGCAAAATGACACTATTTGAAGACCTACTGTACCAGTTAAAGTCTAAGAATACCTAGTAGGGACCATAAATTGTTCCCTCCCAAAAAAAGACTTCTTGTCATAAGTCTTTCATAGAGATTATGAGATTATGGCTGTCATAACACTGAAGACTCTCTGACCGATTACACTTTTGGAGGACACAAAGGGATAGGAGCAGTCCAGCGGGTAGACACTTCTTGTGCCTCACCTCATGTCCTCTCAGTCGCTTTTTACTCCAGCCACTGCTACAGCAAGGAGCTTTGCACAGGAGTAACCTGCAAGCTGTACAACATCTCTCCTGCTTTCTGCCCTGGGGTTTCTCCAGCTCTAGAATACAGAATCCACAGTGTAGGACCACTAGCAATCTTACATGTGTAACCTGTATGCAAAGGAATTAATATCCCATAGGAAAGCTCTTTTCCAGTGAGGGCGGGGAGCTTGTCAAGAATATCTGCTGTTTTCTTTCCCTGGTTGGGGAGAAAGAAGCAGAGGAGCAAGGGGGAAATTTTGTGAGGTAGCGCCTTAGAAGATCCCAGAGGATCATGCCTAGTTGATTGCAGCATCGATCAAGTGAAAAAACACACCATTTTGAATTGGCTTTCCTTTTTTCTCGGCTTCATTCTCAGCTGTCATATACTCCTGATCTCCTTCCCATATAAACGAGTCCTTGTCTCCAGCTCTGCTTTTGAATGACTCAAACTAAGACCCAACTTTTCCTGTAATTCCTCTTCAACTCCTCCTTTCTTATAGATTATTTTTGCCAGTTCTGTGCATTACTATTCAGAATGTTGCTTGGCAGATACTTTGAAATGTAGCATAATGCAGTGTGTGATTTGTAAAGATTATGTAATGAACTTGACCCTTATACCTTCCAGTAACTCATCAAACATGACACAAAGAGTTCTTTATTTTGGATGACGAATTTTGTGAAATTTAATATGAGATTTTTTGGTTCAAGCTGAGCAAGCTAAGAATTTTTCCGTTAAAGGATGTTTTTGCATTAGAGATTTGCAAATTGCTATAAAATGTACAATGATTGAACATTAGTCTCTGATCATTCAGCTAAAAATCAAGACTCCTAAAACGAATTCTCGATCATCCACATTGATTCACTTGCTACTGAAAGACTCCCTTCAAAGTCTCTGAAGTACAGCAAGTATTATCTCCAGATTATTAATGTTCAAGAGAGCTCAGTGTTTGCCAGTCTGTGAGTTTACCCTTACCCTTACCCTTACACAAATATTATTTTAATATCTGTTCATCCTTTAAGTTGAATGATTTCTTTTTTCAGCAGCAAAAGTAAATTTACTCTTGTCCCTGTGATAAGGAGAACCTGCGAGGATTTTGGATAACGCTGATATGGTGGTGCCAGGCCTCTTGTATTGTTCGTGCAAAAGTTTGAGGTATGCACAATATGTTGGCTTTGTATAAAAGGTAGAGGCTTAGGGACTGGAAGGTGTGAAATGTCTTTCCTTGGTGTTGTTTGCTCACATCCTGGAGAGACTCACAAGGCTGATAAAGTTGAGTAAATTGTTCGTGGAAGGTTTGTACAAGTTTCTGTGTGGGAATGCTGTAAACTCAGTGCGGAAATAGAAGGATGTTAAAAGACCATCTGAGAAAAGTCTCAAAGCACTTTCTGAGAACATGCCAAAAGGAACCCCTGAAGGAAAGAACTGTGAATTGCACACTGGTGACAAAAATTCAAGACCCCAAGTCAATTCCCATTGAGTACACTTTCCCTTCTCTGATTTTGTAGCCCACTATGGGCATCAATTATTTGATCCCAAGCTGGAAAATTTCCCACTTTCCTGAATAAGAATCCTATGGAGAACTTAATACATATTTTTTCTTTCACTTTCATGGCTTGAACTCTCCTTGAGTTGTACTGTCTTTATTTCTATTATTTTGAAAATGGTAAAATAAAAGGGTAAACTGCAGTAAAACCTAGGAAAGTGCCAAATAAATTCAAAATGACTTACAATTGCAATTTCTTCACCTAAAACTTTTCCGTACCTTAGAGTTAGGGAGCCTTTTCTTTTTTCAAGCACAGTTGTGGTTGAAGAAATCTGTATAATCCCTCTTGATTATACGAGAAGTTGGTAATTGAAAAGACAACTGCAAGGAGGTCAAAACCCCAAGATAGTAATGGCCCAATCTAACTCTCATTAGTGATGAGAAAGTACTGACTAAAATTCTTTACTAACAGTGATGCCGACTTTTTACAACCTATTCTTAAATTAGTCGTTATTTTGAAAGCAAAGTAGTCACCATCACGATCTTTAAGAGGATTCTCAATATGCTTAATGGAAAGCATATGGTAAAATGACCTGGGACAATAGATTTTTCAAATCATTGTGAAATCTAGGGAACTCTAGAATGTGGGCCTTTGCCTCTTAGTGTTAAAATCTATTTACAAATTGTAGAAACGCCAAGATTATGATTTCCTGATGTTTTCTTTCCCCAAAAAAAGTTTCAAGAATTTATGAAAGTCTAACTTAAACCAGTTTATATGTATATGTTATTAGGTAATCAATAATTTTATTATTACAGATTTTTTTATATTTATTATTATTATCTCTGCACCTAAAACAACTTACCCATAAGCACACTAATGGCCAATTTATGCTCAGCTAAAAAGGGGGAAAGTATTGATTCTACAGATTATTATCTATTTATTTTTAGAGAAATTGAAGCCCAGTGAAAATTATTTATGGCAACTGAATTTTGAACATGCATTCATGTATCCATGGTAGGATCTCAGGTGCATATATGGCAACCTCAGGCCCATCATTGACCCAAATCTCTTTCTCCCACTCTCTGCTCAATTCTTATAGGATCACAGCTCCCACTCTAGCAGGAGATACACAGCTGCCAGTACCATACCAGGCCAGCAAGAGATAGAAAACACTTGCCATAGTTCATACAGAGATGACCAGAGGTTTTATTTTTTATATTATATTGTTTTATAGCTCAAGTATTGCATATTCGTAAATATGAGCCCAAGTATTGCTTGTGCATAAAAAATATGATCACCAAAAATCTATTATTTATTACCTAAAGGTAACCACTGATTACTATTTTGAGCTATGGAACTCTAATATATTGAAGAATATTTAAAAATATGTTAAATATATATTATATATTTTTAACTTGTTTCATTCAAAACATATGATATTTTATTACTCAACATTATATCTTAAACGTGTGTCTATATTAACAAGTAAATATGCAATTACTTAATTATTTACATCGGAGAAGTTGTATGTCATAGTATTTAAGGTCTAGAATCTGACTACCTAGGTTTGAACCTCAGTTTTATTGACTATCTCTTTGATTTTGTGCAAGATAATTAAACTCCTTGACACTCAATTTTCTTTATATATATTGACTCATTTAATCCTTACAATGACCCCTGGGTTATTATAAGGATTAAATGAGTCAATATATATAAAGAAGTTATCAGAATACCAGGCACATAATAAATGTTCAATAAATGTCACTTATTTTAAAGTTTCATAATAATTCATTGAATAGGTACTCTACAGTTTTTTTGACAAGTCTTCCACTGTCAAAGTATTTGAAAATTTCCCCTGTTGAAAATACTGTAATTAATATTCATGTATATCTTTTCACATATTTCTAACTATTTTGAAGGGGAATAAATTTACAGAAGTAGAATATCTCAGTCAAATTCGATACACATTCATGGGTATTTAGAAGCTGATTGTCAGTTTATTCTCAGAAATGTCAAACCATTTTTTGTTCATCAGCAGAATGTGAGAATACTCATTTCAGAATCACCAAACATACATTATATTTCTAAACTCTTGTCAATCTAATAGGCCCCCAAAGGGTTATTTTTATTATTATTATCTCTTTAAATATTTTCAAATGTTTATTGGCCATTCATGTTTCTTCTTTTTGAATTTTTTACCCATTTATGTTGTTTAACCATTTTTAAAGTTCTTATTTAGTTACTTATTCCAACTGTTTATAAGAATTGTTTAAACATGAAGAAAATCAGCCTTTTGTCATGCATGTTGCAAATAATTTTTTTCTGTAACTGAAGTTTTTAAATAACTACCCTACAAGTATTAGGGGAAAACAGTGCAAAAACTCAGACTTCTCTGAAGAACTCACATACATACACCAAAAGAAAGCCAAGATTTGTATTACCAATCAGTTTTAGCCTTCAGAGTGGCAAAAACCAAGGAAGGCAAGTCTGTTTATATATGAGCTGACCCTGCCATCTCTTCTGTTAAATCCACCCCAGAGAGGATAGGAACTGGAAGAGAGTGGAACGAGAGCAAGAGAAATGGCTTTGCCCCTACTCTGAGGTGTGAAATGAGAAGAGAGTGTGAAACCTTCAGCAGGAACATGGAGTAGGAAGGACAGGAAGAGAGGGGATTGCAGGTTTAAACTAACTAGCCTGGAGTATCCTAATTATTGACGGTTGCTAGTAAGCTATGACATCATCTCAAGCAAGATGAGAAAGAAAACTGAAAGAGCATGATGGAAAAAAATGATTGGGGGAAAAAAATTACAGGGTGTTGTATGTGCACCTCTTTGAATTTAAGGGATTTAAAGAACAATACACATCCTTAATTTTGTTGTAAAACAAAAGTCTGTAAAATAGACCTAAAACTTTATTCAATTGATTCACACTATAAAAAAGATATGTTTGATAAGATCTCTAAACCTGAAGTGTACTTTGAAGCTGCTTCTATTTAATAATATTCTTGTAGAACACTTTTTAAGTTACATAATATTAATTTATCTAGTAACAATCTGTTGAGCACCTACTATACACCAGCAACTGTTTTACGTGCTGGAGATAGAAAAAGACAATGTCTTCTTACCTTTCTAGAGTTTGTATTTTCTTGAGATAGGCTATGGACAACAAACAAATAAATTTATAATATCCATATAAAGTCAGTTTTTTGTTTTTACAAATGTTTATGAAGAAAAATAAATCTTAATGATGTGACAGAGGATATCAGCAGAGGCACTGATAGGGTGATTAGAAAAATATTTTCTGAGTAGATAACATTGTAGCAAAAACTTCAATGTAGACAAGTTTGACAGGAATATAAAAGAATGCTCAATATCATGGCCACTTGATGTATGTGAGATACTTTACAAGTAGGTTTAGCTCTTTTGGTTGGCAAGTCTGATTAGTTTTAAGGAGAAGCTGATCTTAAAAGAATACAAAAATCTCCTTATATTTAGAAAAAATCAGTATCTTTTATGATTCATCAAGTAACTGGACCAAAACAGGTAAAATATAATACATTACAGAGGGTGGCTCCATAGTGCAGTGGTTAGCACATCTGCTTTACATGCAGGAGGTCCTGAGTTAGCACCCCAGGCCCCTTGAGGGCCCCCTGAGTGCATGCCACGAGCGTGGGTGGAGATGCCCCACCTTCAGAGATCCAGTACTCAAGGAGAAACAGCAATATCCATAGCTCAGGGGTGAAAGTGGGGGGAGAGGATAGAATTAAAGAGGGAAAAAAATAATAATAGTACATTACATCAGACTAATCATTGTTTTTTATTTCTATTTTGTTCTTTCTTAAATAGCTGGGAAGGCAAATAGGTGGGAGGACAAAATCAAGTTGTAAAAGTAAGATTAGATAGAAAAAATCTTGAAAATTTATTCATTTTATTCAACTAATATTTATTGAACACCTACTGCATGTTAGAACATGGTTTAATATTGGTTTTATCAAAACATTTGCAATTCTTCCTGGCAATCTTTTAAAGTACTTAACGCAGTATCTTGCATAATTTAGACCCCCCAGTTAGAACTGAATGAATGAATGAGGAAATGAAGGAACAGACAGAGAGAACACTAGGTCTTTTATGGCTTGTATGGAGTAAAATCAATATCAATAGAGATGGCATTGTTTCCTAAAGGGTATTAATCATTTACCTATATTTTAAATTTTCATTTAATTTCTTGATACTATATTACATATGTAATAGACCTTAGCCCGTATATTATTTAATCTCTATTTTACTTAATAATTTTGATTTTATTCTAAAATCAAATGAAATTATTTTATTAATGCTGAAAGCATATGGGGGTAAATAGAATTAACATGCTTAGACTAGGCTAAAGATAGGACAATAGACTTTTATTATAAGTTGTTGTGTAAGAGAATATTATGAGCTCATGACATACTTGAATCCACATAAGCGAAAAGGAGAAATCTACTACAAAGTTTAAAAGACTCGAGAAAATCTATTTTATTCATAGTTGTCCATCATTTACAACATGAGATAATCATTGTTGTCATTTTAAAAATACAATGTTATTTTAAAGTTAAATTCAGGGAAAAAATGAATTAACCAACATCCCTACAAAGTTTGAGAGATACAAAGAAATGTTAAAATGTACCATGTCTTCTGTAAAGGGGAAGACAGAGAAGTCTTGTCTGGCTGTGTTTGAACTTCCTCTGAGAATCATGGTAATCCAGTCTAACCATACAGCCCCACCTGCATTTTAATTCTAATTTTTCATTCTATTTGGTGACATCTGATATGAACACTGCAATCTTTACTTTTATTCTTACCATACGGTTCCTGTATTCTACCGTTAGGACTCCCCTGCCTTCTGCTGCATCACACCATTTCACTATTCATCTTCCCTCTCCCCCTGCACCATCAAGAAAATCCATTGGTCCTACTCCATCACACAATGGCTTTTAGAACTTTCAGAGACCTTGTCCTGTCCTTGGAACCTTCTGTTCCAACCTCCACTGTCACTATTTTAAAGTAGATTAAGAACGGTTAAACGCTTCCTCAGGATAGGGGGTTCAGAACTACGGTCCTTGGAGCTAAGATTTCCTTACCACTCAGGATTCCCTCTTTATGAAATAAGATTTAGGTCACTGAGAGAAGCTTTAACAGAAAAAAACACTGTCATGTTGCTTCAAACTCCGCATCTGTTATCCTTTTATCTTGCACTCCACCCTTCTTGTCCTGGCTACGGCTATACCTGACTAAACTGATGCCCAGAAATCAGGTCTAAGCAACTTCTAAATATCACCAAAGATCAGGGAGGGAGATTAATGGCTCTCTAGAAGCCATGTTGCTTCCTTCACAGCAGCCTAACAGTTAATAAATAATTAATGAGCTATCTTTTTATTCGTGAGTATAATAGTGCTGTCCCAAGATGAGACATTCTCTTTGAATTGTTCTTTGGAAGTGGGGAATGACTGTACAGAATCTTCCACAGCCCACTGCTCATTCCCTTTTTTATCAGCAGGTTGTAGGCTGGCTGCCTGGGCTAAGTGAAGTCTGTGACTGTCTAACACATCATGACTATTTTTTTTAATGTAAAGGTGGTGTTAAGGGTGAACAAATAAGCAAAGAAAGCTGAGAAGAAGCAGTTAAATGAAGCAGTTAAACAAGATTAAGGTAAATATGCTGCCAGAAGGGGGCAAAATAGAAGACTCTTGAAAGGAATATTAACAATGATTAAGGTATAAGAATCACATTATGATTGCATAGTTCTGATAGGCCCCAAAACTCTGAATTTTACAAATTCAAATGTAGGTGGATTCTCAGATAACCTTTTAAGAAACAGTGTTAGAAAAATGGGAAAAGAAAGAAGGAAGTCATCAGTGCTCAGTTTTGCTGTTTTATTTTGTCTAGATGCTCTCCTTGGTCACTGGTAGTCACTATTGATTATTAAACACTGAGATGGTAAATAAAGACACTTAGGATATATATTTGTATGTAAATATTTAGTGCTTTGGTTTGTAAATTTAAGCAAAAATACTAAAATGGTTTAATTTTTATCTTTTCTTTGAAATACCAATTTTTGATTACAATTATGTACTTTAAATATTCAAAATATGATATCTTTGAGTGTATCAGTATTTGGGGGAAAACTGAATTACTTAACATTATGATCATTTCTATATATCACCTCTTACCTGTACTGTTTTCTGATCTATAATCTTCAAAGAGCTTCCAGAGTGACTGTCTGGCAAAGAACTTCATTATGCTGCCAAACAACATATCTTCTTCTCTGTGAGAGAATAAATCATAAGTTTTTTGCTGATATTTTGCCGTGTATGTATGAAGAAGCAAATACTGATGAATCTTGTAAGGAAAGCAAAAAAATTTTTCGTCTTCCTAGCTTAAGTTCTCCAGCTGAGGCCCTGTGAAATAGACTGGCAAAAGACAAATTAAAAAGAGAAAAACAAACAGAAGTTTATTAATTCGTGTATCACATGTACACATGGGAGCTCCTAGTCATGAGCAAGTAACTCCACAGCTGGTTAGAACTTGGGCTTGAATACCATCTTGGGCTAAACAAGGAAAAGTGTTTGAGCTTCTAGATAAGGAAGGCAAGTTATGGGAAGGGAACCAGAAAAAGTGTGGTAACATGGATTATTCAATAATGTTTGTTATGCAGATTTTTCCATTGATAAAAGTTATTAAAGGGAGACACTTTTACATGGAACTTTCCTTATAAAAAGGAAACCTGTGCCTGTTTTTAAATCTTTTCCTGCATCTGTGGTTCTCAACAGCTCAAAATAATCCATGTTCCAAAGAGGCAGATTTCGAGGTGGTGTATTCTAGGACCCTTCAACTGCACAGGCTAAGCAAAGGGTTTCCTTGTTTTCTCAAACTTTGTTAGATTGTTGATCCATGGAGTAGTGGAATACATACTATACGGGCAAATCCTTCTGGCATAGTGGATACCTAAGGATTCTCTCTCCTCCAAAATTCTGTGATTCTATACCTCTTTGAACAGGGGCTGTAAACAAAGAAGCTCTCATCCTTAGAGAGTAACTTGTTTGAGTGATTCACTGTTAGAGTGAGTCCAAATCTATGAGACAGAATGGCTTCACGTATTTAAGTGAGGGTATTGCTAGCTCTTACATTTAAAAAGATATTTTCAGTATTTAGCAAAAATACCTTTTTTGGCCAGTGGAATAGAGTTAAGTGACACCCAAACCAATCATCCTTTTTGTCTCCAAAACTCTAACTTGCCTGATGTTTGAAGAGCCGACAAGCTTAGATGGTAAGCAAAGTCTTGAGTGAGAAGATCAGTGTCTCCAAGGGAGATATATAAGCTATATATGAGATATATGAGATATGTGGATAACCCTGCATAACATTGCTTTTCCATACACTAAAGGATTGATCAAAATGAAAAAAATTCCTAGAGCCTATTTCCAAAACTATCTCTTGAAAAGTCAGCTCTCTGTAAGCAAGAAAATGCAAATTGTTATGTTACTGCTTTATCAAAACAGTAGCCTTCAAATTTCATGCTGGTTTCCTTCTCTTTTTTATTTCGTACTTGGAGACTCTCAGCCACTATATTTTTCCTCTTGCCTGCTTAGATTTCTCTTTCTCTTATATTTTGAATTTATTTTTTTATTCCTCACATCTTGATACCACCTCAGCATATGTTTTTCCTCACTTCGTCCAAGATGGATTAAAGATTTCACAGTGTCTTTATAATCAAGTGTTGTTGCATCAAATATTTCTTGTTTTTATACATAGAATTTTCCCTCTGTGGATTTGATCAGACAAAATGGTCTTTAAACTTTATATTTCACAATCAAGTGTTGAATTTTTCAGTTAATCTTAACAGAAATTTTATTCCTATCTTAATACTCAATGTGAAAGTATTATATTACTAATAATTTTGCACCTGAGCATACTGTATTAGTATTGAATCACACAACTGAAGTATGAAATCCTATTAAAGCTTGTATTTCCTTTATTGCACAAAAGGCAGCATTGACGGCATATTTTGACAACATTGAATACTGTGAACAAAGTATTAATTATATTTTTAATTCATGACACCATCTTAAATAACATGATGTTCAGAATTGATCTAGATATTATGGGGAAATAGTAGAATGCTATGAACAAAGTATATTGGTGAGTAACTGGTGGCTGAAGTTTCAGGTGACAGCTGTAGCTTAAAAAGCTTTTCTTCTGCAGTCCATAATATTGTGATTGAAACCTTCTCTTTCAACTACAGACCTCCCACCCTCATTTTAGCAGTCTGTGAAATTTCCCTTGCATCACTGAAATACACTCTAAATGGGGTTTTCTTTAAAGACCACCCAGAAGTTACAGCTCATGTAAAATACAGCTGATTGGTCCAATTTGCATTCATGTGTAGTCCAGAGAGGAACTAGGCCTATGTGGCTTTAAATGGTTTACTTAAAATTGCCTTATTTCCTGTGGGTCAAAGTGACAAGAAAAACTGAGATCTCTCAGCTTTCTCTCTCCAAATTCTAAGGTTAGGACAACCATACAATTCATTATCCACACTAGAAAACTTTAGGCACTACTAATCATTATACTCCAAGTATACTGAGTCTGTCAGAGCAATGAATAAGGCAAAGGGGCATACCAAAGGAAGTCCTACAATTTTAGAACTTTGCCCACAATGAATCTACTGGCCATCACCAAGTCACTGACCTTCCACTAATAACACACTGATCAATGTTACTCTGGTTTATAGATGCTGGTTGTTATTGGTACGAGCATTGCAACCTATGTTAGGCTTTATCTCTCAAGTTAGTTAAATAAATATGTAATATAAAATTTTTATGTATCTTAATTTTCTACTATTTTTTACTATAAACAAAACATTTTTGCCTATACTTAAACTCTTCAGCATTAATTAAGAATAAATTGTTTCTCACTTTTTTTTTCTTTCTATTTATGTATGAAGCTGTGGCTAAGAAATAGCATAAATTAACCAAGGGATTGTTTTTAATCTCTTTACTCTCCTCTCTGTATCATTTGCATTTTTTTACATTATATCTTCAAATACCTTGTCTGTTTTTCTTTTACAAGCCAGAGAGAATTAAATTATTAAGGAGACAGTTTAAAATGTCAACAGAAAATCCTGTTTCTTCCTCTTTATTGATCTTGGAGCTTTTCAAGCCTCATTATCCAAAATATATTTGCATACTTTATTTCTATTGTCTAGAATGAAATAACTGGACTTGAGTTTGACACTAATGTAATGTAATTTTAACACAGAAATAAAGCCTAAAATTGTTAGCATTACAGGAAGCTGCTCTTCTTGTGACAATATGCTGCTCTGTGAAAACCCCTAACAGTTTGCTATTGAGATACATTAATCAATCAACTATTTATTGAGTAATCCACATGGCAGTTGGTCTAATGGTGCAAGGTGTTGTGGCCTGACCGGGGTGAGTAGGACATCACATGGTAAGATGACAAAAAAGTCAGATCATGGGTGGAATGCGGGAAGCCT
Organism: Pteropus vampyrus; assembly: GCF_000151845.1. NCBI lineage: Eukaryota > Metazoa > Chordata > Mammalia > Chiroptera > Pteropodidae > Pteropus > Pteropus vampyrus. The sequence goes on from NW_011888792.1 coordinate 15,294,850, forward strand.
TTGCATGTGAGAGGGACCAAGAACCACAAAGGAAGATTGGTTACACACAGGGGACACTGACCTAATAATATTCATGATAATGAGAGGCAGGTTCCTCAGTGTTAGGGAAGGAAGTTACAGTAAGAAAAGTGAGAAATTTAGAATGAAGCCTATAGTTTTAACTGGAATTGGAGGTATCAGTATAAACTTAGGATTTTAAATATATATACATAGATTTTAAAATAGAGATGGAATGTGTTAATGTGAATATGTGTATATATTTATATTTATACATATATTTTCTAATTCTATGCACTGTAAATTACAGCAGGGAACAGGCAACAGTATCCCATGTCGAATTTTGGTTTCTAGATACCATGGTTCACTAAAAAGAATAAGGACTCCTTGGAGAGATGACTGATTCCTGCTCAGTACAGCTGGAAAGGATTCCTCTAACCTCTGAATCCTCATGGCTCTTTATGCTTATTCAATAGAAATAATGATGACATGTTTTGTGCCACAGGTATTTGAATATCTATCTTCCCCCAAGATGTGAACCATGTCTTTTAGAACTTTCTGAATGCTTTAGAGCTCAGTGTTTCTTGGATATAATAGGTTCTCAGTGAATGATGGAAGAAAAGAGGGAGGAAAGGAGGAAGGAAAGATGAGTTTTCTAGATTCGTATTTTTAAAAAATATGTATTTAATAAAATGAGTTCAACAAAATTCTTCTCATACATAGGATATCACGTTAGATATAAAATATAGTGCCAAAAATGTGACATAATCATGGCATGAGACAAGAGTTTCCAACAGGTAAATTAGACTTTGCTGATAGATCTTAAAGATTTACCTGGTTGATCTCCAGCCAGGTGCCTTTTTCGGTGTCATTTACCAGTAGACAAGAGAGAGAGCCCACAAGGGCACCTTTTACGCTATTCTGTTCTGGAATTCCACTGTTTGCATTCCCATCTGCCGAACTGTTTAGCATCTTATTCCCCTTATTCCCCTGCAAAGCGATTTCAAATCTGCATGGAAATAAAAAATCTTTGAGCAGTCCTGATATACATTAGGTCTAGGTACACCCATCCCGCGGATGACTCTTTTGATGAAAAAACAAGATGAGTAGAGTAGCACCAGGGCTAATCATAAATGGCACAATTCTCCTTCTACTTACTACTTGTGTTGTTACTGCTTAATCATGATTTTATTCAATTCACTGTCCACCAAGCATTCAAACAAAATTATGAAATGTCAAGTATAGTTTTTACTTATGGAATATTAAGACTGAGTACAGGTACTATATGCACATCCAGTCACCTTTAGGAAATGTTTGTATTTCCTAATGAAGTCTAATAAGATGATCTGTGTTGCCCAGGTTGCTATAAAAGTGTATGTAGAAAATACTGGACAAGAAGTTGAATATTTATCATTTATGGGTTAAAACCAAATGAAAAATTTGGTAGTCCTTATGATATTACAGTTATCTTTCTGACTTTATCCATATTTATAAAATATTTATCAAAGAGACATTGATATCAACAAACTCCTTATTTTCTAAATGGAGAAACTGAGGCAGGATAAGTTTCATCATCATAAAAATAATTTAGTACGAAGTTTAAATAAACTCATTATTCTTTCCACTACATAATATATTTGGTTTCCTATTGATTTTGTTTGCGCTATTTTCATATTTAGCAGCTATAAATCTTCTCATTTTGATGGTAGTTACACCTCGTAGACAGATAGCAAAGAGAAAAGCATCATAATGCAACAAAAATGTATTGATCTCATATCTATAGCCACTTGAAAACCCTTTGTCAATATAAAAAATCAGGACTGACTTGTGCTCAGTATATATAGATTCTATTATACATAGGTCTTCAATAAATATGTATTAATTTGATTTGCCTGTTTAATTTGAAATTATTATATATCTTTATGGTTGATATCATGTTCGTTCATCTGGCAAAATGAAAATTATCTGAAGCTTTCATCTTTTCAATATTTTATGAAATGATCAATGTACCTTTTGTGGTGAAATACAAGAGACAATGACAACTGACTTACCAGTAAATAAATATATTTTACTTTAATTATGACTCACAAATATTTAACTATGAGTACAAGGAAGAGCTATAAAAATAATTGTTAGCACTTCCTTTTGATATTAATGTATCATATTGTCTTGTGTAATTTAAAATCAATATTATATTTCAGAAATGGAAAACATCTTAGAAAAAACAACCATCAACTATTATCTTGCAAAAATGCTGCCTTGTTAGGAATTTTGAGATGTAATGGATACTGTCCTTTCTGCCTCGACACCCTCATCTCTGTTTCTATCTGGCATATTTAATAAAATTACAGAGACAGCCAATTTATGTAGCATTTACTATGTATCTACTTAACTACTTGGCTTAATTAAGGCCGTAAATACAATAATTAAATCATGAGGTTGTTCTGAGGACTTCTCTTCAATTGCTTAAAGTAGGAAATTTTATTTTTATCTAATTAATAGAAAAAATTAGAGGGGAAAGGGAGAGGTAGATGGGGTAAAAGGAGTCAAATATGTGGTGACAGAAAGAACTCTAAAGATGGGCAGTGAACACACAATCCAACATATATATGATTTACTGTTAAATTGTAAATAATAATAATTAATAGAAAAATCAGATATTTAGATTAATTATTCACGTCATGGACATATGCAGTTAATCTTTTGCATTAGATCCCTGTTTCTATATTCTCAAAAATGAATTTGAAGTTTTTTGCCTTGTAATTATCTACCTTTGTGTGCTTCTTATTATTTACCCAATTCTAAGCCCAGTGCCTAACACAGAGTAAACATAAAATAGAATCAATAAAAGAGAATTGAATGTTTATCTCTTCATTCATAATCATCTTTACATGAGAATATATATATTAATATTAGAGTATATACAATGCAAACTCTCAATATTACCTAGATGAATGAAATAGTGAATGGTGGATGGATTATATAATCATTCATTTTTGAAAATATATAAACCATTCAACTTTTTTTGTGTGAGGAATTAGATGCCATGGTTATAATGTGACTTCAACAATAATTTCTTCACTATTAGCAAATATTTTTAAGCTCCAGTTTTCTTATTTCAAACATAGTAAAATTCCAGTGCAATAAGTAATGTGTATAATTTCATGGGGTTTGTACTGCTAGCATTTGATTTTGACTCCTAAATATTGGCTTATGATTTTTAACATATATTTAGATTTAAAACGGTAGCATTACCAATGGCTCTTCACTCTATTAGTAATACACCAGGTGACCTTGAATAAATTAATTCTTTTTTTCTTGCCGTTGTCTGGGGCCATTTGGGATCATGTGTATGACACTGTGAGAAATATACAAGCCTGTTTTATTGATATGTCATAATTACATGTGTAGTAAACTAGACTACTAAAAATAATAAAAGAATTCTGGCAAACGCTGAACCCAATTTTTCCTACTATTTAGGTCATGGATGATTATGACCCCTCAAATTTTCTCATGATCTTAGTCTTAACCTAAACTCCTTTTTTTTTTCACTTTAATCATTTTTATTTAAGGTCTTAAAAATATATTGATATTCATATTGTCTAGTCAATACAACATAAATGAATATCATATAATCTTTCTTTTGATTTTACATGTTCTAGGCCATCAGGGTTATCTCTGTCAAACATCACAATTTTAGAGAGAGTAATAGACATAGAAAATGTGGAAATCAAGTACTAGGCATGTACTGATCCAGGCAAAACTTCTAAGTTAATTTTTGAAATTTTACTCCCCAATGGCAGCTTTATTGATTTGATTCTTTCTCAGAAAACACAATTATATTTTAAAACTCTCATTCATTAAGAATTCTGGCTATATAAAGCAAATATCTATCATAGAAAACCCTAGGCGTGATTAGGCCTGCACTATTTTAGTCTCATTTTACTGAAATGGTTTTGTAATACATTAAAACAAGTATAACTAATTAGGAAGTGTCTATAAAAACTTCTAAACTTAAATAGAATTTAACCATAGATATTTCTCAAGCTATAAAGTAAAAAACTACTCTATGAAAAAAAAAAATGTTAAGATATACTCAAAAAGAGTATATCTAACAGAAAATATTATGCAGCAAAGTATATGTGACATCTAGACCATTTCTAGCTAGAATTTTTGATATTCAGGACATTGCATAGTTTTGGTAAACTTATTTCTTATGTTATAGAAAGAGAAAAGGAAAGAGAAAGACTTGATTAACATTTGGAATCAAAGTTCAAAAACATCTTCCAGTATCACTGGGTCCTACTCTGGGTCTTGCTTTCTTCTCCCCTTACATATGCATAGCTCAGCTTGATCTCATATTGTCCTGACATCCACAACTTCTGTACACTAAAGAAGGAAAATTGAGACTTTGATCATTGGTATTCTCTTACAACAGGGGGAGACTAAAAGAAAAGAAGGGTCTCATAGCTCTAAGGGAGAAAAGATTTTTTTAATTTCAAAAATATGTTTAAAAATTTAAAATAAAACATTTTGATTCCATTTTTTGAGACTCGTGGGTATCATTGAAAGATTGTTACTGAAAAATTGAACCAAAAGTATTTTTAATGCATTTTTATTGCTAATTCATATTGAACCACCCACGAGAAAATCCTCAAAAAGTTCTCCTTTCCTTCTTGCCCAGGAAATACCTGGGTTGAAGAAAAATCAACTCATCAATAAACATATGTATGCATGTGCCAACATAAAGGTGGCAAACTATTAGATTCTCTCAAATCTGTACAAAAACAACAAAGTTAGCAGCACACTGAGTCTCCTAGCAGTCTGAGTTTCCCCACTGGGGTTTTTTACTGACAAAAAGCTATGATTTGTGTTACCAAAAAACGTCAGCTTCTAATTTGGATGAAGTTGAGATGAATAATACATAGGTCATTAGAAGCAATGTGGTCCATAGTGAATAAGGATCTCAACAAAATTCAACCACTGATGTGCTGAGTGCTTTGAGTAAGTCAGTCATCATCTGTCTGCCTCAATTTAAGCATTCACAAAAGGCAGGTGTGCAGAGAACTAATTATTAATGTATGCCCGTAAATTATTTTGAACTTCTTTTATTAAAAACATCGAACAAAGAGAAAATATTCTTGTCTGTCTGTAATGACCATTATTTCACTTTGTTTTGGCCAAAACATGTTCTCCTACATCTTTCCTGGCTCCCTGGGTCACTGTTGCCCAGCTGTTCTTACCTGATTTATTTTCTAAATGATCATTTCTAATGATTTTCTGGTCATCTCTTATAGGATATTTTTTATCATTCCCTATCTAGAGCATTAACAACAACAACAAAAAGCTGGGGTAGTTATGGGGAGGTCTGCATCATTATAACATTTATGTCAAGCAGTGGGGAAGTTCCAGGTAAGGAGGGCACGGTCATTCCTCCTTTCTGGAACATAGATGGGAAAAAATTGGGCTAATTTTCTGATCTGAACTACCCTTGAAATTAAATTCTGATAAGTTTCTCAACGTGTGAAATCTTGTACTCGTACAGAGAAATTTAGGTACAGGCTAGGATTGGTACTAGAAATAGAAAAAATAACATAGAAGAATGTAAAACCATGAGACAGACAGTGATAATTTAGCTAAGAACAGCCAAGTATTACAGAGTTTTTAAGTTCTAAGTGGAGGAACTGAACTAGAATTGCAGTTATATGAAATCCAAAATTCTAAAAGTAGTAAAGCCAAAGCCAGTTAAGATCACCTGTCAAAAGGAATGACCCAGAGAATAATGCCAGGAATTCTAGGCTTGCATGGACCCAGCTATCTCACAAACACAGTCTGCTGGTAAAAAAGAAGGGCACCTAGAGAATAAAGGAGATCTGTTCCATTAAAATGTATCATCTCCCCTAGGAAAGCAACTCAAAAGACATATTTAACTTTGTACTGTTTAAATCTATGCTAACCCAAAGCCCCATCTTGCATATATTTTCAAGAAAAATAAACAGGTTTTTTATTGATATGACGTACATATAATGAAATATAGCTAGGACTGGCAATAGTAATATGAGTCCACTATACATGGAAGGTGAGCTTATACCTGCATTCCCAACTCATCTTCCTCAGTAAGTTTTGAGAGAAAATGTAGAGAGGGGAGAGAAACCATTAGACCTGACATTACTGAAGAAATTCCAGTAGCAAAAACTTTTGAAAACTAAACTATAAGCGGGGAAACTTAGTCTGAGCCACAGAAGGAAAATAAGACAAATAAAATTTTCATAAACCAAAGTCTGCTTGTCTTGGACATTTTGCAAAAGGAAAACATTATATTATATTAAATCTTAAGTTGTTTATTTAAGGTTAATATTTTACATTTTGAATTTACACTAACATCATTTCATAAACATCAAAGCAAATTTGTTTAACTTTTTCTTCCCTCATCCTTATGCCAACATGAAAGCTGTATACAAAGAACCAATTTGGCCGACTACAGGTAAGTTCATTTATTCCTGTCCATGTTTCAGTATGAAATTTCAGGATTGTGGAGAGATATGAAGGAAGAGTAGATCTAAAAATAATAGCGAACAATGTACATCTGTTGAGGATCTGGTCAAGACTGACCAGCAACTGACCATTGAAGCTGCCATCTGAAATTGAAAATATTGAAGTTGCCCAGTTTTGAGTACTCTCATCCATGGCAAAAACCCACAGAATGCCAGCTGTCATTGTTTTGGCACAGGCGGTATTGTTTCTTCTCCTGCCAGGCCCACACATATCCTTTGCCTCCCCCAGTTTTTTTTACAAGCCAACCAGCCGCACCTAGAGCTCTTCCTGCTGTCACTGAGGTGCAGTTCTTTTGAGATTTCCTACCTAACCTATTTATATTTCAGTGAAAATAAGCTCAAATTTATTGGACATGAGAAGAATTATCTTTTTGTTATTATCATTAGTAGGAGGAAGAAGCAAAGGAGTCCTCTAAAGGTAATGTAAAAGAGATTCTAAGGCAGGACCTTCACATACAGTCATATGGCTTAGATGGCACACCTCACAATACCATACAACTCCATGAGACAACTTCATAGGGACTATGATGTGAATGATGCCTCTGGAAGTTGTGAAATGAGGTGGCTTTGTTCTACGTGTCCATAGAAGTAAAGAGAGTTTAACAGTCAAATAAAACTGATTCTCTTCTCAAACATCTTCCCGGTATTATTCTTTAGAAGGTATGTAAATCATTCTTTCCTTTCCAATTTGTACAGAGAACTTTTGTAGAATACAATTTCCGTATTCTTCCATGATACATTATTAAAAGAACTAAAGAGGGAGAAAATCTCAAATATCTAATTTTCCTTACCAAAGAGAATGTTTCAAAAAGAAGGAAAAGTGTTTAATTTGTTTCGTTTTTCAACTGATTTATTCACCAGAGCTCAAAAATAACCTTCTTTATTTTTCACGTGCAAATGCACAAATTGCCTTTTCCGAAAAGAATATTTTAATTATGTAAGTAGTCTTCACGATGTTATTATGTCGAGTAGCAATTTTAATTCATTAGGTTAAATCATTTCAAAGTTAAATGGCTCTATTCACATCTACTAATCTTAAAAGGACAAGAAAGTGATTGAATTTTTTATTGAACTTAGTTTGCCGTTTCCCCAATCAAATTGAACATGAGTCAATTGTTTACAGGTGCTGTTGTGAATCTAAAAATGTCTGTCTTAATGATGATCACCTATTATATTTAAGGAAGTAAAGAACCCTGGAAATGATGCATCTCCTTTTTCTATTCCCTCAAGAAAAAGGAAATCATGAATATATTTTTAAAATCTCACTGATTTTAAAGGATGTGGCCTGGTGTTGAGGAAAGCATGACAACAAGGCACAGGATATAGAATGTCCTTCTAGATTTGAAATTCTTTCTCCACAGTAATGCAGCCATAACATATCAGAAGCCAAAAAACTCTGTAAGTCACAAATTCATTTCTCTCTCAATTAAAAGAAAGCAAGAGAGATCCTGCAGTGACCTTCCAAAAGTAATTATACCCACTGCAAATTCTTAACAAAAATGAATAAGAAAAGAGAAAAAAGAAAACACACTAAAAGTTTAACCAACCTGGTGAAAGAATATTATAATACCCTAGGCGAAGGTCATCTCCTTTGTTACAATTAAATAACACCAGAATTACCTGAAAGAATTCCTAATTTGTTTCTTCTTTAGCCTCCACAAACAAAGGAAGGAAAGCAGAGAGACAACTGAAAAGAGAAAGATGGATGAGGGCTGAGGAAATGAAAGCCTGACAGAACAGAATCTGGAACCCAAGGACATCTTCCACGGAGTCAGGAGAGGCGTCTGATGCCAGTGATCTCCGTGGGGTATATTGGAGGGTTCTTCATAAATATCCCAAGGCCCACTACACTTCCCTGACCCAGGACCTCATGCTGAGTTTCTCTTGCCCCAACACAGCCTCATTCGGCTGGGTCCTGAGAAAACTCAAGCCTAGCTATTTTTCCTATGTGCCCATTTTGCTGCAGACAGACTCTTGAATATTTAACTTACACCCAATTATAGAGTACGGTTTAACCAACTGCTGGCTCCATCCTTGCCTCACCAGCAGAGGAAACACACCAGCCTGATTCCTGCCTTCACAGTTTTCTAGACGAGAAGTGAGTACAGGTCTCCTCATTTTGCAAACAGCTTCAATTTTCTGAATGGTTCTTTGGAGTCCCCGCTTACTTGGCTTGAAGAAAAGGGAATGGACTGCCCTCCCCTAGCCTCTCTTTTCTTTTCCATGAGTAAGAGGAAAAGAAATGTTATAGTATTCTCCACACCTAAAAATTCTCTTCACATAATTCACTAGACAAATCTCTACCCACCTCCAATGTAGACTAGATCTATGTGGTTACCTGTTAAGTGCGTGCTTCAAAGATGTATCTAGCACATCTGTTTAGATAATGAAGTACTTTTTATCCATTGACCTCAACTTTGAGGTTTAGCCAGTGTTCTGGACTATCAGGAAAAGGCTTATTTATTTTATGTTATATAATATTTGAAATATTTTGTTTATTACATTTTTTTTGTGGCCACATATTTTGAGTTGGTCTAACTCATATTTGCTAAACTAGAATGCCTTGCTTTTCTTCAAATACTGCGAAAAGTAAAGCATCTACCTATTCTTTATTATCACAGAGGGGCCATTATTTGAGTCTTTTGGTTTAATGGTCCACTGGAATGTCAGACAAGAGGTTCTCTCTTTTTATTAAACAAACTAGTTATTACTAACTTAAATTTTAATGTCATGTAAATTGAATCTTCTCCTATTATTCCAGATTTTTTTCTTTTAAAATACCAAAAGAAGAAACATATGGCTAGATCTATTAAATGTATCTTCTAAATGCCATGCTTTTTTTTAAAATCCAAACAAAAAATCAGTCTTTATGTCTGGAACAGAGTATGGATGCTCGTATCCACAGATTTGCAGATGGCTTAGGGAGCAAAAAGTAAGAAGCACATCATTGTACAGAGGAGTTGGACTCTAAGCAGTGTGACTTTTAGCAAGCACTTAATTTCTCTTGACTTTGCTTTCTTAAATAAATGGAAAGTATGACTCAAAACTCTCGTTTCTTTCTTCTTTCTAGGTACAAAACTAGACTACATTCCCCAGCTCCCCACCGTTTAAATGCGGCCATATTACTGAGTTCTACTCAATGGACTGTGAGCAGAAGTGACGTTTGCCTTGGAGACCTATCTCATAAAGACCTCCCAGATACACGCCTTTCTGTTCTCTATTCTTCTGGCTGGCTGGAAAGGAGATGACCCTCGGAAAGATTTTGACAGACCTGCTTATTGGAGACAATGCTGTGTGCCTTCTCAGAATATCTCATTGCCTCATTCTTTCCAAAGATCCAATCACTGCCTGGAGCACTACACAGCTGCCTTTATTGGTTCCGTTGATGAGTTCTCCAAGCTTGCTGAAGCCCCAAGTGAATCCTCATACCTGCATGGCCCTCACGCTCCTCACTCTCTGTGATCCTCTCCACTTCCACATTCGCATGAAATGCTGAACTGACTGGTCATTTCAGGTAAGGACCATACAACCTCAAAGTGCTAAGAAGCTAGAGCCCTGTAGCATGAAACTTGACCACTGAGAAACATGAAATAAGAAGACCAATCTTGGTTGGAGAAATGGCTCCATACTAAGAGGAGCCTCTCTTTTCTTCCAGCATGTCTTGAGAGAAAGGTCCAAAGGGGGATTTTCTCCTTCTTTCCACCCCTTTCTCTCTCCTGACTGCAACTACCTTAGGCCTTTTCTACTTACCCATTATATTTAGTATTTTTCTTTACTCCATTTTTAAAATATTTTTCAACTCCTGCCTTACCATATGGGCTATTTTTATTTTAGAGTGGAGATACTAAACCCATGTATAATTTAGGGAGAAAGTTTCCAACATGGAGGCAAGCATATCACTACATATTATATATTATTATTCATGAGTTAGCTCTTTCCCCTTGTTTGAAGAGTCAGTCTGACTAGCTATAAAATGACAGAGAATATGTTTATCTTACTACTCAGACTATTTGAAATAGGAAGAATACGATGACAACTCTAGGTCAATAGCTTTAAAAATATGACCTTACACGAACAAAAACTTCCCCTGTTGTGAGAGGGGAATGAATTTAGTAAAAAGAACAAAGACACAGATAATTTTACTCATCTGATTCTGCAAAAGAAGTGACAACTTTCCAAAAGAACTCCAAGCAGGTTTGATTCCTCACAGGTGTTATACCCTCTGCTTCCGTCCTAGGCTCTCTTTATGCCATGCTTCTGTTTTTATTTTGAGCCCAGATTTTGCAATCATCCCCATTTACTAACCATATAATTTTTGTCAAATAATTTAAATTTATTGAGTCTCAACATTTCACCATAAAATGTGAATAGTATTTACTTCTATAAGTTATTGAAATAATCAAATATGATAACGTGATGATTTGTCATATGATACTCACTGATATGTTGAGTCTCTCTCTTTCTTTTATTGTCATCTTTCTGTAGGTAATTGAAACTATGAGTCAATGCTGAGCATGATCTGGAAAGGTAGATCATATCAGAGTGCAAGTAAGAAAGTTAAACTATTCTTGCCATTTGTGTGTGAGGGTCCTGAGGCAAGAGGGATGCCTACCTTGAGTAAATGAACTACTTACAAATGTCTGCTTCGATAAGTCCAATGTTTCTATTAGAAAATCAAATTCCACATTAATGAGTTTTCCCTCTTTCTAGGTCACATAGGAAAACATAGAATGTGGCTTAGAAGGGAAGTTTCTCTGTTCCTTTAAATCATTGCAAATTTCTGTACTTATCTTTCAAAGACAAAACTTAATGCATTAAGAGAAGTCATGCAAGTAGAAAATAAATAGTACTGCAGGATGCTTTCTCTTTATTGACAATTGAAAGGAGATTGAAATAAAACAGGGAGGTAGACAATTTAGTCAAATGGTAGAAGTGTGATTAATGTTCTTCGCAATTTCTAACCAAGACGAGGCATGTATTTTACTGTTTGTTAACAGCCCCCATGGCCCTTGGTCATTAGTTTTGACAAGTTCTAACCAGAATCCTTAAGAATATACAAAAACCCACTTCCTAGGCTAGAAACAAAGGAGTTAGGTAAATAATAAGGTAGAAGAATTAATCATTTGTGTTTTTGTATATTTTAAATCAATTTTTATCTCTGATTCAATTCATTTCTCATAGATTTGCCAGATAGTCTCTCTCTCTACACACACACACACACACACACACACACACACACACACACACACATGCACATACATATATCTCCACCTATCTATAAATTGAGATCCTACAGTCATACTAAAAAGAGCTTCCAAAGACTCTGGCATGTGTGATCCTGCCTTCCAACAGGCCAAAAGTCTTAAATAAGTTAGTATCTAACCTGCCCATATAGCTAATGTCCTTCATTGGTCATCTAGTCTACTATCTAATAATCAAATAGTGGTAAATAAACAAACAAAAAAACCCAAATAGTTTTTTTTTTAAATCTGTATTATATCCACTTCAATTCATGTCAACAAATATTTACCACTTATACTTTTTACCATGTGCAGACAAGAGTATTAGGTGCTGCATTTAGTTTATTCAGGTCTAGCATGGTGCTAATGAGGCCACATATGTAGAATCAAGCTTCCAAATGGTCTGGTTAATGTAGATCTGTTATCTATATTATGTCACAGAGTGCTTTCCTAACCCTGGTTCCTAACCCTGAGACTATAAAATTGAAGACATCCATTCCTTGGAGAAAAGGAAGACCAAGCAAGAGATTGTGGCTCCATTAGACAACAGAATCAAGGCACAAATCTTACAGAGTGAGCTAGTACCCTCTAAAGGCAAGACATCAGTCATCTACTCGCTATAATTTCAAGTTCTCTCCTTTCACATCCCTGATAGAGAAATCCAATCACTAATTCAGTACCTATAATTCTGAGCTTTTTAAAGCTTTAGTCAGATTAAAACTTCTATTTACTACCACACTCAGACAGCAGCCAATGTGCCAGGACCTCAGAGCTTCATTTCTAATCCTTAAAAGATGATCATTACTAATTTTTCTTCTGCTCAACAGTCTTATGCTGACATTGTATAAAGAGGCCTTATTATATCCTTCTTTGCAGCTTACCCTAATGATACCACTTATAAATACTTTTTTAAAAATAAGAGTATTCTC
>NW_011888792.1:15307619-15483172 GCF_000151845.1 Pteropus vampyrus
GACTATAAAATTGAAGACATCCATTCCTTGGAGAAAAGGAAGACCAAGCAAGAGATTGTGGCTCCATTAGACAACAGAATCAAGGCACAAATCTTACAGAGTGAGCTAGTACCCTCTAAAGGCAAGACATCAGTCATCTACTCGCTATAATTTCAAGTTCTCTCCTTTCACATCCCTGATAGAGAAATCCAATCACTAATTCAGTACCTATAATTCTGAGCTTTTTAAAGCTTTAGTCAGATTAAAACTTCTATTTACTACCACACTCAGACAGCAGCCAATGTGCCAGGACCTCAGAGCTTCATTTCTAATCCTTAAAAGATGATCATTACTAATTTTTCTTCTGCTCAACAGTCTTATGCTGACATTGTATAAAGAGGCCTTATTATATCCTTCTTTGCAGCTTACCCTAATGATACCACTTATAAATACTTTTTTAAAAATAAGAGTATTCTCCATTACTGTAAGTAATTTTTATATTAGATGAATCTTAGCTGCACAAGAATAATAAAAGGGAAGGAGAAACAGATGCCAGAACAGTTGATAGGCTCTGTTTGCCAAAGTGTTAAAAATATGATTCTTTCTCTGAAATTAGATACCAATACTGTATTTTTATCACTAATGTCTTTAAATTTTTTTCATGTGAATGTTATGTTTTTGATTGAGTCAGTGCAGTCTGAATTGTTGAGTCAGATAACTGTTCAACTTTAAAATTGAGGGTGCAAAGGAGGAATCTTTAGTTTTTGCAAATTTTTATATACTCTGTTAGTAATCATTGTACTTTCATAAATGTTTTTAAGTATTCAAATTTAAAAAGCAATTGGGACTTTTGGGAGTACAGAATGAAATTGATTTTAACTCAGTTTTTACTTAGAAAGAACTCATAAGGCTGTAAAATTCTGAGCTTTAAATTCATAAGAACTTGTTTCACCAGTTTTCTAGATTAGATGCACATTTTGCAAAAAACAAAACCTCTAAAAGAAATAGAGTTGCTAAACTAGTCTTGTTTTCTCTAACCAAGTTTTAAGTAAAAGTATATAATTAAAGATCATATTGTATTTTTTTTTCTTTTCACTTGGAAGATTTATGGATTCTGTATTTGCAAATTCATCGACTTGCTACAATTTATGTGTAACCCCAAAATCAATACTTGCTGTGCTCTCACATTCACAGACATGCACAGAGCAGCAAAAAAATCTCAGTCATCCAATGGACACATTCTCAGCTGAGGAAGAACAAGGAAACACTCTGCCTTCTTGTTTCAGCTCTCATATTATAAACAAGTGTCATTTTTATGGTCTATTTAGTGCCATATTTTTCACGTTTGCTTTTGTTGGTTATTTTGCTGTTTAAAATAGCCCCCCGAGCAAAGTAATAAAGTTCTATCTAGTGTTCATAAGCACAAGAATGCTTGATGGGCCTCGCAGAGAAAATACATGTGTTGGATAAGCTTTCATCAGACGTGAGTTATAGCAGCGGTCTCCAACCTTTTCTGTACCAGGAACTGGTGCTCCTATGAGAATCTAGGAACCGACGCTCATATGAGAATCTAATGCCTGATCTGAAGAAGAGCTGAGGCAGTGATGCAGCCCTGGGGATCGGCTGCAAACATAGATGAAGCTTCCCTCACTCACTGCCACTCACCTCCTACTGTGTGGCCTGGTTCCTAACAGGACACAGACCAGTACCGGTCCACAGCCTGGGAGTTGGGGACACCTGAGTTACAGCACTGGTAACCAGGAGTTCGGTGTTAGTGAATCAACAGTATATATTAAATAAGGTGTCTTTAAACAGAAACACACACTAAAGAAGGTTATGTATTTATTAATCATACACTGATCAATGTTGTGATGAGAGGCTCACAGGGACCTAAACCTGTTTTTTCCTAGTTTGGTATTCATTAATTTAGTATTTTAGGCAACTTTATAGAACACCACTACTGTGAGTAACAAGAACCTACTGTAAATATTTGTAGTCAGAATTAGTCTACAGATGATCAGATGATGAGTATACTCTCAAGCTGCTTTTCAATAAAATCCCACGGGTGCCTTAAGTCAATTTTTTACATCTTCCCACTTAACCAAGAAGTTTGCTCACTTTACCTCCCATCCCACCTCATTTTTGTAACCACTTGTTAACTTGGAGTCTCTTACTTAATACAATAGGTTCAAATCCCTATAGAAATCTGAAGCCCTCCAGAAATTTTTACAAATACCCAAGGATTGTATGTTTTCTTCCTCACCTCTGGCTCATTCTACTGGTTCTGTATTTCATTCAGTCCATGGACTGCCTTACCATCCCATTTCCATCAAAAATGATAAATACACAAAAATCTCGTATAAGCCATTGACAACTTTAGTGATGTCAACTGAAGTATTGGGGTTGTGGAAACAAGACAGAATCATAGTTCAGATAAAGCAACTTTACAGTAAAAATTATGCATTTTATTCTTAAGATATCCTTCAGCCACACCATCATTAAAGAATTTTCAGTGCTTAGTCCTCCTTCATCATGTCTTGGCCTCACACCACCATGCTTCACACAGGAGCAAAAAAAAAAAAAAAAGTGTATGTTATTTTCTCCTACAGAGAAATTTACTATCCCATTATTTTGCCCTGGAGCAACATGTTTGTTCATACCTTAAGGGTTTTATCATCTATACCAAGTGGCACATCAAGGTCTTTTTCTGAACGAAAATAAGAAGTTTCCTCAATAATAGGAATTCTATTACCAACTAGATTTTGATGACAAATATGAGACTTTGAGCAGTTTGATGCCCTTTTAGCATCTCAGAACTAGTACATAGTGGAGCCAGGATTGTAGCCCACAGTCTGTTATCTTAACCCCAAAATGATTATGTCTCCTCTTCACAAATACTATCCCTTCTTCTCCTTGATATTCTACCTCACATATAAATACTCACTAAATTCATTTTTCAAATAACAAAATAAAGAAAATTATTTCAGTCTAATAGAAAGCAGGAAGGTGAAAAGAAAAAGAACAATAACTACAAAATACAAAGTAGGATAGTAGAAATAAGCCCAAATATATGAAGCGCCACCAAAAAAATTCAATAGTTCAAATTGTAGTAATCACCTGATTTTGTTTAATTTCAACCTATGCTCTGCTTTCAAAACGCCTAACTAAAACCAAACCAAACTGGAAAATTGAAAATAAAGGTAAAGGAACAGAGATACTATCAAAATACTAGTCTTGCAAAAAGCTTGATTACCAATATTAGAATCAGGCAAAATAAGATCAAGTCATTAACCAAGATAAAGAAGAAATCTATATAATAATAAAAAGAAGAATACACTAAGAAATAATATTCATGAACTTGTATGTACCTAATAGCATGGGCATAAACATAAAAAGCAGACACTTTTAAATACCTTTATTAGAAATGTATATCAAAAGCAACAAATGAACAAGACAAACAAGCAGAGACTCATGGACATGAACAATAGACCGGAGAGTGCGGGAAGAGGGGAGGAAGATAGGGTGAAAGAGGTCAAATATGCGGTAACAAAAAGAAATTTAACTATGGGTGGTGAACACACAATGCAATATATACATGCCTTACTGTTGAATTGTATGCCTGAAACTTACTGGATTTCATTGAGCAGTGTCACCATAATAAAAAAATAAAATAAAATAGAAATATATATCAAAAAGAACTTATCTCTCCCGCTGCCTGAAGAAATGACTAATTAAATGATTGATACCTCATATCAATCAAATTCTACTCCCTCTTTGCAAAATGATGATATTTACCTTTGCCTTACTAAATGCAACGTTTTTATTTTAACTAGATAAAGCTTAATAAGCAACTATATACTGACATATATATGTATGCATGTTTATATGTATATTTATACATGTGATACTAATAGACACAAAATGAAGGAAAAACAAAAGAAATAGAAAAGATCCACCATAAAAATTTAAGTACCATCATGTACAGAGGCTTACACAGAGGAAATGGGTAAATCAGGAGGAAGGAGAAGGAACTACCAAAATCATGATGGACACTGGAAAGAAGAAAAGAAAGAACTAGTTACAAAGATCTGGATGCAAAGAGCTACAAAAAATAATTAAGATAAAAATATATATTTTCTTTGGGAGCTTACATTATTTAAGTCACATAGTAAATAACAAGCAACATTCTTGACTATTTCAAAAAATGAATAGGTTATCAACATTAAAACAGACATAATCCTTGGCTCCAAAGTATCTCCTGAAATCTCTTTTGATAAAAAATAATTTTTTATTGGATTGCGTCAGGAGGTCATTCCACAAGGCACTTGCTTTGGTGGAAGCTTTTCTTAAATTTTGAAGACAAAATGAGCTGCATCGCAAAAATATGTAAAATCTGACAGCTTATATGATGAATTAAAGAAAAATTAAGTACTTTAGTGCTTTGAAAACAAAAGTAATTAAACAGTAATGCAGTTCACAAAGGTCGTTGAGTTCTTTCCCATTACTTTGATCTGTCACCAAAGCTAAACAGATAAATTCATGAATTCTCAGTATCCTCTTAACCCTTGGAAAATCAGCGGACATTGGTAGATTCTTCACTGAAAAGCAGATGTCTGAAAAGCTTAGAATTTGTACACAATGAGCTAAAAAGAGCAGATTCCTGTCTTCTATAAACCTACCACCGAAGCCAGGCAATACTGATGAGATCAAAAGATGCAATTATGTCAATAAAATACAAAAAAAAATTATTATTTATAGAAAAGAGAGTTTAAATGTCTTCCTGCCTATGAGTTTTTTTGAACGTGGGATCCATGTCTTTTCAGTTCAGTTCTTCTAGGAACTGAAACATGTCCAGGCATAAAACCGGTACTCTATACTTGATTCTTGAGTGGAATTGAAGTAAGAAGGCATTGATGCATTTAATTGGATCTGAAATGCAAAGGAAACACTAGGAAAGCCACATGTGTGGAGAACTATGACATCCTTGAATGGCTGTTTTCACTACCCAGCACCCACTTTTGTTTCTCCTGGTAATAGTGCTCTGATGCTCGTTCTCCCACCCTCTCAGCACATAGGCTCAGGTGAGCTTTCACAGATAGCTTAAGGCTTGTGTGACACAAACCTAAGCAAATCAGCGCGGCACATTACTCTGGGCCAGATTGATTAGTTCAATGATGGGCACCTGATCCAATAATAGACAGATACTTCTAGATATCCAAGGACAATGTTTCTCACTCTTTTGCATGGGGTTTGAAGATCAGACCACAAAAAGATTAACAGTTGCTGCTGATCATGAGGGGAGAGGCGTCCTGGGGTCAAAGTCCACCAAGACGATGTAGAGATGAGAGACACAAAAACCCTAGCTCTAGTCCCTGTATCCAGCCAAACCATATATCTGCCATTCAGTGTTATTTTGAAACACAGTTTTCAGCAAAGAAAAAGTAATTATTTTTCTTCATGTTACACAGTGTTCAGTTTTCTCTGCTGTTGCCAAATCTCATTGATATACCTTTTTCTTTTCTTCACTCATCCACGAGTGATTCCTGGTCCTCAAAACCACCCTCCTTAATTTCTGTGAGTCTGCTCACTCTACCCCTTTCCCAATATACTTGTGTTCCAGAATTGTCTTATTTGTGTGTAGGCTTGTTTTCCTTCTAAAATATGAGCTCTACCAGGAAAGGGATTGTGTCTTATTCATTTTATAACCACAGAGCCTACTCAGTTTATTTTCTGGAACTTAGTAGGCATTCGAACTAATTGTAGAGACAGTGTGTATGGTGCTGTGGAGAGAGCTTAAAGCAAGCACAACTATATTCATACTAGCCACTTGTCTATACTTGTGACCATTTCAGCACCTCACTGTCCCCACATATAAAATAGAAATAATAATGTAACTTTTATGATTGCAGTGAAAATTAAATAATGTTTGAAATATAGCTATATGATGCCTAGCTTACAGAAAGTCCTCAATAATCATTAGTTTTTTTCAACTGCATTCCCAATAAACATTGTATAAGTTAATAATTCAAGCAAAAGGTAGTAAGTACGTGATAGAGAACTATAGTTAAAGGGGGGAAAAAAGACCAAACTTAAGAAATAATGTAAAGTAATAACAAAAAGAATTAAATGGATGGAGTGAAGAACACAAATAATTAAATGTAAGCAAGAAGATTCGAGGACCCAGAGAGACCACTGATGATTTCATCATGACCGAGGAAAAAAGCACAGACCATGTTATCAGCTGATTAAGAAGTCCTCCTTCAACGATCTAATAATGTAACTGCAAGTAGCAATGATAAACTGTAATTGAACTGCTGTGAACATGTTGATTAGTCAGACTTTAATTCTCTATTAGGGTCTCTGTCAGCCATTCCAGTAACTAATTGCCCAAATTAGCTGTAAGCATTAAGCTCATTGATAAACAATTTAACGGTAACACACAGTATACCACCACAACAAAAAAGAAACAGCTGAATATCCAAAGTGAAGCAGAGCAACCTTATAAAAAATCACCTTAGTATTTAGTTGGTACAATTCTCTTCCTAAGTACTTAATGTCCCAGGCCAGCCTACAGAACTTCCGCTGAACCCTTCTGATGAGATTTGCTGACTGTAAATAAGTCTAAATATTAAATAAGTCTAAATATCAAATGAAGTAGAGGTTGAAACATCTGTTCAGATGTTGTACAGATCAATGAGTGAACTATTTTAGCCCACATATACCGTTCTCATTACAAGAAAAGAGTTAAGCTTAATTATGACAATCCACTTCTGCTAATGGAGTGGACAGTGCCAATAAGTTCAATGAGATTATATATAGATTATCTACAGTATTAACCACATTTTTCTTCAAGCAATATAAATCCATGTACACAAATTTAGACAAAGGGTGTAGCATCTTGACTACAGGACCATTGTGAATGGGCATTTCTGGATGACTGACTTTTTTAAAAAAACTGATTTCATAATTTTATGTATTCTTTTAATTATCTTGGGTGAAAGTCTGTCTAAAATAAATCACTTACTTGCCTGACTCTTTAAACAAAGAATATTAATGACCCATATTTGTCATTATAAATAACAATTATTAAAGCCTGAAATACTTGAATACCTTTTAAACTAATATTTTCATTACTGGGAATTTATCTTTATTGCATAACCAGAAAAGTGCATAAAGTTTTCACTATAAGGACATTCATATAAAATTGGTTTCCTAAATGATGAAATGTACACTCAAAAGCCGTTAAAATAGTATAAATATGAAACATTTACAATATTTTTACAAAATGAAAAATGACAATGAACCTGTCACACTTTTAAGAAAGAAAAACATAAATGTTACTATGAAAATATTAATTATGATATTGTGCAATGATACAGTGGTGGCCTTAAGACCTCCTGATGAGCATAGAGCTGTTTGCTCTAACACACAAAAAATAAACAGGCCTTATTATTTTCCTTTTCAGTTCTCGCACCTAACTTTTGTTTCTGCCTTTCTCCATTGCTGTAGGACTGCCTACTCTATCTTTGCATTATTGACAGTGCACATGTCCTTAGCAGCCCTTCTCCATTTTCATTCTCTTAGAATCATGAGATTGAATAGGATGTCAGTGATCATTGAAAACAAATACCTGAATGCTCAAGTCACCTCACTGACAATTCTGCCAAAAGTCATCCAGCTGAACCTTGTACCTACCCACTTATGACAACTCGCTTCTTCCTCTGGCTTCCATGGGTCTTTTTAATTTTGTGAAGTGCTTATTTCTCCCCTTACAATGTTCCCCTTTGGTTTTAGTGATAGCCCTTGAGACCATTCAAATATGAGCTCCATGCCAGTTACAGTTCTTTAAATATTTGAAAATAACTATCATGGTCCCCAGGGTCTTCTCTTTGTCTTCATTTTTCATTCATTCAATGAATCATTATTTACTCTTTACTTTGTGCTGGGCACTGCCCTAGACACGGGAACTATAGTAGTGACTAAGACCAATAAGGTGCCTATCCTCATCAAACTCACATTCTATGAAAAAAACATAATTCAAAATATTTTCTTATAAGAATATATATAACAGTATGCCTAGAAAAATTCAGGAATTTTTCCTGACGACCCATCCATAAATAGCTAAACGTTAAGAGATTCCAGGCAATTTTGACATTTAATGAAATTTTATCAGCAGATTATAATCCAAAATAAAATTTCTGAACACCCTGTCATTTACATCATAATCCAATACCAATAGCAACAAAAACAGGTGGTATGGAAAATAAGGCTCTAGAGATTATCCATGTCATTCCTGTGGGTCTTCACAACTGTGTAACAGTCACTAGGCCTTTGGTGCTTTAATATCATGAACAGTTATGAGATGTGTTTAAATAGCTAACTTGCTGTCTTTAAATCTACTTTGTTGAAAAGAAAAATTTTTAAAAATCTTGACTCATTGACTTCGTTAAATAATTTTTAAAAGTTGTTCTTCTAAACAATATTCCTGAAAATTACACAGCTTGCATCAGATTTCATCTTCGCCATGAACGAGACTCATATTCATCTTCATTTTCATCGTCATCATCATGCAAAAACAAACCTGAGGTTTCTGTTTCCTAAAGAAAGAGAGGGTAAAATCTATTTAATGGTTACAAAAAGTTAAATAAAAATACTTTTTAGACCAAAGGACAAACAGACTAGTATATAAAACATGGGCTGGATTTACAAGTGATGGACTCAGATTATCTTTCAGGGCAAAAAAAAACCAAAACATTTTTTCTAAGTGTAACATATTCTTCTTCCCTGCTAATTTGGCTTAGTTTTAATAGACGATTTCTATTCTAGTATCAAGAAAATAATACATGAATGTTTACTAGAGAAAATAAAAGAAAAATTCCCTAGGAAATGTTTTTGATGATATTAACTCGAAAATGAGAAAAGTAAATGACCATTCCAACCTTAAACCTTTCCTTTATGCAAATAAAGAATTCAGGAAATTCAGGAAAGAACAAAAAGAGATGAAAAGTTTTCTAGCTAATGAAAATCGAAATTATAAAGTCTGTGCTCCAAACATTAGAGCCCATAGGTCATATGTTTCCTCCTCATTGGAGAGCGCAGTAGATCTCAAAGTATGATCCCTGGACCAGCGGCATCAGCATCATCTGAGAACTTATTAGAAATGCACATTCTCAGGCCTCACCCTGGCTCTGAACCTACTGAATCAGAATCTCTGAGGGTGGGGTCCAGCAACCTATGTTTTAACAAGCTTTCCAATGTTTCTGGTACATGCTATGAGAATTTTTGGGCTAGCCCCTTGCTACTTTTAATGTGATTCTTAGCAGCAAAGGTATCACCTGAAGTTATTAAGAAATTCAGTTTCTCGGGCCCTACCCCAGAACTATGGCATCAGAACATACATTTTAACAAGACCTTCAGATAATTTCTCTGCACATTAAAGTTTGGGACCATAGGGCTCGCCATTCTGTCATGGTTTTCAGCCTTGGGTACATAATAAAACCACCTGGTGATTCTAATTTAACTGGTCTGAGATGTAATCTGGATGCCAGGAAGTGTTCAAAGCTCCCAGGTGATTCTAATGCTCAGGCAAGGCTGAGAAACCCTGCTTTAAGCCTTCAAAAAGTTTATTTACTTTTGTTTCTAACAAGCTTCTTCATGGGATTTCTAACATTGCAGGAAATCTTAACCTTCAGTTATATTAATAGAAGAAGATCATCTCAGGTAAGAGAGGTGATTATTTCACCTTACAGTAAAATGATCCGATCATACCCAAAGCACTGCCTTCAGCTCTGCACTCCCTTCTGGAGAATGCAGAAAAACAAGAGCACATTTAGTGGGGTGGGACCAAGAGAAGCAACACAAATCATTCCTGTGAGAAATGTTTACAGGAATTTGTAACGTTTAGGCAGCCAGAATGATCTTTTTAAACGTAAATCAGATTTTATCACTCTCATGCCTGTCATTTGCCTTTGCATTTGGAAAGAAATCTAAGCCTTTTACCAAGTCTCTGCATGATCTGGTGCTGTGTACCTCTCCCACCTCATCTCGTACCCTTTGCTCCTCTCCTTTCTCACCCTCGCGAACCAGCAGCACCTTTATGTTTCTCGATCACTGAGAGTTTTCGTATCTGGGAGTGAATTCACCTTCTGTTTCTTCTGCCTGAAGTGCTTCCCCCACCCCCACCCCCCGCCCCTCGGCTTATTCCATGGGTGGAGCTTCAACTTCTATGTCTCTACTCAGATACAATGCCTTCCCTGTGCACTCAGTTTCTCCCAGTCCATTCTGGAAAAAAAGCCTACTTAGGTTCTTCCTGGTACCTACTGTGATCTGTAATTATCTTGTTTACTTGTTTATTTTCTTATTTATTATCATTTCTATAATGCAAACTAATAAAAATATATGCTACTAAACTGAGGAGAGTTGAGTACTATAAAGAGAAGTAAATGAATTGGTCTTCCAGCACTAAGTGTTTCTCACTAAGCATCTTTCTGAATAATATTTTTCTTTCAGGCTCATCTACATAACAAAAAGTTAATAGATATATTATACTTCATCAGTTATATATATTTCTGATGTGACATCATTTATTTCCTTTTTCTGTGTATCATTTGAGAAATGATTATTTAAATTGCCTTATTAATAGTACGTGCTTAAAATACTAGACCTGAAGTCTCTATTTTCCCTATATAAATACTTGTTTATTCAATAATTATTTTGTTGATATCCAAGAACTACCAAATAATATATGATTAACTGTCTCTAATATAGATATAAAAAAGTAGCAAGCTTAGCACTCTTCTATGAATTAGTTAAGCATTCATATGGTTATAATATAATCAAAACTATTTTTAAAAAATCCTGAACAATTGTACAATTCACTTCAAAATAGCATGGATTCTTACAGTTCGAAATTATATACGAAGATGCAAACTGCATGCTTGTCAAACCCGACATGGGAGGGTGGATGATTGGAAAGCTCCAAGTGCTCTATTAATTACCTGTTATTCTCAGAACAAAAGAGAATAATAAAAGGTACATAACAGAGTTCTTTCTCCTATTCAATTTAAAATGTCAAATTACTTTATTTTTTTAACACTTCTGATTAGAAACATCCTTTGAAGGATAACCAAAGAGAAAAAAGAAAAATCTCCCTTCAAGCTCCATTTTATTGAGTTATTTTTTAAGAAAATTGAAGAGAAAGATTGACTTGAGGACTTACTCACAATAAATCTATTCTGGCAGAAACCCAAACAAAAACTAGAAGTTTCACATTGAAAATGGAAATTGATTGACATCTTGCTTGACATCAGTCTTGTCGGTTTAAGAAAATCAGTGAGTTAACATGGAGTGCCTTGCAAAGAAGTATAGAAAAACCAAAGTGTATTTACCAAGATTCAGACTCCTTGTGATAGAAAGGTAAATTTGAACAGTGAAACTTTGAATTGTCTTTTTCTCAGAGTTAGCTATAGCATGCAACCAGTTTTGTAATTTCTTTCTCGACTTATTAACTGGATTACCCAGTATTGACCAGCTCCAGAATCCATGCCTGGAACTGCATTCCCAAAGTCACCAGGTTATGAGTATTGCAGGTACACACAATGCGATATATTTTTAAGTGAATTAGCCCTTGCAGGCAACCCTTTAGGGCAATTAGAATTTTGGCACCTGGGAAGGCAAAATGACAAAAAGCACCTGTAACCAAAATATCTCTACCAAGGTATTATCATTCAAGCCAATACTAAGTGTATATAATTGCTTCTGTGACAAGAGATGGAAGAAACTAAAATTAAATTATTGCTTAGACAACAATGCTTAAAAAAAAAGTAAAAAACAAAAACAAAAACAAAACAAACATGCCATTTGGAAAAATCAAGGCCAGAAAGTAAATTATAAATATAAAATAAACTGAGTAGAAGAAAATGCTACTTATAATTCTACAGAAATTCTTTAGGAGTCACTGTCATTCAACATTTTTATTAAAAGTTTGGCTTGGATGGGAGACCAACTAGGAAGACCAGGTGCTGTAGACGTAAAACATAAAAAAGTTAAAAAACAAATAAAAAAATAAGGGATTGTAAGCTGTCAAGGTTCTTGAAATCTATGAGGTCAACCAAGAGTTACCTCGCCTAAAAAAAAAAAAGTCTGGAGTAAAGATTTTAATATTAATTAAATTTATAAATCATTAAGATAATTGCAATGTTTTTAAAAATTAGGACTAAATTTCTTGGAAAAATGGGTTAAAAATAATAAAAATAGTTAATTCACTAAAGGAAAAATGTGGTTCACATAGAAAACAGTAAATGCAATAAAACGCCAATGAGAAAAGACCACCAAATGCATGAGAAAAATTAAAGATGTCGATAATATGTCACTGATACAAAAATCTATATATTTTATCCTTCATTAAATATTGCTTTAAACACAGTTGATTGAATTTTATTCATTGTTTTCATTTAGTACCAAGTGAAGTTCATTCTGGGAGTATATGTAATAAAATAAACACATTATATCATTCAGAAGAAAATAGAAGAATTAATAAAAAGTTAGGAAAGAAATCCCTTCCCTACAAAAGTTACATAAAATTTGTTAGTCCAGAAAAAAAAGAAGACATAGCAAAAATGATGAAACTTTTGTATAATTTATAAATAGAAAGTAGTACTAGGTGTAATGGTTAAGAAACTTAAGTCATAGGCATGAGTTTGAATACTACCTCTTCAAATTCCTCTGTCCACACCAAAAAAAAAAGACCATGACTTGATAAGTTACCTCACCTTCTAAATTTCCTCATCTGCACAATGCAGAAAATCATGGTATCTAAGATTGTAGGATTGTCGTGAGAATTAAGTGAGATAATAGTGTATATTGATTTCTGAGCTCGTTTCCTGAGTTAAGAGAATTTATTTATAATTATGTTTTTCTATAGCCCAAAACAAGTAATACAAAAAATAAACCCAATTATGGGTTATTTTAAAACAAAGACATTCTTACCCCCAAATTTAGGGAATGGTCTAAATCAGATTCCAAACCTGTAAACAGAAATCATTTATAATATTTTATTACATGTCACAAGCACCTTTTGTCCTTGGACAAAACTACAGTTTGCTCTCACTTTTCATCATTTGTGCCTTAAATTTAACTTCTAAGATTTCTAAACTTGACATGTTCTTTCCTACCTAAACCTGTATATCCTCACTCTTTTCCCATTCCACATACATATAATTTGCAGTCTACTTTTTTTCTAGTCTCTTCCCCCAAAAGCCTACATTGCTTATCACTTCTCTGACTGCTTTGATCAAACTTCGGCTATCCTAATTTGCATATGTAATGTGTGCACTCTATGAGCAGTGTTGGTGGAACATTTGGGAAAAATGTAGACCAATAACCTGTAAAACTATAACTAATTGCACCATTTCATGTATTTTACTATATATAGTTATCAAAAAGGTTTTTATGTAATTTTAGGTAAACTTACTAAAAAAAGGTACATCTTTTCTAATACATTGGATATCTGCATGCCTAGAGGAGAGAGAACATATTATATACATGGTTAGGTGTGAATATAAAAGCAATCATGGCAAGCACCCAGCATTCTTTCATGATTTGTGAATCCTATCACTAAGACCTGGACTATCTGAAGTGTCAGATGAAGGAAAACGTGGCTCCGTTTTTTTAAGAATAGATCATTTAGTAATAGGAAGGCTGTTAAAAACAAAATATATATATATATGAAAAAAGAAAATAATCCAGATTTTATCTGAAAATAAATGAAATTGATTCTTTGAATCTCATATTTTTACATGCAATGTGAGAATTTGCAGCTGGATACAGCAAACATCTTGATATCAGGCAAGGAAATATTAAAGGGATTTTTACTAGGAAGTTTAACAGAAGTAAGTTCAGACCTAAATCTAATAAGTGCAACACTACATTCTTGCTTTTCTCCCCAGACAAGATTTAACTTTGCCTGAGCCTTCTGCTCCCATCCTTTTGTGCTCAAAGAAATGGCTAACCACAAAGTACTCTGCCCTCCAAGGTAACTCACCTCCACCCTTCCTCAATAATTCAGATACGAGCCCTCTCCATCCTCCCCCATGACTCCCATAAGATGACCTGATAACTCCCTTGCCTACTTGCTCTCTCCCATGGCCCCTTTCTTTTTCTTTCAGATGATCCTCATTAATTCTCCCTATTGCAATAAACTGAGTAAAATCATCTTCTTAATTGTCGTGCATTTTGTCTTTCACAGACCAAAAACTTATTCCAATTCTTAGCTCAATTGATGGTAACCCATCTGGATGATGGCTCAGGCCAAAAGTCAAAGAGTGATCCTTGACTTCTCTCTTCCTCTCCAATATCCCCATCTGATTTGTCAAGAAATCTTTTTGTTTCAAATATCAAAATATTTACAGAATCTAACCACTTCTAAACAATTTCTCTACTATCACCATTGGTCTGAGCCACTATCATCTTTAACATATATTATTGAAATAACTATCCCACTGGACTCTCAGCTTTCACCCTTGCCCGGCTATAGAATAGTCTTAACAAACAACATGAGTGAACTCCTAAAATTCAGATCATGTCATTCCTCTAGTCAAAATTCTTCAAAGTTTCCCAAATTTAGTCGGAATCCTTACAATGGACTTAAAGTTCTCTGTGATCTGGGCCCCCACGATGTCTCTAAACTCATAACCTACCACTCTTTCCTACTCACTTTATTCTAACAAAACTGGCCTCTTTTCTTTCTTGAATATGCTAACCATGCTTCTGCCTCAGAATCTTGGCCTCTACCTTGAACTCCCTTCTTTCAAATAGCTACAAAGTTAATCAACTCTCCTAAGTGTTTGTTCAAATGTCACTTTCTCGGTAAAGCCCACCTTTTAAAAATTGTACACACAAACCAGCATTCTACATCTCACTGTCATGCTCTACCTTTCCCAGCTCACTTTACTCCTTTTAATTTGTTCTTGAATGTTCTCATGTTTACATTTATTGTCTGTCTCTTCTCTCAAAGAGAGAGAAGGATTTTTATGTTTTATTCATTAATGTATTTCTTAGTTCCTCATTCTTTTCTCTTTCATTGATATATTCCTAGTGCCTAGAAGAGCATTGGCACATAGTAGGTAGTTAAATTAATATTGTTGAAAGATTGATTGGCTGAATAGCTAACAAAATTAATGAATGAATGAATAAGTGGATATAACAATACTAGTATCTGTTTAAAGTAATAATGAGTGCAGTAATGAAGCTGCACACTGATGATCAGGATTATTTTCCATCATGATTCTATTGGACTTTTTCCACGTCATTACTCCTAGTTCTCTCCCCAGGGTCTGAATGTGGTAGGAAACCACTAGGATTACTGTGTACCTGGCACCATGGAAACCACTTATGCATTAGCATGGTCACACAGCCCCAAATAAGGAGAAAATAGGAAATGGCACAATCTAAGATGTGAAACAGGCAAGAGTATGTCCATAAGATAATTCTACTTGTGAATTCATCAGAAACTTGGAAGCCTCCCATTGAAGAAGTGTGTATCAAAACCTATAATCCCAAAATCAAGCCATACGCTACTGTACATTTCACCCAGCCAAAAATGTCCATTTAAGTCTTGACAAGAGCTGTATAGAGCAGCAGAATGTAAATTGAGAAAATAAGAGACTCTTCAGCTCTCTCTACTATTGATAAGAGAGTCTTGATTGGGCTAGAAAAGGACCACAGAGTTCATTTACAATTTCTCAAAATAATTCTTAAGGTTTTTTCCAACTAGTTCATTTTCAATTTCCCTATTACACTCATTTTATTTGTCAGTGATTCAAAGCCTTTATGATGAATCTCTGTACATTCTAATACCAGGACTTGCAGTAAATAATATAGAGCAATGAAGTCTAAGAAACAACAGGACTTTAGAATCAGAAAGACTCAATTCAAATCCTGAGCCAACTATTCATTATGTATC
The DNA here is from genome assembly GCF_000151845.1 of Pteropus vampyrus. Classification (NCBI taxonomy): domain Eukaryota; kingdom Metazoa; phylum Chordata; class Mammalia; order Chiroptera; family Pteropodidae; genus Pteropus; species Pteropus vampyrus. The sequence goes on from NW_011888792.1 coordinate 15,323,560, forward strand.
TCTGAGCAGGTTTTTAAATCTCTCGACCTGAATTTTTTTTTTTCTATAAAATGAGAACAATAATCTGTGCTTCAGAGGGAGATTTTCAGGGGGCAGTTAGATTCCCCTGAGAGCCAGACACCAGATGTCCCTCCTACTAGTAATTAACGACATGCTACTTCTTTTTCTTATCTTTCTGAGGTTTGGGAACAACCAAGGTCCTTCATTCAAAGGCCAACTGGAAATTAAAGAACTCTGCCTTAGATTGCTAAAACTTCTTCCGGCAGGTGCTTTCTGCTGTAGTTTTTTTCTGTTCCTTGAACCTTCCAATATTTTCCATGCTGTTAAAATCAACACAAACAGAGATTAGACTTGAAAACTCCCTGAGCAGACAAACCCAGTTTAGTCAGACAAGCAAAGCTTAATTTAGCTTGTTCTGAAAGATGAGCGAAGCTAACTTGACCTGGGTCATTTCTTGCTTATGCCTCTGAAAATCATACATAGAAATTTAAATTATTCCCCAAAAATGATATAAGGCAATCACTAACCAATCCCCTTTCATTTAAGAAAATTCTAATATTGTAACCAAGAGCTATGAAGAATATATAGTCGCTGCTTCCATACTACATAAACTGCTTTATAATATATATATATCTCGGCCTCATTGAATGTTTTGGTTTGAGTGTTCCCAGTTTGAAAACTGTCTTTGGTGTATACACAATAAATTTTTACCAGTTACTACTTCAGTGACTCGTTGGTTTTGCTTGTGTTTATTTCTGAACTGTTGACAATGCCTTGAGACCTTGACCTCTGCCTGGAACCTTTTACCCCATTTCATTACAGGCCTTGGTATGATATCTCAGAAAATCCTTTCCATTAATGGTGGTTCCTTCTCTACTCTCTACCATAGCCCCCTAGTTCTTAAACTCTATAGCATTATTACAGTTATTTTGTTTATTGACTTGTTCACCTGTTTATTCTCCTACCACCAGAATTCTTAAGAATTACATTCTTAAGAGCCTTGTCTGAATTGTTTACAGCAGTATCCTCAGGACTTAGAAGACTGGCAGGATCAGGAGTGGGTGCTCAAAAATCATTTGCTTAATGAAAGAATTAAAAGAAAGTATCAATATCAGTCCTTTAATAAGGAGCCAGTAAGTATCCTGGATGCTGATCACTACCAGGAGGTCTGGGCAGTATGCACCCCCATCTCCCTCAGGGGGGCACCCCTTACAGGGGACAGGGGAAAAGGAAACTTCATCTATTTCACATAGATCCCTGCACCAGTCATGCATTCCTCACATTCTTTGTTGATGGACAGTCCCAGCTGGGACAGCTGAAGAGCACATTAGCAAGTCAACAGCAAGAGCCTGACCTCTGAGAATCCTTTCCTACTCCTAAACTATATTACTTTTCTTTTGAAACAAGTCCCACTCCTGAATTCAGCCACATTTATTTCACTCAAACTTCTGACGAACATGCATTGTTTTCATCTCTGAGTTCATTCTCAGGTTTGAATCTAACTTTGCTTCTGGCATAAACACTACCTGAGTCTTTTTATGTGGCTTGGCCAATTTGAAATGATGGGATGATGAAATATAAGAAGAGAAAAAAAAAGGAGAATACTTATTATTTTTGTACTTGCTATTATTTGAACATGGATTTCTTTGGTCCCATTATTGTTTTAATTTATTGAGTTCAAGCCCATTTCCTTGGAATTTTCTCTAATATTGGTAAGGTATAAACACATGTCATCTGTATATTAGAATACCCCAAGGTTTTTTTATATTATTTAAACTCTTAATTGGTAGTATTGGCTATTAGAATCAAGGGTATTCAATTTCCCAAATATCTTAGATTTCATGGACTTTTAAGGATTACGGTATATTCCATTCTACCATGTTTTAATAATGTTCTTGCCACTGGTGTATACAGATGAGTGTGAAGACAGATTTTGCCTCTAAGAAAAACTATAAATTACCATGGTAAGTCTACGTTGGTTCATAGAAGAGTAACTTCAGTTATTTACCTCTCTAAAAAGATTGTTTTCCAGCTTCTTGAAGTTTATTTTTTCTAGAGCAAATGTTATGTAAAAGAATGACTATTTTAGGAATATATATTTTGCCTCTTAAGACTTACGAGACCTAGAAAAGGTAGTGTATGTGTGTGTGTGTGTACAATGACTGCAATTGAAATCATCAGCAAATACAATAGGGGACAGTCCAGTCCCAATGTTTCATGTTCTACTGTCTACACTGTCCTGAGTGGTTAAAAGATTCATGACAGGAGCTTTCCTAATAGTGAGCAGACAAAAAAATAGCTTTTCACCTGGCACTTCAAGCAGATTATTGTCTATTTTCTTTTTTATCGCATATTTTTATGAATATTGACTTTATTAATTTAGTATGCATTCATTTGCCTATTTTATTGTGTACAAATGTAGAAATACTTAGAATTTCAGGATTTCTCTAGAAAATCAGGTTTGTCTTGCTGATAGAATGTGACAGTTTCATTTTCTGAAGTATATATCTATTTTTAATTTCCTTCGTTTAGTAGTTATGTGTCTAGAGGTTTCATTTTTTAAATTTACAATTACCAGAATTCCTTACCTTAACCATCATATGAGCTGATGGTTCAAGACAGCTGTCTTACATCATTGTATAGAAGAGGAAAAAAAGCAAAGCAAACTCTCATCCTTTTAAAAGTAGAAGTATGTTTTAGATTCTTTATGTTTTTACTCAATTTAAACACTGATCCTATAAAACAAAAAAGATCTCGATGAATTTCAATAACATTCACCTAAATAAAATATTTTTATTCATCACATTCAATAAGTAGCATTTTCTTCTACTATTATTTTATAAATATTCCAATCTTAACAAATCTTATTAGTGCTACTAATATTTAATATGGTGTAATTTGTTAGCAATAATAATAATTCTCAAACATTATAAGTAAATAGAGGAATAATTAAATTGGGCATCAATCTGAAACTAGAAAAGAATGTCAACAAAACATGCCAGAAAAACAAAACAGGAAATACTAAAAAATAGATCACTATACTGTTTAATAATTAAGACAACTCTCCCAATTTGCAAAAAGAGAAACATAGAAACATCAAAAGTAAGCAGATTTTAACTGGATGTAAACATTAGCTGAACATTTTATCACCTTTAAGGGGAAATTTAAAAGATGGTACAAATACGCATTGTAACATCAGAAGTTTTCTTTGCAGTCAATAAAGAAATGCTGTCAATTTTACTGAAAAGTGATTTCTTGTTTCTGTTCCCATCTTTGATTTATTTTGGTCAGTATGAGAACAAAAAGAAAGATTAAAATGAGATAAGAGAAAAAGGTTTTGGAGCATTGAGCAAGACAAAGACTTTGGGTAGAAAAAAAATAAGCTATGTCTTTTTACAAATGAAACATCCAGTGCCTAATTAGAAATATAAACATTTTTAGCATATATGAATGGGATAGTGTGGGACGGGGCGGGGATTGTTACAGATGAAAGCAACAGAATTAGACAAGCTCAAAATATTTTTTTTACTATTGTTTAAAGAAACTTTTTTCCCAATGAAAGTCTACTTAAGAATTCTTTTTAATGGACAATTTTAAAGTGTACATAGTGAGAAAAGCTAAGCACTTTTGAAACTCTTTTGTTGAAATTGAAGCAAGAGATTTGTAGTTAAAAAAATAATACTTCATTATGAAAAATTAACTTTTTTTGTCTTGGTTTCAGAAAAGATTTCAGAGAAAACAGTGAAAGTTGCTCAGGGGAAAACTGAGCATCAAGTTTCTAAAGTAATTTGTGAATTGAAAATCCTGAAAAATATCATGATGCTAAGGAAAAATTAAATGTATTGATTTGCTGAATGAATTTACATGATGATTGACAAGTTATCATCCAAGTTCCACAGCCCAACTTTTTATGGGAAAGGGTGCAGGGGAAAGGAGTTCTGGTGCTTACTCTTTATGTGCTGTCCAAAGCCAGCTTAGCAGGGAAGTGGTGAAGGACTGGGGCTGCATTAGAAAACATTCTCTGGGCAGGCTTTCTAGGCTTGCTTTGAACTCTTGTTCATCATTATTTTATGTGGCAGCTTGTCTTTGTGTTGGTGGAAGGGAAAAGAAAAACACAGGAGACTGCCTTTAGGTTCTAAATCAAAGCTCTGCTCTGCTGATTGTTGGAGTGGCTTTTCAAAGGCAAAGCAAGTGGGGACTCTACACTTGCTTCTGTAGACCCAGAGCTGAGGGGTTTTTTTTGGTTTTGGTTTTGTTTTTAAATTCTCAGTAGCAAAAAGAGCATTTTCTAACGTATCTTATATTTACCCTGAAACATCCCTAGTAATTTTTTTTCCCAATTTGATTAGCACTTGGAGAAGATAAAGCAAGTTGGGAAAACACTTTAAAAGGGACTCTACAGAGGATGCGAGAAGGCGTCCCTTGTCATAGAATTTCAGAACGGGAAGAAATCCAACCATTGCCCCTAACACACCCTTTGATAGTGACCTTAAGGTCTCAAGACATTAAATCAGTTGCCTAAGATTGCTACTCAGAAAGTCAGAAGGAGATACTCCTACTGGATTCCCAATGCACCCTCTTTATGCTGCCTTATGTTGCCTCTAGCGGTAAACGGAGAAACTGTAAAGGGGAATGGAGGCGGGAAAAAGCGAAGAAAAGCTGGAGAGGGTCAGGTCAGATACTTGAAATACCTAAGTCAAAATGCTTGAACATTTGCCTGGATAAAGAGAAGCTGCCTGCCTGTCTCAGGTAATGAACTCACAGAATAGCAACGAATACCTGTGATGCTTATTTTCAATTTTGGAAGATCAGGGTAGGGAAGAAAATGAATTGCTTCCCTCTCAGCTTCCACGCATACTTCACATGCAAGTGACTCGTTCCTTGGACATTTCGTGGGCTTGTTCTTTCTAACACACTTCCTCACCTGTGTCTTAGATCTGTCTCTTTGAATCTTCCCTCTCCTGTAATTCCCAAATCATTACTCTGGGCTTCCTTAAACTGTAAACTCAAGCCACATTGGCACCTTAGGTGGACAGGAAAGATCACCACTGTTTTTTGGTTTTTGTTTTATTTCGGCGAAAGTCCAGAGGGACCATGCCTACCACCCACCTACCCCCATTTAGAAACACCAGGAAGACCCTCAAAGATTGCTTATGGAGAAGAAAGGGTCTGTTTTGTGGCCGCTGGTGGACAGCTAGTGAAAGCGGTGGAAAGAGGGGCGGAAAACCGCATCTGAATCCAGGTGCGGAGTAGGAACAGCCTGCATAGGTCCTCTTCCATCCTGCCCCGACGACGGCTGGCACCATCACCAGCCAGGAATCGGTTGGTGGTGCCGCGGGTGGGCAAAGGCAATGCAGCCCGCCTACAGGGCGGCGCGGAGGGTGGCTCTGGTAGCGTGAAAGGCGTCTTTGTGCAGGACTCGGTGGAGTGAAGGGGTGGTGAGAGAGGCGAGAGCTGAGTGGGGACCTGGAGGCTGGTGTTCTGGGGCGCCGTTAGTCGCCACTCGTCAGCCGCACTAGAGAGATCCGGATAGTGCCGGCAGGGGGCGGTGTGGTGCTGCTGTAGCCATGGGGTGGAGGCCTCTGGGTTTGGTCTTTTTTTGACACTGGGGGGAGAGGGGATGGGGAGAGAGGGTGGCGGGTAGAGAAAGCAGAAAATTGAGGGATTTACCTCCCCGTACCATCCCCTAGGTGGCAGAGAGATCGCGCTGGCTAGAAGGTGAAGCCCCTCGCCTGGCGCTCACTCCGCTGTCGGGGTGCGGAGAAAGCGGCCCTCCAGGCGGAGCCTCCCTCCAGTCCCCGAGTACCACTACCCCCAACCTGGGGGAAAGAGGCGGGCGCCGCACTGCCCTCCCTCTGCGCCCCTGCCGCGTGTCTTGCGGCTTATTTTCCCAGCTGGCAAGCGTCGCGCTGCAGACAAGGGAATGCCTGTGGTGAGTTGTTTATTTTGTTGAAGTTTGCGGTGGGCCACGAGGACGTGGGGGGCGACCAGCAGGCAGCGGCCGGGACTGTTTTGTTTAGGTCTCCGTCCACCTGTGTGGTATAAATCAGCTAGCCTCAGGGCGGTGGGAGGCCAGAGTGAGAAAACTCAAGCTGCTCCAAAAGTCCCCCTTTTAGTCACTTGCAGATCAAGAACCACATTTGATTCTCCGCTCCTGGAATCGTCTAGATCCTAGCTTACACTACCTCCATGTCCCTGATCAGCGCTCCCAGAACCCTCTGTGGACAGGGCTGGCGCTCCTAAGGACAGTTAGCGCCCACGACCTGGGGAACAGATGGCCATGGAAGTCCCTACCTTTGAGGACAGGGGAGCTGAGGTTTTGATATGAGGGCGCTGGTGGAATTAGGCGGGAACTAGTTTCGGCTGCTTCTGGCACGACGTCCGTTCTGGGGTATCGGGTCTGCCCAGTGCTATAAACTGGGATCCGAGTTGGCCAGAGTTTCTCAGACTCGAGGCTGTGGGGAAGTCGGCGGATGGCTCCCGGGGGAACCCAGAGGAACCGCCAGGGCTGATGGCAGTCACGGCCGTGGCTGCGTTTGCCTGGAAGAAAAGCCTAAATACATTAGCGAGCTGGTAAAGCTTTTAAGGCCTTCTCCGGAGTGAGTGGCTGGCTAATGAGAGGTTAATTTTGTTTCGAAGGGAAGGCTGCGCTGGTTTCCTGAGATAAATGGACAGGAAACACATTACCTCCGCGCGCTGGCAAGCGGCTCCCAAATGCTTTTTGCACCTGCCGCTTGGAGCAGTGCGAGCCGCGGCGGAGCCCGCAGGGATCGCGGGGTCCCGGTGTGTACGCTCGGGTGATGAGCCTCACGCACATCCCAGGCCCTCTCCTTCCGGGGGCGCGGCGCTCACGCCGGGGTCTGGGGCTCTTCTCTCACACCCAGGTCCTGCGTGTTCCGGAGCAAGGCAGCCCCCTGATCCCGACGAACCCCCTCCAGGAGCGGAAGGGTTAAGAATGATGTAAGTACAATCCATGAGCTGCTTGCCGCTGGGCTGTCCGACTCTCGGGCTATTTCAGCTCTTGCTTTGCGTACACCGTGGACTGGGGAGCAGCCAGGGAGCCCTTACTCTAGAATGGGTTGTACAAATCGCAACCCCGGGTATGATTCCTGGCTCCTCTGCCCCAGTTAATCTAGATGTTTAGCAGACAGAAACCCTCGTGTTAGATTTCTGGAAATAGAGATATATTAACAGGGGGCAGGAAGAGAAACCGTATCTTGTTTAGAATTCTTAATGTTGCTAGCATGTGTTTTAATTCTATCCACTTGCACTGTTGGTTTGCTGAGTCCTCTAATTGTACTGTTCTGGCCTCATCTTTCCTTCTTGAAAACAAAGGCGAAGGGAAAGAGTACAAGTGGCAAGAAACAGGGTGGATTTGTGAGTTGTATAAACTGTCAGTTCACGATATTTTTTCTTATTAACATGTAAAACTTTTATAAGTCATAGATTTTATGTTTGTGTTCTAGCTCCCTCCCCAGATTGTTCTTTGTGGAGTCTTAAAATCCTCCTTAACTTGAAGCATACGAGGTGGAGGAGTGGATCCGCTATAAGTGACTATTCACCGCGCTCTTGCTCTTCCAAGCAGATTCAGAATCTTGCTAGCAGGCCGAATTTACCCAGAGTGTGTCCCCATTGACCTAAAGTCTTGAAAATAGGAACCAACTTGCGGTTTAATTGTGAAAATTAACATTTTCCTCTAGCCAGCTGAACACTTATGCAGCAATAAAAAGTGAATTGTTAGGCCTATAAATCTTGAGCTTGTCAAATTTTACAACAGAGGAGCAATAAAGCACCTTAGAAGAAACGAAGTTTTTCCTCTAGAGCAGTTCCTTTTCACACCAGGATTTGCGATGACTCGAGGGCGCCCTCTCTTGATAAGAAAATCGAGAGCACCCGTGGACTTACGGAACAAGATGGGTGGTGAAGGGAAAACGAGAAAGGGGAAAAAATCATAGAAAAGTGACAGGTGAAAAGACCCAACTAAACTGATTTTGATCCTTAACTCTTGGTTGTGTGTTCTGAAATATGCTTAATAAAGTGAGATGCTACTTTCAGACAGGGCGAATTAAATGTTGAGTTAAATAAAATGAAAGATTTTACTGTTAGTCTTTGTTAGCAAAATACTTTGAAAAACAGTGTTCACATTTGATTACTTTTAAAAGACGTTTGCCAGTATTTCATTAACTTCATTGATTATACGTAGTAATTGCAAGAGACTAAATTTTTGGCATAATAGTATTTACTCCATAGAATTATCTACAAATCATATCAGATAATTCTCCTGAAAAAAGTCATTTCTCCAGGCAACTCTGAAGCTATTATTAAGCATATTATGGATATACACAAGGTTTGGGTCATATCTTGGGCAGTGAAAGGTGTGTTTACCACTTGAGTCATCTTAGTATGTAATAAGTAATGAAAACTTACAGTGAAAAGATTGGCATCCTTCATTAGGGACCTACTGGTTTGTACAATTCATAATGTGTTAACAAGCAAGCTGGAGCGATAGGTTTGTCACCAATTACCTTGGTCCATTGATTAGCACATTGGAACATGTGGAATATTAACGTGTCCATGGTTGATACGAAATCCCTAGAGGTTCTGAGTAGTGTAGCGGGTAGAGTAGCAAACTACGATTTGGATATACTGTAAGTGAATTTAAAATGGCAACCCTGAGCTGTTTGGGGAACAGCAAAGGCGAGGGTATTAGGAAGTGGCTTTCAGCCTTTGAGGCCGTTCTTGAAATTAGATACCACTTCACACCTACTGAAAATAAATTAGAACCTATTATCAATGTCATAATATTCTTTCCTATGTCTCTGCTTAGCAACTTCTTTTCTAGCAGTTGGTTTTTCCTCTCATCTTTGGATCCATCCAATCACAAAAGTAGAAACTGGCCTGCCATTGAATTAATCTAATAGACTATGCCACTGAGCAGCAACAAATCATGGCATAATTACTCTACACTGGATTAAAAACTGACAATCCTCATTAATCTAATTACACTGTAACCCAACACGTTGAAATTCGCCCACTCTCAGACCCCTCCCGACTGCTTTCAGGAAGGGAAATGTCAAAGGAACAAGAACACCAGAGCCTCGTACAGCTGCCTGCGAATTCCCGGGAACTGGCGGGGCCCTTCTCAGCCCATCTGATCTGTTCCGTACCGCGGGTCACATTCCGATTTCCAGCGTGGCTGGATGCTAGCTTTACCAAACGTTCGCAATAAGCTCAAAACGCGGTTCCGCAGATGTGATTGGCTGCGAAGGGACTCGGTAAAAGCTCCCGTTTTCTCCAAAGAGCCGGAGCCGCAGCCAGAGGTAGAGAGCAAGTAGGGTGACCTAAAACAAACAAAGTTGGAAGGAAGTTGAACCCAATCACATTAATTCAAGGATAAGCTAAAAGGCCGGTTCCTTTGTAATGTCACCAAGAGAGAGAGGCCTCCGCCTGTTTCTGTTGGGTTCGAGGAAACAGTAAATCGCATAAGCGGGTGGATGGGAGAAGAGAGGAGGTAGTGAGAGGGAGGCTGGGTCCGAGATCAGCAGACAGGACCCGCAGCGGGCGGACGCGGAACTCGAATTACACTGAGCAGGCAGGCGTCTGGAGGACCCGCGGGGGGCGGGCGCTTCGGGCTCTGCGAGTGGCGGGCTGGGTCCCACGGACCCGCGCTCTCAGCCAATGAGGCGGGAGGGCGGGGCGCGCGCTGGGTGTGGACGACGCGGATTGGTGACCTTCGGGTGGGCGGGGCGGCAGTGAGGGGCTGAGATTGATTGACCGCGGGGGCCGCGACGCAGAGATATCCGGGCGGCTGGCTGCTTTTAGCTAGGGCTGGGCGCGCCTCCTGTGAGTCCACGCCCGCGCTCCACGCCCGCAGGGCCCACGCTGGCCGGGGCCGGACGTCTGCGCACTTGGAGCCGGGGTCCGCACTCGCTCACGGTCTTTGTGTCTTCTCTCCCGCCCCCTCTCCCTCCGCCCGCCGCCTCTGGCCGCTGCGATGCCACTGCGCCCCGCTGCCGCCGCCGCCAACTCGCTCCGCCCGCGGCGCGCTGCTCGCTGCGGCGGTGGCGGCGGCCCGTCTCCGACGCGGGCCTGAAGGAAGAAGAAGAGGAAGCGAGGCGCGTCCCCCGGCCCATGCAGCAGCCACGGCCCCGGACCCGCCACGGCGCCCGCGCCGCCGCCCTCGCCGGAGCCCACGAGACCTGCATGGACGGGCATGGGCTTGAGAGCAGCACCTTCCTGCGCTGCCGCCGCCTCCGCCGCCGTCGCCGCCGGGGCTGAGCAGCGCCGCGGTCCACGGCTCTGCCCGCCGCCCCTGGCGCTGCTGCTGCTGCTGCTGCTCAGCCTTGGGCTGCTCCACGCAGGTACGAGGCGCGCGCGCGCGAGGGAGCCAGCCCCAGGGCCAAGTGCTTTGTTCCCAAACACCCCGGGCTCTGAAGGCGCTTGCTGGGGCGGAAGGGCGGCATGTCGCAACGGGAAAGGCCTCGCAAGTCCCCGACGCGCACCTTAGCCCAGCTCGCGGCGCGGCTGCAGGAACACACCCGCCGACGGTGCGGCGCGCCCAAGGGCGCAGAGGAGAGGCCTCTTCCCTCCCTCCGGCCTTCCCCGCCTTCGGCTAGGACCGTTGATAAATCTCCCTTCCAACAGCCGCTTATCAAAGATTTAGCAGGCGCAGGCGGTGAGGGCTGCGTGCCCGAGACAAATGTTCCGGATGCTTTATTGCTCTCTGCATTGGTGTTTACCGAAAGTCAGGCTGGGATCAGGTTTCCGCCGCCGCCTCGGAGGGGAGACAAGGAGCCTTGTGCTGCTGCTCTGGAGTTGGGGGGTGGTGGCGAGGCGAAGAAATCGCACCAGATGGAAAGATTTTCGGGAGTTTGTAAACTTGGAGGTTAATCTCGAAATAACTTAAACTTCTTTAAGCAGGGATTTCTTTAGTATTTAAGAAAGCCGCTTTTAATTCAGCTTACAACTTCTTTGGAGAAACTCGTGCTTTGTGGCTAGCCGCGTGTTCCAGGAGGAGTTGACAGATCTGCTCCTTTCTGGAGGTCGGCGCTTCCCCTATGGAAGCAGCAGTGAGGAGTCTGTTCTTAGCGAAGGACGCCTGCCTGTGACACTGTTTTTCTTTTTCGTTTCATCAACATAATGTTAAGTGTCAATTATATTATCTCAGTAAAGCTGGGGGTTTCTAGGACGCTCTTTACAAATAAGACCACTTATAGGAGTTTGTCTAGACAAAGAATTTTTAAATACCAAATTGAAAGATAAATCATCTTTTAGTTTGAGAACAACTAGAGCGTCAGATAATTTTTTCTGCAAGATCTTTTTGTCCTGGGTTTGTATGGCAACAGTCACAATGTTCTGATTTGGGGAATCCTGAACTTTAATGCTACCCAAATGTGGGGACTAATTTGTATTTATTAAGTTGTACCAGCCCATGTTAAAAATCTGGGAGGTCTTTTAAATAATGGGGGGGGGGGAATATGGCATTTGAAGAGACAGCTTAATTTACTTTGTGTAACTGCATTGTGATGTAACATCTGCATTTTAACACTGTCACTTGGGAAAACATAAATTGAAGTCTTAACAAAGAGTGTAATGGCAAGTTTTAGAACTATTAAGAACTATTAAGGCATTAAATTAATGACTTTAGAACCTTAGAAAATAATACCAATCTGCTTACAGTTACATGGAAGATTTTTCATGACGTGTCAGATATATTCAGAAGTTTTTTCTGTGAAAGATATGTGTCCACAATGTCAAAGTTTAGGTTTCTTGAAATGAGAATTGAAGTGATAGATGGGACTGTGTCCCTCTTGACTGCTTGGATATTGTTTCTCTTAGTTGCCATAGGTTCTTATGACAGAATTGGAATGTGGTCTTCGAAGATTTCTTTGCTGGCCCATGAAAGACTTAAGAAGTTGGTTTGAAGTTTTAGAAAATTAAAGTTCCTTACTTAGTTCAAAAACTTGGAATGTGAACCTCCTCTCAGTATCTTAGTATGTCGTCACTAAAGTCACCATTAGATTATAGCCAAAGTTGCTGTGATGAGTGATTTCTGTGGACAAAATGTTGGAATGGAGCAATTAATCTGGTTATAGAAACGAGGCCTCCTTTTGGGAGATGTCTTTGAAGAGTAGTGCTGTTGAAATGCAGGGGTTGTTTCTCAGAGCAGGGAGCCTAGCAGAGTGCTCTTTGTAGATGGGCTACCATATGTTTTTTGCCTGGATCTATATAATTTGCCTCAGCACCCCATATGGTTTCACATTTCACTTAATTCAGCTTCAGCATATCTTGTTTCTTTTATTATAAACTGGTGATTGTGCTGCAAATTCACACGTGCAGTCCTGGCCTTGAGGAAACTGACTTTGAGTGGAGAAGTCTTTTTGTCTGAATCATTATCAAGAGCCCTAGATCTGAAAATCCTTTAGCACTTTCATTAACTGGAATGAAAATACTGTCACACCTATTACAGATGATCTGACTCGAAAAATAGAGATCTGTAACTGCAGATTTTGAATCCTGCTCATGAGAAATGAAAAGAGTACTTTCATTTACTTTTCTTCTCTTAAGCAAACCTATGTAGTTCCTGAATGGAGATCCAAATGGGAGTTACTTGCTTACTCATACACTTCATGGCCTTCTTGGCTACATCCTTGAGATTATTTCTGCTCCGCATTGTTTTGGCATTTTGACAGGAGGCTTACTTTACCATTTGTAACAAGCAAAGTGTTCATTGTCATTAGAAATTCGTGAAGCCTGAATATTTCTGGGTGTATGCCGCAAATTAGTCATTATACAGGAGCCTGCGATGGGGCTGAAACTGCTGACCCAAAAGCACTTTGTCTCTAGTTAGCCCTCCTCCCTCCCAGCATCTCTATTCAAAAAGGCTGTTAGAAACCTCATCTAAAACAAAAGAACCCAAGGAGCTCTGTTTGATGTGAGTTTTCTCTGAAGAATCACCACTTACCTGCTATAAAAAAGGGAAGGAGGAAGGAAAGGAAAGGAGCTGAAATCTAAATTCTGCTTCTCTTCTGAACAGTTGCATCTGCATTTACATGCTGTTCTTACTTTCAATATTTTATGACTATTTGAAATAATTATAAGTATATGTACGCTCAGATAGATTTTATAGACCATAAAAAGAACAAATAGCCACTGCAAGTTTAGCGGAAAGTTCTTGTGCTGTCATTTATTTGTAGTCTAAAGACTGTTCATTACTGAGTGATCCTGGCCTAGTTTTTATTTTCTTGCTTTCTCTTTGCTGTAACTCTGACTTAAAACGGAAAAGAAAAAATAGATACAACAGTTACTTAAGTCTTTTTTAAAGCTATCAAGTACCATTGTGGGAGTCAGGAATTGGGGGAGACAGCAGGAAGGAAAATGGAATTGGAGAAAAGGCTTCATACTACTAGCTGTGTATGAACCAGCCAGGACAAGGCCTTAAAATCCTTTGCCTTGATTTTCTCATCTGTAAAATGGCTTTAATGACTTTTGGGGTTTTTTGTTTGATTTTGTTTTGTTTTTGCTTTTGCTTTTTTGAGTAAAAAGACTTGAAATGATATATCTACTTTGGAGAGAGGAACTCTATAAATATCAGAGCTGCTTTTGTCAACTTTGAAATGTGCAAAAACCAAATAGGCCAAACATGAAAGTGTTTCTGTGATTAATTTAATCTTCTCCTTTTCTCATGTTTAAGTGAATGTCCAATCTAGACTACATTTTTCCCATTTTGGTCCTTGAAATGGAAAAATGGGGGAAGTATCTTGAAAGGTGGTCATCTCCTACCTTTTTCTCCCCAATTGAAGCCAGAAACAGAGATTACAGGCTTCTTAATTCAGATTTAAAAGCAATTTGCCACTGAAAAGATTAAAATATATATTTAATTATGTTTACCTAAAAACCTTTTTAATAGGTTTAGTTTTAAGTCTTTATCAGGAGTTCTAAATCTTGATATTATCCTAGAGGTTGTTATACCCACATCTTTAAGTTATTACATATTTAATAATACTCTGCTGATTTTTTTCCCCACCTAGAATAGGAATTATAAGGTATTTTATGCATGAAAAAGGTTACAAAGTTCATTTTAGAACAACCTCCTCATTTTTCAGATGAGGAACCTAAGACTTGAAGAGATTGAGACTTCCTCCATAGTTTACAGACCTATAAAGAATGTTTAAGTAACACAAATATATCTTCCAGTTCATGTCTATAAAATTTGAGGTGGATGAAAAAGAAAAGGATTTTTCTTTTCACTAATTCTAGTGTCTCTACTTTATAGAACAGAATATTAAACTGATTGGCACACATTCCTGACCTAGTGTTGACAATTCTTGTGTGTGTTTTTTGGTGGGGGAGGAGAGGGGGTGCTTGAGAGGTTTTATAAATTTTTATGTGAGAAGCTAATGGCTAAACATCATGTAAAAATTGGCTTAATTTTAAATACGAGGGCAGTAATACTTGATTTTTCATTACTTCATTTGAGCTTTGCTTCAGTCATTAAGTTTATATGAATTGTTGATTTAAAGAAAAAAGTCCTTTTTATATACCCAGAGATGTCTGTGTCCTGTTGTGTTTCTGGGGAAAAAAAAATGGAATTATCTGTTTCTGCAACATGATTTCAATGTTACATCTTTTTTAATTTAGTGTACTTTTACTGATGAACTGTGTGGGAGCTGGAATCTTAGGGTGATGGATGTTGAGAGAAGTGAATATATAACTTGGTCAGATGAATCACTTTATTTTTTTAAAAGAACATCTACGCTTTGTAGAAACCAGGAGGTTAATTATTAGTTTATATACAATTTGTTGATAAATTTTCTGTCAGGAAATGCAGAATAACTTAGTGCCTGGATTTTTTCTTAATATTCTTGCATTGTATCCATACTAGAATCAGGTAAAAGTGTTTTAACCAATTATACCTGAGGCGTGGAAGCTTTTATCATGGTTTTTTGCATAGACAGTGCTTTCCAAAGCAAATTCCTTATGCAGTTTCCAAAATCAGAGTTCACATCTTTTTCTTGTCCTTAGAGAAGAGGACTCTTTCTCAAAATCTATAAACAAGAGCAAAGTTGATAAAATAAGTATTGACCATTCCCTTGTAATTTTAACCTAAGAACACTGGACTAGACTTATGTTCACCTACAATGGCCCATGCTTTAAAGTTTTAAGTTAACTAACTGCATGCAATTTTTCTCCCAGTGGCTTAATTTGTAGGAATCAGAGAAGCACAATGCAATCCTATTTCTGAAGGCATTCTTAAAATAGGAGTATATGAAATAGAACAAACAGTTCCCAGAGGAGAATGTCATTTTCTCATGTAGCCCAGGAAGTTATGAAGCATTTAAAAAATGTGTGGTCTTATCTTCTTTCCCATAGGTGACTGCCAACAGCCAGCCCAATGTCGAATCCAGAAATGTACCACGGACTTTGTGTCCCTGACTTCACACCTGAACTCTGCCATTGATGGCTTTGACTCTGAGTTTTGCAAGGCCCTGCGTGCCTATGCTGGCTGCACCCAGCGAACTTCAAAAGCCTGCCGTGGCAACCTGGTATACCATTCTGCTGTGTTGGGTATCAGTGACCTTATGAGCCAGAGGAACTGTTCCAAAGATGGGCCCACATCCTCTACCAACCCTGAAGTGACCCATGACCCTTGTAACTATCACAGCCACACAGGAGCCAGAGAACACAGGGGAGGGGACCAGAATCCTCCCAATTACCTTTTTTGTGGCTTGTTCGGAGATCCTCACCTTAGAACTTTCAAGGATCATTTCCAGACGTGCAAAGTGGAAGGGGCTTGGCCACTCATAGATAATAATTATCTTTCAGTTCAAGTGACGAATGTGCCCGTGGTCCCTGGATCCAGTGCTACTGCTACAAATAAGGCAAGAATACTTTCTTCTTTTTCTTATACCTTTCAGGTGTCTGATTCTTTAGATAACTTTGGAAGTGGGATGCAAACGACCTAGTTTAAAGGAACTTTGCTTGGTCTTGGCAAGCAATTAACAGAGTAGATAAAGGATTAAATGAAAATTAAGAATTTCTTACTGGAATTCTAGGGCTTAATGTAAAATGTGGACCTAAATTTAAATAGGCATGATGTGAAAAATAAAAAATAAACAGAGAAGTTGAGTTCTCTAGAGAAAAGGATAAGCCTGTCTAATGAAAAAAATGTGTACTTTTTTTAGTGATATCTTTTTTGAGTGCATATGTGTGTGACTCTTCTTTACGGAAATCCATGTTTAGATTTATCAAGTGACTGAAGTGGGTGTTCTGAATAAAGAGAGCTGTGAAGCTTGAGGGCAATAACCCATCAGGAAGCATATTTTATTGGAAATTTGGAAGATATTGTAAAATATAATGGCTGTAGGTCAGCTTCCCAATGGCAAGCCCACAAAGGTTTTTTAGTTACCAAGTAGTGACCAAGAAAGTTAAGAATTGAATATTGAGAGCAGCGATGTATAACACCCCCGCCTCCCCATATAATGTCAAAATAACAATTTAAGTCAGAAGCTCAGGGGAAAACTGACAAAATTATGCTAAGCTTACCCTGCCTAGCTGCCAGTGTCTGTGGTTCTTATTTGTTGTCAATTTGTTTGTTTGTTTTAAAGAAACTAATACTGAATCCTCTAAGTCAGCTTTAAGCCACCAATATCTTAGTGCAAGAAAGTAGAGAAGAGCTATGAACTGGGTTTTCAATTGCTGATCAGCTCTAACCAGTTATTAGTAAATAAATAAAGAGATCAAAGAGTTTTCCACAGAAATAGTGTTGCAAGTAACCAGCTCCTTCCCTATCACCCCCAACCACAAAATCACACATACAGACTATCTCATCTTGCTTAATTTCCTTTGATTATTTTATCTATTCGTCATTGATTTAGACTAAAATATAATTGACCAAGGATCAAGTTTTTGTAATATCCATGACTGTTCTTTTTTATTTCAGGACACCCTCCCTTGCCTCCAAACATGTGTGACATATTTTTAATTTAAATATTTTACTTGGCATTTTGTGGAGGGAGTTTTACAACACCTCTGGAGATACCTGGAGATACCCAGGGGTGTCACAAGTCTGAGATTAGAAGTCATTGCCCTGAACAAAGAAGACTATTACATTGGCCCAGACATCTTAGGGGAACTCAAAAATGTTTACACTTCAGCTTGCAATACAAGCCCAAACTGGCCTTTCCAAATCCTACAAAACAAACTTTTCTTCCTCTGGTTTTTATGAGTATGCAAATAATTTTTTTACCTGTATGTTAAAATATGTGTTTGCTATAAGTTATGACATAAAGTTATATAAATATGAAGTTAAAAGACAAACCATGGCCAACAATTCATCATTACAGCAAGAATCATAGGGCATAAAACCTGGGAATAGTCTTTAGGAAAACATAACACTGGAAATTCAAGAAGGCAGTTCAATTGGGAATGGAGAAAATCATCATCGATTGTGAAAATAATTAAGGGCTTGGAGGAGTAACCTTCAAGCAATACTGTTGAGATTAATAAGTGCTGTATGCATGGGAAAATATTGGTTCAGTGGAACAATTGACACCGAAGTACTTTAGATCATTCAATTTCCGTTGCGGTTGAATCTGTCATAGTTTCTAGCAAATAAATAAAATGTACAACTTTATTTTCTCTCTCAGTTTGTTAAGGATCAAAGATTTTACCCATTCCAAAAGGGGTTGGTACGGGTAGTTGTCTTTTTGACATAAATTCAAGCCGATGATGAGAATGCTTGGTCTTTAATTGCACTATTGGAAAACTTTCCACACATCTGGTGACCATGCTGTTCAGCAACAAATTTCTCTATGGCTTCACGACCTCTAGTACTTGTTTTTTTTCCCTTCTTTTTGTAACTCTCTCCAAAGCCCCCAGAAGCATCTGGAAAGTTACCGTTGAAGGACTGTCTCAATGCTGGTAGAGCCTGTGCTGATGAAACTAAGCAAAGGCCTAAAATTTTGCAGTGCAATTTCCTTTTACCTAGACCTGGGTTTTTGGTCAGTGAAGTCCCTAAGACAGCCCCTCATCTTGGGACCTGACTTGAGCAAGCC
Organism: Pteropus vampyrus; assembly: GCF_000151845.1. NCBI lineage: Eukaryota > Metazoa > Chordata > Mammalia > Chiroptera > Pteropodidae > Pteropus > Pteropus vampyrus. Next base: position 15,341,616 of record NW_011888792.1, read on the forward strand.
GTCTTTAAGCCTGTCTTTGTGAGGTTAGCTCAACCTGCCCCTAAGTACCTGCCTTTCCCTCATGACAAAGTGACAAAGCTTAGGAGGAAAAATACCTAAACAACAAAATTAAAGAAAATGAAGTCCTCTCTATTCAAGGTACCATTTATTAGCTAAGACTTCCTTTTTCCACATGGAAGCAGTGAGTGTAGGCCTGCAGTGCTGGACAATATAGCCCTATTTTCCCTTTTCTACTCTCTTTTCCCCTGGGAAATGCAGGGTGGTTTTCTAGTCATGGTGAGCACAGGTGTGCTTTCTCAGGGCTGTTGGGTTTTTGTTATGCCCTTTGCCAGGCTTCCCTCCTCTTCACCTTGCCAGATAGGTGTGTTCCAAGGCCAGGGCTGGTTTTTCATCTCTCCACCCTGGGGGCTGCAAGGGTTTCTGGCACACCTACACACCTGGGCTGAGATCCACATCAGCTCTGGGCCATCTTCCCCACCTTTGTGAGAGGTGCTTCAAACCTGTAAGCACTGAGGAAGAGAGACGAGAGGACAGGCTTAGAACTGGCAGGGCTGGCTACAAGGAAAAGTAAAGCAGTTTTTGTTTGGGTAGAGGAGGTAGCTCACACTAGACTCCAGAGAAGACACATGTCAGTAGCTGTCCTGAGGCTCACACCAATAAACCAGATCATCTGTGGCAGTGCTTGACTTCTGTACCTTCTCCACATTCTCTTTACCAGCTCTGCAGTCTCAACTCCTGTTTACTTATTTCTCTGTATCTATGGATCTGTTTAAGTGGACTCAATAAGGATTTTGCATATGCCATGATTATAGAAGGTGACTTTGAAATAAATTATTTTATGAAACGGTTCTGTACTTTACAGATAATGTTATATACCTAATAGCATATATTAAAATTGCCAGTCTCTCAGGTGCATTTAAAATGATTCCTTTTCCAGAAAATTTCAAGAATACATTTATTGCACATGAAAACAATGGCAATATTTTTAAAATTACTTTTCATAAATAATTTGTATACCTTTGCTTTATTTCTCCTTTTATTTTAATGTAATCATGTCCTTTCCCATTACTCTAGCTTTCTTATCCTATCTTTCAATCTCAGTAAGACAGTTGACAAGTGGGAGGGGTAACGGAATGATAGCAAGTTGTTTTAGAGATCTTCTGCTTCAGATTTTTCTGTGCTTCGTCCTTTAATGAGAGAAGGTGGTATACCTTAAGGCAGTTTGCATTTGGGAAAGAGGTGTGTCCTTTGTGCATGACCAAGCCAGGTGACTTGGGCAGGTAAGTGGGCACTCTAAGATCCCTCATATGTTCTTCCTCCCATGGTCCACCAGCTTCGGGTTATCCTACTGACAATAGCACTTAGCTTGTCCAAAGCATGAGAAGAGGCCCTGCCCATCAGGCATCTATGTGTTTATTAAAATCCATAATTATCCCTAATACTTGAATTCTAGCTACTTTTTGGAAATTTCTGAAAACTTTCACTGGATGATGATACTAGAGTTGTAAGAAGACTGAGTTGATTTGGTTCATTCTTGCTTACTGTTTTCCTCAAACTATAAACTCTAGACATTCTCTTATAATAAAACACTTAGCTTGTAGGCTCCTAGAGCATGAGTTGGTTCCTCTCCTTTCTGATGCCTCTCAGTATGTAACTAGTGTTCTATAGCAGTATGTGGGCATGTAAACCAATGTTTCTAGCTCATTCTCTGTTGGTTGCAAAATCAGAGCCAGACATGCCTGCATTGTGAAGGTTTCAACTGTCGTTTTAAACATATCACTGGATCAAGGTTTGGAAATCTGTCCTCTTTTGACCCCAAGCCTAGTACATTTTTTTTGTAGCCAAGTTTTTGTCACCTGTTGTGCATTTTGTGTCTTTATAGAGAAAATGTGAGCTACACTCTCACATTGATAGGTTGTCATTCCTATCTTTACAGAATAAGGAAGATGCTGCATCCTCCTATTGGCAGGATTCTGTTTTTGGATGCAGTGTTGTTAGAGGGGACACCTGTCGATTTGAAAATGTAGAGCCCTTTCCTTCCAGAGAACACAAATTACCTTGCAGATACATTGTAACCAGTTTGTAAAATCTGAGACTGCTCTATATTTTGTTGTGATTTATCTGTAAGGCAGGTAATTCTTTTTGTTTTTAATAGTAAAACTATTTTAATTGTTAATGTTAAATCTTTAAAAACTCAATAGACAAGTAAACATTGCATAAACTATATAATGCTTTACTGCTGTAGATACAAGCGGAAATGTAACAAAATTAAAAATAAAACTGACACATCTTTTATGCACGTAAAGTATTTTTATAAAATTCAGTAATTTCATAAAATAACATTATTTTTCCAGTACGTAAGTTAACAGAATGTACTCATGTAGACAACCATTATACTAGGCAGGTAATTCTTGCCATCTTTTTCTCATTAGCTCCTTGTCATGGTCCTCCTTGTTTTACAAAAATTACCAAAAAAAAAAGTTATAAGACCAGTTGAGGCATATTGGGGAACAGATAGGAAAGAAGTATGCACTTGATCTCCCTGCTAAGTATAATCCTTTCTCTGACAAAATGTATAATTGATTTGATGCTGCATCTGAACCACCAAGTATTAAAGGGCCTACTGTATGGGGGAGATACAGAGACGCATGCAGTCTCTGCCTCAAACTAAGTACATAACTAAAATTTGCAGCAATTAGTGGAGAATTGTGGGGTTTGTAAGTAAAACTAGCCATTTTTAGGATTTCTTTTTAGAACCCACATTCATAAGCTGGTTCCAAGTGCTGCTACTTAACAAATTGTCACAGATATCAAGAGCCCGGAGAGTAGGCCAGAGAGATGGGCTGCTGTACCCAGGGCACATTCCTCTGCCCTGGTCACTGTCACAGGTCACTTGTTTTTACTCTTGGTATTTGACACAGTCTCCCTTTCCACCCCCCATGGTCAAAGTGGCCCCTCGCCTACTCTGTATTTCCTCAGTCCCCTACAATCTAGTAGTGTCTAGAACCCTGATGGTACTTTTGAAAGATTGTTGGTCTTTGACTTAATATCAAAAAGCTTTCTAGAATTGGAGTCACCAGTTCTTAATTAAATTCATTTTTCAGGGTCCCAGCTTATCTTTAAAACTCATGAAAGCATGTCTTAGATATCTTTATCCTTTCTGAATTTATTATAGATACAATATTGAAACATTAAAGACTAGTTTTTGGAATAGCAGAAATCAGCTATAATTCCAGGTGGTCATGTTCTTATTTGTCCTTTTCTGTTTCCAGTATAGCTCTTGTTTGTACTGGATTACAAGGTCTTAGGCCCAGGAACTACTCAACTCTGCTTCATATAGTTTCAGCAAATTGCCTGAAGGTAAAAGGATTTCCAAGTGTATGTGGAGAAAGAAAGCAGAAAGGAGAAATTATTAGCTGTACGATGTATACCGATAAGTGTAAAACATTTTGTAAGATGAATAGGCCTACCTTGGTTATGCGTTGTGCTGTACTTTCCAAACAAGGTACACTTTTATGTTGTCCATGCACATTAAAATGTTCTGGATAACACATCTTTTACCATCGGTCTTTTCTCTGGAATGAAGAGACTTAGCTGATGTTAGTAGAAACCGTCTAAATGGTATAAAGTCCATATCTGCGTATCTTTTAAGTCCTATATTTTAAATCTCCAAGACTGTGCCATTCTGTCCCAGATATGGTTTGGGAGAAGGGAACCTCCAAAATCCCCCATTTGTAAATGAAATTAACCCGATGCCTGCCCTGCCTGAGCCAGGCAGGATTCCATGCAGTGCTACGGGCCTCTGCTGCTTTAAAACAAATCCACACTCCTCCATAGTTTAAACCAGAGGCACGAGGCCAAGTCTGATACACAACTGAGAGTTAGAACTTGTTTTCCTGTCACATTTCCAAATGTCTCTCTCTGCCCTGTTAAATTTTCTTTGAGTCAACATTCTGAGAGGAAGGGGCAAGAAGGAAACATTGAATGGTTGGTACTTTTTTTGTTGGCTTCAGTTAATGCTAACCAAACAGTTTCTGCCTGTGTGGAATGTAAGAAGACTTACCTACAGTGTTGAACAATGAAAATACTACCTTACCCATTTTGTCTTTGTTTGTTTTGACTGCAGTAGAACTTGCTCGTCCACTGTTTTGAATTTTGTGTTCTTGCAATGGGGTAACTTAAGGACTTTGTAAACTGCTCAACTTGTCAGTAAGTGATCACTAAGTGGGGTAGCAACACCCACCTAAGATACAGAATTTAACTGCACAGCCTTGCCATGAGAATATGGTTTTGTTGGGTCTAGAAGGAACTTCAAGTGAATCTGGGTCTGTGGGGTGAGGGGTTTTTTGTATTCCAATTAGCTGGTTATTTTAAGAAATGGAGCCAAAAGAAGGTTTGGCTAATTCTGGTGGGGTTCTTTCCCTATTGGCATGTAGTATGTATACTGTGGATAGAATTGATATGACAGCATTTAAACACATTTTCATAAACTCTGAACTGGGGGTCAGGGTTTAATCTTTGTATTTAAAGGTATATGTAAGTACACATGTGTTTATATGTGTGTGCGAGTGTATTGTGAAGATCTTCAAGCCATTTTATTTTTAGTCACCTCCCCAAACTGAAAAATGATCAAAAAGGCTATGACTTCCTAATCCTCATCCGTTTGGAGAACAGCTGTGCTGAACCTAGGACCAGAGCATTTGCCCAGCGTTTCTCTGAGGGCTCAGGTTCTGTGGCCCTACCCCTGCCCCCCTTGGGGAGTGAGGTCCCTAAAAGTGATAGCTACCCCTAGAGTTACTGCCTCTGCCCTGCCTCTCACCTTTCAAAATACTTTTAGCCTCTGGTCTGAAGCGTGGCTGCCTAGGCTTGTAATGTTGTTCACACTGCCTAACTTCACACCTAGAAGTATAGTGAGTTCCTACATTTGCTGGGCTCCTTGTAATGCAAAGTCTGAACACAACAAACAAACAAATGAGAAATTCCCTGTGGAGTTCACTGAGTGGCTAAGACTTTAAGAACCAGAGGCCTTTCCTCCTGTTCAGCACAGTGTGAGGTTCTGGTCTCCACAACAAAGCTAGCCAATTTCCCTGTCTCTAAGCCTATTTATATTTCTAGCCTTCCTTGTTTTAAGTATACAGAAATTACTCTCTGGAAGTCGACATTTTTGTGCTGTCCCTTTTATGTGTCGTCCCTCGGCCTGCTTCCCTTCCACTCTGGCATGCTCTTTCCAGCCACTGAGCTTAATGCTTCTCCCCTGGACCACCCTAGCAGCCTCAGCTGTGGGTGTCCTTCCCTCTAGTTTGGTTTCTTCTTTCTCTGTCTGCTGCCAAGAACCCCTCCAGCAGCCAAGGCAGCCCTTGTTCCTGCATGTATTACCTGGGGCAATATTGAAGAATAAATAAGGCCAATCCATTCCATTTCTCTGAATTCCTGTATGTGTTCCTAGATCAGAGCTCTGTGGAAAGAGAGTCTGTGAGGGTAGAGAAACCTATTTTGATATCTCTTGAAGGTAGCAGATTCTTACAGTCTCATTCAAACCGTAAAAGGAACCTTGGGTAAGATTTTTAATCTGCTACCCTCCTCTTAAATACATGTACTGTCTTCCTGTTAGGATCTTGTCCTAGCCCTATGTTCAAACAGAAAGTTTGCTCCAAGAAAAAGGGGAGACACAGTTCTCCCACCTTATGTAATCAAAGGACAGGCACCTCCCACCTGGATGGGTGGCTCAGCTCCAGCAGAGATCCACACTCCCAGGTTTTCCTGGGCTGGAGGGCTAGGTGGGGGTGGGGGTTGCATCAGGGAAGCAGTGGAGGGCAGTGCCTTCTAAGGCCTCTGCTTTTTTTGGTACTTCTAAGTTCTAGGCTCTGACTTCTCAACATTTAGAAAAACTGACCCTCAAAAGTAAAGATTAGGTGTTTTAGAGCTGGATATAGAGCATGTGTTCTTGTTGGAATGGTTTCTTGTTTGTTCACCCCAGAGGGCTGAATGTAGAGGCAGTAAACCACTTACCTGTGTAAGAGCAAAAGGGCTGTGAGCACAGCGATCTCTTATCCTCCCTCAGAGTCACCTACTTTTTCAAGTTGTAATACACCAAGAGAATGTGATGAAGTGGACCTAATAGCTCATTATATGGAATAAAATTCATTTAGCTTCCTTAAACACAAGCAGAACTTTAACTGGGTACATATCAAAATTGTTTCCCTATTTTCCAAGCTAATTTGTATGCCTATTTCACTTCAGTTTGGTGGCCCATCTTAATCCAAGAGATGTGAGTCCCTTGATCTAAACGTCCAGTTCTGGTATTGGAGGATTCCAGTAAGGTCCTGCACTTGCAGTGCCAAACAGCCTGATTAAACACTAATAAATGTTTTTTCCAAAATGCAATAAACACAAATAGTCAAGTGCACGGCCTTTGGGGAATTCTGCAGTTCGGAAACCTATGTGCAGCACTTTACAAAGCTATTGAGCTAGGGGAAGATATGGTTGTATCTTGGCAAGGCAGTGGCTGGGTTTTCCTTTTTTGTTGGCTTCCTTGTTTTCATTTAATGTAATTTTTTTCTTTTTTCTCCCCTGGTAAAAAAAGAGAGGCAGGTGCTTCTAAATTTTGGTATTTCTCAGAAACCCTTAAATCCTTATTGCCTTTTGTGTGTGGAAAGGTTGATTTGTAGCTGCTGTCTTTCTCTTCCTAACAGACCTTGTGGGTGGTAAAGATCTCAGGGAGTGAAACATTAAAAATGAATGAGGAGAACTGGAGTAGTTTGTCTGAGGTGGGGGTGGAGAGGGACTGGGCTGGGGGAGGTTTAACAAAAGGCATTGATGTTTTAAATGCACAGAAATGCCATCCATCAATAATAAATGGTGTGGCATAGAACAGATGTGCCAAATTGAGTTATTACAGCATATGGATCAGTTCATAGAGGGGGGAAAGTAAGCAGCATCACTGGTGTTTTTAAACTGTCTGTTAGCTTTAGAATACAATTTTGAATATTCTGTTTTTATGCTCTGATTTTGATAGCTGCTGGTTGGAAATACAAAGCGTTTGGAATTTCCAAAAATTCTGATTGAATTTTGAATGCTTTTAAAAGTAAGAATTATTAAGAATGAATAAATTATTTCTCAGAAGAGGGAGACAGAATCTGAAAATGAATTTCCGGCCCTTCATGGCTGAGTGCTTGCTGTTTAAGAGCTAGTGTTGTATGAGGAATGAAATTACATTATAAAACTTCAGTCATATGAAATTGTTACCTAGACTTTTCTACATTTTACATCGATGATATCAAACTACAGAGGACCACTCAGGAAACCCTTCTCATGCTTTGAGATTGATTCATCACCCTCAGCATTTTGATTCAAGGGCTAATTCTGTGCATAGGCTCTGGGAGACTTATTTCACCCAAAAGAGAAACAAGAGAAATAGCCTCATTTTCTCATAAAGAAAATCATTCCCAAGAAATTGGACAGATAAAAATCTGTTGTTAGGTAAACTGGAATATTTTGTGAATGTAGATACTTGTGTAGAGGTTAAGCTTTAAGTCGTACTTGATCTTCTTAGGGTATGCCACAGGCGTAGCAAAGGACAATGATTTGTGAGGGTTTGAAATGAGTCCTGGGCTGGAATTGGTGTGCTTAATGAACACAACAGGCTTGGTAAGGCATGTGGAATGATTCCACTCATCTTAATATTGACCCTTGTTTCCCTTTTTGGAAACTTGTTTGGAATTGGATCTCTCTGCTTTGTTGCCCCAACAAAACTAATTCCTCTTTGTTTTCCTTAAGGTGAACAAAAAAGTACTTAATTCTTGCAAATAATGCCAAGTTGATTTAAATGTGAGATTTGTTAGACTAGAAAGACAAATTACTTAGCTGTTGTAGAAGAGTTCAGAAGAGTTCGTTGAATCTGTGAGTGTGAATGTTCTAGTTGAAAATGAAGATAGTGATTATATGAAAAGTCTGTTACTGTTATTTATCCATCTGTATTAACTTTCAGCTTTCAGGTATAGAATTTACTCGAATTAATCTTTTCACCTCCTAGCTTACCTTAAAAAAAAAAAATGCTTGTCAAACTGTCTTCAGAGCCACCAAATAAATCTATTTTATAGTCCCATTAGATATCTAGCTCAAAATCCCTTTCACTCTAGAAGGTCCTATGGTTGGATGCACAACAAATTTCCTGAAATCATCTCTGGTACACTTCCTTTGGGTTGTTAAGGTGTTGAAATATGAGAAGGCTGGTAGTGAAATTAAATTGTGGCTCAGGATAATTAGGAAGGGAGAAATCCAAGCATTTTCATAGTACATTGTCTGGATTTTAGTTGCAGCTGCAAACAACGGATATGAATTTAACCAGTTGCTACAGCGCAGCTGGTTCAGATCTGGCTTTATAACTGGCTGAAGTAAAATGAAATGGCTGGAAAATTCCAGTCAAGTAACACCAGTGGGAACATGTGGAATTAAATAGTGTGAGCAAATGCTGGCTGAGTTGAGGAAAAAACTTCAGACATAAACTTGAGGGGTGGTGGTGAGGACTTGTAGAGAGAGGGGTGGGGAGGGGGGCCAGAGCATTTTCTGGCCTTTTTAACAAGGCTCTATTGTTTTGATTAGTTCCCTTGCAGAAGGTAGAAGGTTTCCTCCATCCAGAGTAATTTGTAGAGTGTTTGGCCTGTCTACCTTCCTCCTTGACTGAAGTCACCTGATACTTTTTTTTTTTCCTTCAAGAAGAAAGAAAAATAAGCTGTTACCTCAGTTACTGACAATACACAAATCTCAAAATGTAGACTTTTTTCCTTTGGGATAGTTTTCCCACCTTGTGACCCAGAAGGCCCTGTTTCTTCATAGTCCTCCTCCTTCCAACACCTGTACCAGAGATGTTGATGTTGAGTGTGTTGGAGGCGAAAGGGCTCAAAGGTTCAGTTTTTAAATAATTGTTCTAATTAAGGAAGGAGAGTGGGTTCGCTAAAGGGAAGCTTTTGTATTATCAGTAGTTTTTTCTGCATGAATTATCTGCTTAATTTGTAGACTTGAGAGTTGGCTGGGGGAAAAAATTTCTGAGAAGTTAAAGGGCCATGTGCTGTTTGGGGAAAACATTTGCTGTAACTAGGTTTAGGGTTTTTATTTTCTGCCAGTGCTTGGGAACTATATTTGCCAAGTGATTTCTCTGTCACAGGGATTAGCCAGTCATGTGAAACATTTGATTAACAGACTTAGAGAAATCTTTCCTCAGGCACATGATTGGTAGCTGCTGCTGGGATGGCCCCCTCCTGGATTCTGTGCTTCGTCCCTCAGTGTTTATAAGTAAGTTTGTAGTGATTAGTCATGGGATATGGTTTTACAGTCCAGTGAAGAAACTATTTAGGAATCAAAGTTCTGGTAGGTGTATTGTTAATTAAGCCTCTTAAAGTTTCTGCATAACTTAGGAATCTTTTTTTTTCCCCCAGAGCTATACTACTGCTCTGTTTTTGGAAAGAGACAAGATATAAATTATCAATAAAAATTGCCTATATCCCAACAGCAACACTGTTCGATTTTAACAAAGAAAATTTTTCCTGCTACACATCCCCTGGATTTATGTTGAATTTTCATTCTAAATATGTAAGACTTGTTCATTTTCCCTCACCATTCATTTGTGAGACAGGAACAAAGGGGTTAAATATGGAGATTCTGTCTTCAGCCATTCAACTCCAGAATGGAGGGGAGCTTTTGCTACAGAGGGATGCACCATCCTGGTTCCTTCCCACTGTGTTAACCTTTGTATGCATTTCTTCTCACAGATCACGATCATCTTCAAAGCCCACCGTGAGTGTACAGATCAGAAAGTATACCAAGCTGTGACAGATGACTTGCCAGCTGCCTTTGTGGATGGCAGCACCAGTGGTGGGGACGGTGACGCCAAGAGCCTGCGCATCGTGGAAAGGGAGAGTGGCCGCTACGTGGAGATGCACGCCCGCTACATAGGAACCACGGTGTTTGTGCGGCAGCTGGGCCGCTACCTGACCCTTGCCGTCCGCATGCCGGAAGACCTGGCCATGTCCTATGAGGAAAGCCAGGACCTGCAGCTGTGCGTGAACGGCTGCCCCCTGAGCGAGCGCATCGATGATGGGCAAGGCCAGGTGTCTGCCATCCTGGGCCACAGCCTGCCCCGCTCCTCCTCGGCACAGGCCTGGCCCGGCTACACACTGGAGACTGCCAATGCTCAATGCCACGAGAAGATGCCAGTGAAGGACATCTATTTCCAGTCCTGTGTCTTTGACCTGCTCACCACCGGGGATGTCAACTTCACTGCTGCAGCCCACAGCGCCTTGGGGGATGTGGAGGCACTGCACCCGAGGAAGGAACGCTGGCACATTTTCCCAAGCAGTGGTCACGGGACGCCCCAGGGAGGCAGCCGTTTGTCTGTCAGTCTAGGACTCACATGCTTGATCCTTATTGTGTTTTTGTAGGGGTTGTCTTTTGTTTTTTATTTTTTGTCTATAACAAAATTTAAAATATATATTGTCATAATATATTGAGTCAAAGAGTATATATGTATATACCATGTATATGATAGGATGTTTGTGCTGGGACACCCACCAGTTTGTACATACTGTGTTTGACTGTTTTCATGTATGTTGGATGTAGTGTTCTTTGATTGTATCAATTTTATTTTGCAGTTTTGTGAAATGTTTTATAATGTCCCTGCCTGGGGACCTGTTAGAAAGCACTTTATTTTTTATATATTAAATATTTATGTGTGTACCTGGTTAGTATGTATAGTACATATACACAGACACCATATGCAGCGTCCTCTTTGAAGATGACCAGTGATGATGTTTGTAGCTGTTTTTGGCTATTCCCTCTGGCCCTTTCCCCATTGCTGCTGATTTGCCACAGTGTCCAGCTTTCACTTGCCTCCTGGTAGAGCCTCATTGCGCTTGGTCCTCACCTCTTCTGCACTCACTTGATTTGGAAGGATAATTAACTCACCCTTACAGGTGCTTTTGGCTGTTAAACACTGGTGGAAGCCCTCTCCCTCTTTAACAGTTGACACTTTCAGAGAGTGGGGAGAATATTACTATAACCCTTATTAACTAAGATTGTTATATCTGAGCACTTCTGGTATGTTGTTGAACCATACTAAACTGTTTTTTATCTGTTAGAAGGAGGTACTGATGGCAGTTTCATTTTGCTAGACTCCAGTAGCTCTCACTTTTTCTCATCTCATATCCCTGTTAAACTATAGTTTTTTCCTCTTTTAACTCCATTCTGCATTGAACAAACAAAACACAAAGACATACCTTTAGTGGCCATGCATTGTTCTCTATAATTCATGCAAGCCCCTGTTCTTAGCCTTCCCTTCTCTGGCTCTTTGGGCCCAGAAGCACAGTGCTCTCTGTCTCCACCCCGGTGAGCCCTCCTCAACCTCACGTTAGGAGCCCCGGTACTGGGGATTGCTAGAGTCTTTACAATGAGACCCGGAGCCCATCACAAAGTTCTCCACTCTTTCTTGCCTTCAACACCATGTTCTTCATCGCAGTCTTTGACATGTGCATATGCGTGATTGAATGGACTAGGGTGTTAATGACAACAGCTTCCTTGGCATGACTTAAAATATGGCTAACTGGGTGCTGGTTAATCTAAACAGTCTTATTAAGCAGTGTTGCTCCCCAAGTGGTCTCTTTTTAATCAGATACTCTTCCCCTTAACATCTGTAGGTAAATAGTATTTAGTCAGTTGCTCACGTACTTGGTAAAATCCCTATAAAGTAGAATATCTCTTTACCTCTTCTCTTCTATTGCCAGCACCCTCCTGCAAGAGGAAAACAACACCAACAGGCAAGCACAGTAATTAAGAAAGTAAACTCCAGGGTAGATAGGTTTACATTGTTATATCTAAAATGTAAGTGTTTGGTTCCAAGAAAAAGTGATGGAATTTGTACTTTACCATAGTGATTCGGGTCAGGATAGTGCTAAGTTTTGGCTGGCCAGGTAATTTCTTCCTTTTGCCATATCCCATTGATTAGTAGTAGCACTCACTGCCAGAGGCCCTAACGGCAAGAAAAGAGGATGTTGTTTTGTGAAGTTTTCTTAGCTCATCTGTGAGTTCATCTAGAAGCGGTGAAATCTCCTCTCTACCACCTGATATATGAGAGAATAATCTGGCCATTCTGGGAAAATAATGAAGACATCCTACTTCTTACTCAAAAGTTTCAATATCAGTTGAAACTAGACCTGTCATCCTTTTATAAAAACTGGACCAGAGGCCTGCCTCATCAGTTCTGAACTGGCTGCTTTTGTTCACCTATGGAACCAAGTGCTGGGTTCAGAAGCTATAATTAGCTACTGATTTTGTTTTGGAATTGAGTAGAATGAAGGAGAGAAAATATTTAGGATACCTCTAACCACTATTTTTGTGCAAATAGTATAAAAGTGAAAAATTTCTACGGTTATCTGGGTTTGGAGTGTATATAATTAATACACTTTTGTCCTTTGCAGGGAAAGCAATACTACCACTTCTTTTAATAGTTGGGAAAAGAAAATTGGGTCATTTTGCCATACCATTTAACTGGAAAGGATGCTTAAAAGCATCCTACATTACTAGTATCAGGACCAGTGTGTTTATTCTCCTTTTCACAGCCAGTGTCCCTGTTCAACATATACAATCCCCACAGATAACTGTTTCAGAAATACAGGTATTTCTCTAGAGAGGGGCCAGCTTTATTTTCTCCTGTTTCTTTTCTAGGATTTCTAGAGAAAATGCTACTTACACATGTTGGTTCCTAAAATCTTTAACCAGAAGAGTTTGGGGGCATACCAACAACACATGGATAGACAGACTGTAGCTATTCAAAGGTCTCCTGGGGGAGCTTAAAACTTGGAGGAAAATACTGGTTTTCACAGATGCTCCACATGGCTGTCTTTAAAAGACTCAAAACTTTTTTTTGTCCTCTTTGTTATGCTTGGAAACCCCACAGTGTGTCGAGTCTTTACAAAGAAACCTTTAGATGTGGTTCATAGGTATATGAATAACTATCTGTGTAAAACAGTGAGCGTGCAGTGTGTAAATACTTTAAGTTATTATGCTAGAAAAATAAAGTTACATACCATGCTGTGGAATGTTTGTTCTGTGATTATAGTGACACCTGCTGGAAGAGCTGAGAAACAGGAGCAGAAGAAAACAAGTGAGGATGTCTGTGCAAAATCCTTTATGATATTGACAATAAGTCATACCACCTAACAACAAACTCACTTATTTTCTAAAGTATATCACTACTGTAGTTTTTAATTTTTTTAAAATTATAAGCAATTGCAAATAAATAAGTATCTTTGAGACTGGTCCACTGGTGTTATCCCAAAGGTCTTGTCTTTAGTAACAGTTTTGGTCCCTCACAGATGTGGGACCTGTGCGCTTTGGTTCTTTTAAGGCAGCATGTCCTGAACAACTTACTCCTGGTGGGGAAGATCTTAGGGGCAGGATTTTCTGGCTTTGAAACTTGTATAAATCCCTGCTGCTTTGGTGTTCTGAAAAGAAACATAACAGGATTACAAATTGGTATTTGTTTAAGAAACATGCCAAAAGATCAAGAAGCTCAAAAAAGAATTAAACCCAAAATGAAGGCACAGGAAAGCACTGTCACTGTTACTAGATAGAATACTATATGAAGCAAATTTCGATTGAAGGAAACAAACATGTAAGCACTTCTTAAATAGAAAGCTTAAACATTACACTTAGTGTTTGTGGATAGCAGCTCAGAACAAATAAAACAGGAAAATTATGCCAGCTGAACCACATAAAAATGACAGTGATACAGCCACTGAGTATCTAGTACATATGCCTGTACTGAGTGAACACTAAGAAATAGTCTACATCACAATGAAATCTATGATTAAAAGGCAAAAATTCTCTTTTACCATATGCTATGTTTAGATCTCCAGCTTTTCAAAGATTGAAACTTGAGCAACTGTCCAAAAACCTAAAAGGAGGAGGTATTTACAGCATTCTGCTGCCTGGAGTCAGCTGTAATAACACAATGTTTGATTACTTTAGTCCTTTCTGAGCAAAGGTACCTTGCTACAGTTTTCCCCCATTCCCTTAAATATCTATTTGTATATCAACCAAGGAACACCACTCCCATAGAGAAAGTAATCAAGACATTGGAAATAAAGAAAGCAGTTCACAGCTATTATTTCATTGTCTAGCTCACCATATTGTTCCTGCTTATATCCATTTTCTCTGTGTCTTCCAAATGGACAAGTCATACTTGTACCATTATTATTTAGATTCGATTTTCCTTCGAATTTACTGCTCTTCCCCCTAAGTACCTCTTATAAGCAAGATGATTGACACTATCAACTAAATAATAGCATAAACAGTCCCTTAGACCCAACATGTGATGTCTGAGGTATGTGCTTGGAGTGGGAATGCCTTTGTGTCTCCTCCCTCTCATGCAGATTTACAAGGAGATGGGGGTGGGGGGAGGGCATCCAGTGCCCAGGAGGATACACTCAGATCCTTCAGAGATGGGATGTACACCCTTGGCCTCATTAGAATGATGTTCAAACCATCTGAATAAACCAGTCCTGTCAACTAGAATATATTAAAGTCAGTCCAAACTCCAGCAAGAAGAAGGCAACAGGGCAATGTTTTCTGAGAGTTCTTCATGGGTGACAGTTCCATGACCTATTTTTTTATTTCAATAATGAAAACTCCAATTCCAGAAGAAGAAAAAAAAGTAAGCATTCTGCTACCTAATTAAATATACAAGGTCAAACACACATGAATTAACCTAGTAGGAAATTCACCTGCCATAAAAGACATTTTAAAAAACCAGTATTATCTCAATCAATAATGTAGCACCGCCAAAGGAAAGTGGTGCTTTGGATGGTGCAAAGGGTTCCAAAGCCGCCTCGCAGGAAGCAGTGAGGGAGAACATGAGGGGGACAATAAATTTATTTTCTAGTGAGACCTTCTTTTGAGCTGCCAAACAGCAATGCCACTAATGCATCGTTGGCCATCAGTGCAGTGAGGGCTGTGGGGAGAGCTATTGATTGGCTTGCTCTAAGTACAAGAGAAGGATTCTGGGCTGGAGTCGCCACAAGAGTTCATATTTCTTCTTGGGAGAAAAAAGAAAAGATTAGTGAAACAACTTGGGACAGCACAAAATATCAGATTCTCAGCATCCTGTCATGTTGGATATTTGGGTGATATTTAGAGGTTAGGAAAGAAAAGTGTATTTGGGGAGCTTGGAGCAAGGGTAACAACAGGACAGGAAGAGCTCACAAACTGGAATGACAAATATTAAGTGCATACTGATTACATTTGGGGCCACATGACCATTATTAAGAGTTCGTTAGTGTGTAAGTATTTATACTACCTTACAGGAGGCAGCACAGCATAGGGGTCAAGATGCTGAATCAAAATCCACCCACTTTCCTAGCTGTGCAGACTGAGACATGCCAAACCATATCCTCATCTTTAAAATGGAGATCCTACTAGAACTTCAAACCTCCAACATTCATTCATTGTTGAGAATTAATGTATTAAGTATCACATCTAAAGTTCTTAGACAGCACCTAGTACAGACTAAGCACTCAATACACAATCCTCAAAAAATGTACCTGAAATGGAAAAATGTATGTTTACTTTTGGGAACTGGAAAATCTTTGAGCTATTCCTAGAACTAAATTTGCATTTATGCCCCTGTGGATATTCCAGAATTTCAGGTTGGGTCAAAGTTCTGTAGCTCTTGAGTTCAGACATATCCATGAGGATGATGCACTCTGTCCATGGCTCCTAGGAAAATGGGTAAGACCAAATGCAAAACTGGTGCACATCCGGTACCTCCTAATGCTTCCTCACTGCAATCATCCCCAAAATCTCAGAATAAATTCTTTAAAGTCTCCTACAAAGAGAATAATCCTGATTTGTGAGCGACCATTTGCCCTGGACAGAACTTCAGGAATTCTGGGTGACCTAGGAACAGGAAGAACTCTGAAGAAAAGCTGCTATCAGTGAAATTATTGCTAGGGATTTCCGGTCATGTATTACACACTTCAGCAAGCAGGAGTCCCAATGGAGAGAGTAACCAACTTTGTGAAAGGACATTCTGAAATGTCTTTATAGATTGGATTGCATATAGAAGGTTTGAAAACACAGCCCCCAGTACTCACATCGCAACCTTAACTTTTATCCATGGATCCCTTCTAGTTGTTCAGACTAGGCCAGATATAGTGTTCCTATTCTCTCAGAACTGCTTGTAATAGAAAAGGGAGAAAGAAAAGAGGAGAGGCCTACTGTGGCAGCTGATAGACTTAAACTTGCTTAACCGAGCAAAATACTTCTGCTCTCTGACCTTAGGATTTTTTCAGATGTAAGAAGTGACAGGAAAGGAATCATGAGAAATTGTCACAGACAATAAAAAAGCAGCATGGACAGTTAATGAAAAGTTAATGAAAAGATGTTGAAGAAAACTACAAAAATAATATAAATGGGAAGGAGAAAGAGAGGAGTAAATCATGAAGGTAGAATGTTTGAGAAAAGAGAAACAGAACCAGTAGTCTATACATATATTCTATTGGGAAGGATATATATATTCTACCTCCATAACCCCACAAGCCAGAGCCTGTAACAAGACTTGTTACAGGCCGCTAATTTAAGCCCCAGAATCTGAAGGCCTGAGAACCAGGAGCTATCTGAGGTCAGAAGAGGATGAATGTGCCAGCTTAAGAAGAGAGAATTTGTCCTTTCACTGCCTTTTGTTCCATTCATGCCAACAATGGATTAGATGAGGCCCGCCCACATTGGTGAGGGCAGATCTCTTTACTCAAGTCTGCTGAATCAAATGCTAATCTTTTCCAGAAACACTCTCACAGACACACCTGAAAATAATGTTTTACCAGCTATCTGAGCATCCCTTTGCCCAGTCAAGCTGACACATAAAATTAACCATTACATTCTTTTTATATATTCACTTTTAAAAAATTTATTATACATTCCTCAGCTATTGAAGGGATAGTAATTGGTCAAGACTTTTTTATTTCATCAAAACCAAATTGAACTACCTCAAACACAAAGAGGGAGAGGAAAGATTGGTTGAAAGGTTATAGAGGTATCTCATGGAACCCAAGGGCTGGAGCCAGGCCCACAGACTGGAAACAGAGTCTGGCAAGTGATTAAGAGTCTCATCTCTGCTTCTGGCTGTACAAGCACTTTTCTCTCTCTCACTCTGCAGACTGATCTATCACCCAGGTACTCTTGTTGGAACAGGGCCACCTCACAGAGTCCTGGTTCCATGCACCTATAGAGTTCAAATTCCTGGTGGGGGCGGGGGCAGCCCTTTGGCCGGACTTAGGCCTGGTAGGTGAGCATAACGCAGAACTGGCAGCGGGCACCTTCCTCGCTCCATCGCAGGCCTTCGTGAGGTTTTAGTGCTTTGGAAGTCTAGGGTGTTGGTGTCGCAGCCCACTTTGTTCAGGCTCTAGAGGCTAACCATGCTCACCTGACCTAAAGCAATAGCCCCTCCCTCACTTTCTACCCCCAAACCCTGCTCTATTTGTTTCTTCATTATCTTACAACATAGTGCATTTCATGTTTATGTGTTTATTGCCTGTCTCCCCTGCTAAGATGTAGACTCCATGAGGGCAGAGACATCATTGTTGTTGCTTTCTATTTACCATCCTGTCTTTGGAGAAGGCAGTGGTGCCCACTGTGTATAAATAGAGTACTTGTGGAAGAGAAAGGAAGAGAGGGAAGGAGGAAGAAAGGGAGGGAGACAAGCTGAAATTCAACTTAGTGATAGTAAAACAAAGACTGAAACTAGAAGAAACAAAGAATGGGGGAGATAAGGATAAGCTGACTGATGTGATTTTTATAATCAGGGTAACCACTTTTTCTGATACATCTATCAGCACTATCAAGATGGAGGCTGTGTGAAAGAGAATGAATTGATTCTAGAACTAGACTGATCCTGCCTCCAACAGAGGAGAAGCAAGGGGGTCTAATATTTATTGGTCATCTATTCTGTCCTAGACACAATGCAGGCACATTGCAAATTCTATGAGATTTGAGGAAACTGAGCAGAGAGGGTGAGTAATTAGACTGTGATCATCAAGAAGTGAACTTACATTAAAATCCAGACTCAATGGGACTAATCCATGCTTTCCACATGAAATCATGCTTCAGCTCAGTAATGTTTTACTATTGCTGTGTGATTTACCTTAAATTAAAGTACCTACTTAAAAGAAAATGCTAACAAAATCTGGATACATAGCCCTATTAAACAGACTTTCTTTCATGAATAATTAAATTCAACAAATTACTACTTCAATTGTTTCCTTACAGGCATTTAAAATATTTGAGAATATTTTTATAAGAAAATAAATAGTACATCTATAATCTTATTTATCAACACTTTGTTTAGTTGTTAAAATGAACTTCATTATCCTTATTTGAGTCAGTGGGGTCAAAAAATAGCGTTTAGCCTGTTTTAGGTGTAAATACCTATATAAACACATGTGTGTGTGTGTGTGTGTGTGTGTGTGTGTGTATACATATATAAAACATGGATTTTAAAAATCCTTATGTAAGTTTCAACATTACTAATCACCTCCCAAATATGTGCTGAAACTTGTTAACTTATCAGAACTACATTCTTTGGCAATCATGAGATAAGATTATGAATTCAATTTATAAAATAACTCATTGCAATTAAACAAAGATTTCAATGAGTAGGAAAATTGGACTGAGTGTAACATAAGAGGGAAGAGGTATTCATTTAACAATGTTTATTGAGCACCTACAAAGTACAAAACACTGTTGAATGCTAGAGATACAAAGCTGAATAGTCATATTTCCTTACCTAGAGGAATTTATAATCTAGCAAAAAGGAATATTATGTTTAACCCTCAGTGCTCAACTTTGAAAGGAAAGGTTTTTAAATGGGTTCATATGGTTTTCATATATCAAGTATAATTCATTTTTATAATGTCTATCTATAATTTCAGTAAGGTAAAGTACTTTCTCATGGTTCTGTGGATTGTCTGGGCTCATTTGGGGGTTATTCCTTGGGATCTCTCATGCAGTGGTGGTCAGAAGTCACCTGGGGATGCTGTGAGCTGAAGGGTCAGTTGGGCTGGACATCACAGAAAGCTCACTCAAATGGCTGACAGCCAATGATGACTGTTTGCAGGAAAGTTGGCCAGGGCTGTGAGCTAAGGCAGCTGTACATGGCTCTCCCATGAGCTTGAATTGGGCTTCTCATATATAGCATGGCAGCTCTGAGAAGCATGTTAAGAGAGAGCATAGTGCAGAAGCAGTTTTTTAATACCCAGGGTAGATCATAGCACAATTAAGGGCTACACCAGGAACTAGCAGAAGGTCACTTCCACCATACTTTATCAGTCAAAATAGTCATGGGCCTTATCCAACTTTAAGAAAACAGAGAAATAAACTCTATCTCTTGAGGAGGGATTATCAAGATCACACTGCAGAAGATAATGTGGGATTAGAGTTATCCTTAGATATTCTTGGAAACTGCCATCTGCCACAGGTAGAAAAGTCTTGTTTTGAGCAATATTTTATTTCAAATTATTTTAACCTTGTATTAAAACTTTTAATTATTTAAGTCATCGCCTATCTGGCAAACAAGATTATTCTATCTACACTTTCCTAAGAGAAAGAAGGAAAGGCCTCAATTGGGAAAAGAACTCCTCTCAGATCTTTAAACAAGTACTGGTTTGGGTCTAACTCGTATACCACACACACCCACACCCAACATAGTGCAGAAACAAGTCTTTACTATCCAGAGCAAGATAACGCATTCAAACAGTCTTCAGTGACAATAAATCTAAATGCTTATATGTTAGTGTCATATCCTTTCAGCTCTTCATCAATTCAACTGAAATTAATTTATTGAAGTTATATAATGTTTTTAGTGTTTCAAAGCTTATAATTCAGAAATCATGCCTTCCTGAAATTTACAACCTATGCCAAAGGACAGACAATATTCTCTTCATCAGAATTAGTCTCAGTGGTGGTTGACGTGTCCCTGCGTTTTCAGTGTGTTTATTTTGGATTTTTTCCCCCGATTAGCACCAGAATAAGTAGCACAAAATACAGAATTAACTTTGAGTAGGCTGCCTTTTAACCTGCACTAATTTTTAAACAGATTCAAGCATCTCTTGTTTGCCCATCACTAGAGACAAGATCATTGTAAAAGTCGATATTTTCTGCTAGTGCTCCACATAACAGAAATAGTAATAATTTTGACAATAACTAACATAAATTAACTTTGAGAAAACTCTTATCAACTCTTTATGTTTGAACAGGGTCATTAGGTAGTCTTGGAAAACACCAAAATATTCTCCTTATGCTCAAAAATTTCTATTCCCTGCATGTTTTAATCTTCTTAAAAAGACAATTTACTTAAGTGGGGGCTTAGAAAATTCCCAATGGTAAATACACAAGTTCTGGCATGGCAGGAAGAGAGAAAAGTGTGTGAGAAGGTTGCAGTTTTTCCTGACAAGAACTTCCTCCTGACTCAACTTTAGTACAATGAAGAGGAATACTTTCTTCACCTCTTGTTCTCCATAAGCGAAGATTCAGCCTCCTTTCCTGGCTCCCATCCCCAGTGTAAGTCTGGCTGCTATTTATCAGTATGGACGATCCTGATAGCTCCCATGTTGTCTGAACAATGAGGTTAAAAAGAAAGTAGCAGGAGGCTGGTTCACTGGAGGGCACTTTGAATCGATTGTGAACATGAGTTGGACACGTTGGTCAATGAATTCTAGGAGTGGGCTCAGGTGGCTCAGTGTAGAAGGTTACTTCCTGGGGCTATCTTTGACCTCAATTTAAGCAATTTATTTATAGTTGGATTAATATAGTAGCTTTAACATGACCTTAAAGTAAATGGAACAAGCCAATTGACAATGCAATGATCATCCACTATGAAGCACGTTTTTTACAGAAAAGAGATGCATTTAGATCTTTGGGAAGAACTTGATAGGGACCAAGGTGATAGGCATGTGGGAAGAAATTTCAGAAACAAAGATAAATGATTTGTTTTTTAGAGGAATAAATGGATCGGTGTTCCAAACACTCTTTTTCATTAATCAAGTTGGCAGCAGCATTTGCTAGCAAATGATTATCTGATTAAAATGGAAAGAATATGCCCAAATAGGATTTAAAAATCCTCTCAATGTGTTCTTTTCTGTGTCACGCTAAGTCACACATTTTTTTGAGAAAAAAAATCTCAGGGATTTGCTTCTTTACAGACTACACATCCCTTGTTCTCTTAAAAATCTTACTTATCAAATTTACTGAACTATAATGACCTGCTTAAAAATTAAACTGACCTCAGTTATCCTTATTCATGCTGCTAAAAATGAACTCTTCAAGGTCATATTGTGTTATATTGTCCACGTATTTTGTTGTGACATTCCCAAATATCCCTAGGTACCTAAAAATGTTTAGGGCAAACAATGAAATCATTAAGAGGAAATTAGATGCAACATGCCCAAATTTCAGAGAATAAAGACATGTTCTTTTCACTCCACCCATGGAATGAGAAAATGATAAAGAGAAGACTTGACTAACCACCAAACTCTTTCTCCAAGGACAGTGATGTTTCAGATGGGTACAGATGGGTATCTAGGACATTCAAGCTTCAAGCCCTGGGCCTTCAACGCCTCTTGGCAAAATACACCAATGACTCACTGCTGCAGTCTGGTTTATCTGGTCCCCACTCACCTGGGACTCCTACTTAAGTAATCTATAATGTACAACAAGGTGACTTTCCCAGCAGCACTTCTGCAATCTCTTTCTCATGAAATATTTAATAAGAAAGCTCTCTCATTGACACCTTATTCAAAATACCATTGTATCCCTGTGTAGATTAATATTGCATTTGTCCCAAGATCATTTATCTGGCAAATTCAATATCCAGAACTCAGCCAATAATAAATAAATAAATAGATAAAAAGCCATCTGAGCCACAAAAAGAATCTTATGGAATACATGCACAAAATCTTGTGCATTTTATTCACAGGAGACTCTCTCTGGCCATAACTCAGGGCTTATTTACTTTTATTTTAGACACGATTCTTGCAACCTAATCAAACAACTTCATATTCAACAACATAAGAATAACAACAAATGTGAAGAGGGTAAAAAGAAGACTGGTAGAAACAGGCACATTGGCAATCACCAAAAATAAACCAGACAACTGCCTTGGATGCAGAAGTGAGAACTTCGAAACATACATCAAAATAAAAGACACAGCATTCTGAATTAAGGTTGGGGAGCAAAGACACATACATCTCAACATCCCCTGAGTCCATCACTGATGTTCATTATAGTGGAACTAAGTCATCAAGAGAAAAGTTAAATTATATTTTGAATCTACCAAATAAAAAGGTGAAATGTGTATTGTCCGTTATGTAAAGTTTTTCAGTAAAAATGGCTGAAATAAAGGATTTCATTCACTTTTTTATTAAATAGACATAGACTGTTTATCATGTACCAAGTTCCATTACCATCTCCTGCCTTTTGTTTTTAATTTTAGATAACTGAGGCCTAGAAGATAAGCATCTACTCATTCCTAATGACATTCTCAGAGTTACTCCTAGACGAAGCCAGGCCATATAGTGTGTAACCGACAAGTGTCCACCTTTCACAGTTTTTCTACAGCCCAGACTGCCCTCAGTGGATTATGATATGACTGAGGGGATGATAAGATATGGCCCAATAAAACCTGTTACTTCATTAACTATGAGAAACTTAGTAGAAATAATAGATATTAAGACTTGGGAATGTATTTCTCTCTGTTCATAATATGAGAAATAACACTATCTCTTGTTTTTAAGTAATGGGTTCTATGAATAATAATAACTATCTTGCTATGGTACCAGAAAGTTCAAGGCTAAGATTGTGTGATCCACTTCTCACACATGTAAGGGCATTACATTATAGATAATTAAAAACTGAGGCACTAAGAGATTAGTTATCACATTGTAGATGCAAAAAAAAAAAAAAAGGGAGGTTCTATGGAAAGTAACCTCACAGGGTGATCTGATCATGAATTCCTAACTGGGCAGGTCATGGTGAGTTGTCACATCCCAGGCATATAACTTATTAGCAAAAGGCTTATCTTTGCCTTAAGCAAGCCCTGTCCATTTTTTTATGTGCTTCTAGGTTAACACACTTTTAAAATAAGGCATAACCACACTCAGGAGAGCACATACTCTTGTTAACTATCCTGTAATTCAATCCCCCCTTACTTTCTCCCACCTTCATGTAATCTTCCTTAATTTCAAATGCATAAAAGAAACTGCAAAACTGTTATTCTCCAGAGCATTTGAGACCTCGCTCCCTCACATATGTCATCAGTTTGGCTCATAAAAGCTCATAAAAATTTACTATAGGTTTGGACATTTCTTATGTCGACAATATGTATTGTTTAAACTAAGTATAATCTTTTTTATTTGCACACCAATGTTCTTAGCAGCATTATTCACAGTTGCCAGGACATGGAAGCAGCCAAAGTGTCCTACAGTAGATGATTGGATAAAGATGGGGTACATATATACAATGAAATATTACTCAGCTATAAGAAGAGATGAAATACTGCCACTTGCGACAACATGGATGGATCTCGAGATAATCATTCTAAGCAAAATAAGCCAGACGGAAAAAGTTGAAAACCACAGTGATACTTATATATGGGATATAAACCTAAAAGCAACAAACAAACGTGACGAATAAACAAACAGAGGCTTATGGACATGGACAATAGATGAGTGATTATCAGAGGGTAGGGGGTGGGGGAAGATAGATGAGATAAAAGGGGTCAAATATGCAGTAACAGAAGAAATCTAACTATGGGTAGTGAACATATAATGTAAAATATATATGCATTACTGTTGAATTGTACACTTGAAACTTACTGGATTTCATTAACCAATGTCACCATCATAATTAAATAAATAAATAAAATCTTTTTGGGAAATAAAAAATATTTAGCAATCCAGAAATAATTAATAAAGTTAACTGAAAAATTTACTTATATGTATATCCTTATTTCCTAATAGGGTCAAATATACCAGAAATAGATATAGATATAAATGGGGATAGAGATATATAGATATAGGTATATAGATATGTGCTTATACTCAAGTGATTTTAACATGTTTATTGGATTTTTGAAGACCTTAAGATATGATCTAATCCAAGTCACTTGGGTGGGAAAGCACTGCAGTGATTTGATGGTTTATGGCACACGTCCTCCTGCCTTCTGAGGGATACGTACCCATTTCTTTATTAAGCTGTCTGTGGTGTCTATACCTGTGCTGGCAGCAATGGTCACACAGCTTTCAGCTCGTGTGATATAATGAGACATAACTACTATTTGGTGAATGGCCTCAGTTGTTCACTGTATTGGTTAAGAGTACTGTTAGCTACCTAAGAATAAGTAATCCAAGTCTCCAAAATCTTGAGAACCCAGGAACACCTTTCCCATGATTGTTTCAAGGAGTCTTTCTGAGGTTTGCTATGTAGCATGCTGTGAATAGTTTCTTGAATTATTGAAAATTATGGGAAATCTGGGTTAATTAGCTGGGTAAACTTGAATGAATTCTTTTCTCCCAATGCACAGCGCTTCTCTCCTGGGGTTATATTACGTCCTTGATTTTGACTGGACAATTCAAAGGCCGAAGGAGGCATTGTTGGCTCGGACAAGACTAATCTCACTATCAGGTACAAAATAGCAAAGAAAATACTTTTTGACTCCTTAATTACTTTTAAATCAGCTCAAAAATGAGAACAGAAAAGAAAGTTGATTATTCAAAGTTCTAAAATAAATCCATAATCTTTAAACCCCATCTAAGTCAGACGTGAATAAGGGAAGAGCCATCAGAGTGAAGAAACGTCCAATACAAGTAAAGATGAAGAGAGACACGCTGGGAAGCATGTCCATTTGGCCTGCGGCACTTCTGAGAGTCTCAGAAGTGAGGGGAGTCTGGTGCCAAGAAAGGTCTGGGCGATTCTGGCAACTGAACATGGGGAAATTATGTATGAAGAAATAAGACTCCAGTTCTTCACTCAAAAACTTGCCCAGAGAAGCAACCTAAAGATACTGCCATTAGGGGAGACCCATAAAATATGACAACGGAACACCCTGCTGCCTGACAGCGAAGCTCACCCTCTGGGTCAATAAGACCAACTGTGCATACAAAGCTTTCAATGAGCCTCTGAGCGCAGGAGACCTAGGATCTCTAGCAAGTCAAGGAACACCACTGTAGATGAATGAGACCAAGCCCCATCTCTATCCCCATCCTAAGCTTTAGAGCGAGAGTGAAGAGCGTGCGCAAGAGCTAGCGCATGCGTGCAAATGGGGACAACGCATGAAGGATATCCTCAGACATACAGTGTGTCATATCCACAGTCAAAGAATTGGAATCTATTTTTTCAAATTGTAAGAGCAAATAAGGAGCTCTGGGAAATTAAAAATATGATAACAGAATTAAGAAATCACTTGGAGAACTGGAAAATAAGTGTATGAAATACCTGAGAAGGTAGAATAATTTGGAGGAAGAGATTTGCCAAGCAAATAAAAACATGAAACAATTGTTTCCTGCAAGGGTGGTGGTGACGGTGAAGGTGGGAGGGGGTGGTTGCAAAAGAAAAGTCATTATGTATTACTTGGTCCAGTAAGGAGAAAGATTTGAATATAGTAACAGAAACACCATATGAATTGAACTAAAACTTGTGATTGTACCATATTGGAAAAGAACAGTAGAGGAACGATGTAAGAGTGCAAAAATTGTTATCTGTTATTATAAACATTTAATTAAAAATGCTTAAAAAATGCTTAATTAAGAGAAAGCAATAAATATGTAGAAATATGGATGTAAATACCAGAGGAACAAAAGCTAAAATTTGTAAGTGGTTGCTTTTACAGAGTGGGATTTGGGTGTGAGAGGGTCATGGAAACTGTGTGTGGGGGGGGGGGGTTGTTTTTTTGTTTTTTTAAGTTTCTTAGTACTTCTAGAAATTTTGAAACCAGAAGCATGATTACTCTGAAAATTTTAAAAAATGATTTAAACATTTACACAAACGTCTCTGATTGCAAGAATGACTATCCTTTGATAAAGAGCTGTTGTTCAGTGAAAGCATATGGTTAGTATGGTGGCATCACAGGGATTTCCTGGGTGACAAAGTGAAATTTAAGGCAATACATGTCAAAATCTAGATCTGACTACATTTGAGGTTAGTATGGCTCTTCTGTCAACTTACATGTCTTCAGGCTGTTAAAGTTTTACTGCTCTGAAACACAGTAGAAAGCTTTTAAACTCTGAAGTAAATGCCTCAGGACAGTGATTTTTGAAGTGGTTACCTCAGACCCTGGGTGGCTGGCTCCTTGTGGTTTAGGAAGGACTCTGGGTCTCTTTGGCAATTAAAACATTTTTTAAAACTTATAACTGTTCACATATATTTCATGAATTTGAAATGTAAGATTAATAATAAATTTTGCTAAAACTTTATTAGTTTCTAATAATTTCTAAGCTTTTAGAGGTTGTACATTTAGACTATTGATCAGAAATTTGTTTAGCATTCAACTCAATCGAAATATTGTCTCTTTGCTCATGGTGTTTTCAAGTCAAGTGAGCATCATCATTTAAATTTGTTAAATTTGCATTTATTATTATTATCATCCTAATTCAAAGAAAATCTATCCATAGCTAAAAAATAGCTCATCAGAGATTTAAAGGAGTAATAAAAATAATAATGTAAATACTGTGACTCGGAATAAAAGTGGAACTATAAATAGGGAGCAGAACTCCTGTGTGAATATAGAATGTGAATCTCCAGGAGCTGGAGCAAGGAGAGCTAAACCTGTAATGACTTTGCACAAGAAGCCAATAAAAAAAAGTGTGGTTAAGTACAGTGACGAATATAAGGTAAGTGAACTTTATTGCAAAATTGATCCATTGCCACCAGTTCCTGTGCATTATCTGTTAAAACACTTGTCTATGTTGGCATATAGCCCTAGAGGATTTCATGCATAATGACCGTTCTTGTAAAATCAATCGCCGTTTTATAAAACTATGCAAAATAATGCTATTTGCTTAAATTATTTTTGAGCAAATAAATGACCAAACTACAGACTGATATTTATTCATATTTATATACCTCCTACCCTTTATTGTTGTGAGGCCTTTAAAACCTAAAAAAGATCAGTGTCATATATTACACTGGAGAGAAAGCTGAATAATTTTGAAGAAAAACACGTTCAAATATGTCTTACCAGATATCAGTGACTTATAGAATACCATAACAAAACAATGTGATACTGCCTCAGAATGAGAAAAATAAGCTAGTGAAAAGATGGCAAGAAGTTGACCAAAGCATACATAGGAACTTGATATATGATGGGAAAAGAAGTATTTAATTAAATGTGCCTGAACTGCTGCTTCTTCACATGCAAAAATAACATTGTATCCTTAATTCAGTCTACATGAAAATAAATTTCAAATGGTTTAAAGACATAAATGTCAAAACAAAAACCTCTTTATATGTTAGGAGAAAATATAGATTTATTTATTTATGATCTTAAATTAAAAATTTCTTAAATAATATACTAAAAGCAAAAGGCAAACTACATGAAGAAAAAGGTTGATGTATCTGAACTATTTACCTTTGATATGAAATTTTAGGATAAATATTTAAAAATATTTAAAACTGAATTATTAAGGCAAGAAGGGAAATAAATTCAAAGAAGGTATCAGATTTCAATTTATATCTATATTTTCTCTCTCAAAAATATGTATAACTTCAACATATATGGCAAAATGCTGTTTTTTTGACAAAGTTGACTTACTGATGTGAATTATATTGTTTTCTATAATTTCTGTTTTACCCTTAAAATAGTTTATAGTACAAAAAAAATGAAAAATGTTTAAGAGACATGGCTGATGAATGTGAGGTCCATCATCTATAAAATAGGAGTTTCGAGAAGAAATGCTAGAGAATGGATGAGTGGTATATTCAAAGAGATAATGACTGAATATTTGCTAAATTTGATGAAAGACATGAATCAAGATTTATACACAGGCACACTCTCTGGTGAATTCTCATGAATACATCCTTTCCTCAAAGAGCAATTGAGCTTGTGCTGGGATCTTTTTGGCTATAATTTGAATCAAAAGAATAAAAGTGTCTGGTCTAGGATGGAACAAATTTCTCACAAAACTTGAACATCAACAATTAAATATTCTTATCTGCCTGCCAATAAACAAATAAAAATTAAGCCACTGGTAAAATTCCTTTTCAAAGGACACTGTTAGATGTTATATAATGTAAAGGGCATTATATTACAATATAGTATGTGGAAGGGTGATCATTTTTTGTGTGAGCTAACAGATAACTTATTTCATTGTTAATCACTGATGGTCAAGGTCTGGTTCAGATTTTGGCACCTGTGCAGTACATATAAGGTAGAAGGATTTGATGATTTATTGTCATTGAAAACCCAGATTACATGAGAGTAGGCTTTTCATTTTGATAATTGGCTTTCTTTTTTGAGCCATGACAGGCCAGGAGTTAACAAACCATGGCTCACAGGCCAAATCTGACCCCTCACCTGTTAGCTCACCAATTAACAACAGGTTTTTTATTTTCAGATGGTTAAAATAATGTTTTAAAGAGTGAATTTCCTGATATGGGAAAATTATATGAAATTAAAAATTCAGAGTCCATACATAAAATTTTTAACACAGACACATTCACTTATATATTTTTTATTGCTACTTCGATGCTACAGAGTAGTTGCAATAGAGAATGCAGGGCCTGCAAAGCCTAAAATATTAACTCCAGCCATTTATAGAAGAGTTTGCTGACCCCCTGACATGTACTATAAATGTGTATCTCAAAACGTTTCGGCTGATGTGCAGAAAGGAAGAGATGTACATTGCCAATAATTTATATGTTACTGTCAATGTACATACTGCATTATTCACAGAGAAAAGTTATGTGGGAAATATGACATTCAACCATGATTCAGCACTGAATGAAACTGTGAAAATTATTAATAATAATTAAATTGTGGTGATGATTATAATTCCCTTCTTCATGATATGCAAAGAAGTAATGAGTAAGTAAATGACTCTGCTGTCACATCTCACAGTAGACTGGCTTTTGAAAAGAAAGTTGCTTGTGTGAGTTTTTGAAAGGAGAGATGAAATTAAAACACTTTACCATGACACTAAAAGTGCCACTAAAGACAGCATTTTAGCCAGGCTCTAACAGTTTAAGACCAAAATCCCACAGGTTTTTATGTTTACAATAAGGTGTAAATTTTCCTAAGACAAAATTGTGGTTTAAATTATTGCATTGCTGAGTTTGACTCTTTGCAAGCACTTGATTTTTTCTTTATTCTTCAGAGAATGAAATCAATGATACGATATTGGGCAAACTTTGGCTTCACCTAAATGCTAAAACAGAACATGAAGAAAATGTTCCAGAACTAAATGAAACCTACAGGTTTAATTGCATATGTCAAAGCAATCAACCTTTTAGATTTTTATTGTTGCTATGGTTTTTAGTGTGATAACTCACCTACACATGTTCAACAAAATGATGAAAGTCATCTTCGCAGAGCAATCTCTCTTTACCTTTGAGGTTCTTGTTCAGTACAAACATGGAACACTGATTGTGATCAAACAGTTGCTTGCATTCTTAATGATACATAAATGTGATTTTCTAATTCAGTTGACACAGAACTCAAGATAAAAAATTTCTCAGATATGAAACTTTACTGTGCTACCTTCATAAAGACTGCACGTACTGTTATTCTTCTCCATGGTTTGAAATAAAGATCATTAATGTCTTAAGGATTGTTCTCTTTTTAAAATTGTGATGAATTCTTTGTTTTTGATCTGCCTAAAAATTGTTGGCTAAACGTTGCATATCAAGTGGCATATAAAGAAGTAAATGATGAAAATGTCATGAAGAAAATAGGAACTCAAGCGGGAATTGAAGGACAAGTAAGCATTTGCTAATAGATATATTTAAGGCCCCAAAATTGTAGAGGCCAAAGCACAGAAGTGTGAAAAGAGGTATGTTTGGGGCTGGTGAGCAGACCAGTTCCTGGGAGTGAAAAATTAGTAGATGGGAGACAGAAAATGACTGCGAGGGTAATTCGAAGAACAATTCTTTATTTCTTCCAGTGATGAAATCTAAATTCTATTTACTTATTTTTTGAAGCTTTGAGCTTTTTAAAAATTTCCAAAATTCTTCCAAAGGTGGAAGTATATATGATCTTAAACAATTTCCAGATCATCCTTTAATTTTAAATGCAAAAATAAAGCCTCAAAACTGTAATTCTCCAGAGCATCTGAGATCTTGCTCCCCTGCATATGTCATCAGTTTGGCCCAAACTCTTATAAAAATTCTCTCTTAAAAAACAAAAGAATTTCCAGATCAGATTGTGGCAAAATGGATTAAAGGAGGAAAAAATGCCATAAATATGGACAAGGATTGGAAAGTATTACTTTTTACTAAACACATTGATTAGAAAAAAGGGAAAATGACTGCCATCTTAGAATTATAAAGCCTCCCTATTATCAATTAAGGTTTGGAAAAAAACATTTTAAGAAATTCTCTCTCAAAAACTTAATTCCTATTCATCCTTCCTCAGAATGCTGTTGTAGAATATGCTCCACCAAGATAGGGGGATAAACCAAGGAGGAACATGTAGGATGCAGGAACCAGAGGATCTAACAGAGGAGGGCGGCCACCAGAATCCCTAACTTGGGTGAAGGAAGATCCCTAGGCCACAGCCATGCAGCCGGTCAGAGGCGCATCCTCCCAAATGGGAACGAAGACTTTGGAAGATAAAATTGGTAGAGTGCTTAATGTGTCTGAACATAAAATTGAGGGAGAGTTTGGAACTGAATTGAGCATGTAGAAAACTATGTAAATGAGAAACAAGACACTCAGCAAATTCCAAGGAAAACAAAATGTTGTGGGGGCAGGACACAGTAATCACGGTGTGCTGTGTGGCTTGGCAGCCAATAGTTTTCATAGTTGTCGTTATGAGAAAAGTCAACACTGTTCCTATCAAAGTTACATCTACATAGGAAAGACTGGGGCATGGGAGCTCTGTGTGGGGTGCAGCTAGAAGTAAAATGGAAGTAAGTCCTCATCTTTCATAATGGAGAGTTAACAGTTAATGCCTAAAACTGTAAGAGTGAGGAAGTAGGGACACATTTATGATGTCAGTTACAACCAGGCAAGAGGGTTAAAAAGGAAGGTAAACAAAGCCAGGGATGAAGAGGATAAGACACAGAACTGTTCTTTTTCATAAAAGCTTTGTGGAGCTATCTGTCTTTATGTGTATTTTAAATTTTAATAAAAATTAAAATGTTTCAAACAGTTAAAATGCCAAATACAAAATCATATGTATGCTCACATGAACAATAATTACAAGGTACAGACAAATAAACACACTGATTTAGAGAAATTTCTTTCCTGAGCCTTAAAATGATGTTTACTTACAGAAAAATAAAATTTTGTGCTTGCATACTTCTCAGTTTTCATCATATTCTCAACTCAATTGATATCAATGATCCCTAAGTGCAAAAAGTCCTGTGTTTTCATTTGCTTTTAAGTTGGTCAGGACGATTTTCCAATTAGCTCATGTGAAGACTTAATAAGGGGAATCTGCACGTGATCTCCAGATCCTCATTTCATATGTAGTATTTCTTAAAATTGTTCTGCCTGAAGCCATCCCTGGGGTTGAAGATTATGCTTGTTTTCCTTCTCCACTCTCTTTATAATTGCTCTTCTCCCAATTTTCAAACGAAATGCATCTCCTTCACCCATCCCTAGTCTTAGCATGGATCAGTGTCGATTTGTAAAACCTCCGGAGCCTCAAGCCAAGAGACAATTCAAATATTACTTAAGCAAGTGAATGACTCCAATAATGGGTAACAATCATTTTACAAATCAAGCAGCTTTAAAGTTTTTCTTACCACAAAATAGGAAGATCTAATTCAGTCATCAACTAACCGTTAAAACATTTCTAATAATCAATCACTGTGTGACTTTTGGCGTAATGTAACATGGGAGGAGTTCAAATTTTTCCAAACGATAGAAGTAAAATTGATGCTGAATCCTCTCTCATTCTAAAATAAATACATCCTTATCCACTTCATTAATATCTACATTTCAAATACAATTTTATTTTTTGGTTTAATAATTATCAATGTTTATAATATACTTATGCTATTGTGATTATGTATTAGTAATGACTAACTATTAAGGTCACTTGAGATTTTTTTAAACTATTTTTTAATTTACATACATATATGTGTTTGTTTTGTTTCAGGGAAGTATAAGAGGGTGATCCAAAAACTCTACAGGTATATATGTTGTGATGGAAGTGGAATTTATATACGAGTTAAGAAGAAAGTCAGAAAATACAAATTTTCAGTTGCAAAAGAAAGCTTTACCATATTTCTTTAGGGATTAAAAAAGTGTTTTATTAATTAAATACAAAGAGAGACCAGGCAGGGTAGGGGTAGAGGGGCACCACTCACAAAGCACAAGTCCCTTGGAGCCCTCTCTCTCTGCACCGATCATGTCATTTTTAAATGGATAGTGATGGGTATCGATTTGCCATTGTATTTAGATTTCTTTAGCTATATGGAAAAGGCGATATAAATTTCATTTTTAAATGTTAATATTTAAAACATACTAGAAATCATATCTTTTGTTTCAACATACAAAAACTATATACTTATCTTGAAAGTTTTTAAATATCAACTTAAACTGCTGAGTTTTGAAATTAGAAGTCTTAGAGCAAAAATTTTGTAGAACACCTGTCAAAAGTAAGGGAGTTCAGTTTAAATGGGTGAATTCATACTGCCCTCTGGTGGTTATAATGATTAGAACACATGAAGTACAAACCTGGAGCTAGAGAATTTTGGAAACAGGAATTCCATCTTTTGTTGCATTATAAATAGCAACTTGTTGTAGAGATGACTACATCTCACATGTTTTATGAAATGTAGATATAGTAAAAGTATTTTAAAAATTAGGATTGGCTTTTACAGTGGATGAAAAATCAGCTTGTTCACCTTTAATTATAACATGGCATTGACCAAGGAAAAAAGATTTAATAAGTGCTTACTATATGAATCTGCAATTCTTTTCCAAGGTATTTACCCAAGAAATGAAAACATGCAAAAACAACTTATAAAGGAATGCTCATAGAAGTTTTATTCATATTATCTAATAACTGGAAACCCAGTGAGCATTATATCCACAATCAAATATTACAAAGCAATAAAAAAAAGGAATGAATTATGGATGCAAGCAATAACATGAACTAATCTCAAAAACACTATGTTGAGCAAAAGAAGTCAGACAAAAAAAATGCATAACGTATGATTTCATTTACTTATTAAACTCTAGTTAGACAAATCTAATCTATAGTAATTTAAAACAGATAATAATTGTTTTCCTAGGCCACAGTTTAAATATGGGGATTGATTGAGAAGGGGTATAACAAAAACCTCTAGGGTGATGGAAATATTCTATATCATAATTATATTAGTGTATACATTTCTCAAATCTCACCAAACTGTATACTTACAGTGAATGCAATTTATTATAAGTATATTATACCTCAATAAAGTTGACTTAAAATTAACACACCCACTAGAGTTTCCCTCTTAGGATGTAAATAACTGTAAGAGAACATTCCTTCTAGACTAATAACAATCATAGTTTTTCTTGAAACTATTAGAGAGCAGAGGTCACCAGGCAACCAAATAAACTGAATTCTACAGCACAAAACTCTCCAAGAGAAGCTGATATGCACAAACCATATATTCGACATAGTATGACAGAAAGAGAGTGGATAAAGCAGGTAAGAATGAATCAGTTAAATTTTCATAAATTCTTAAAGGCTGAGTGTTGGCTGGTGCTGTAATTTACAAATGCAGCAAAAACATAGGGGTACTGCAGAAAATTTTAAATTTTCAAGAGAAACACAGTAATAATGCCCACTGGTACAAAATAATTTAACTAACAGCCTGGGATAGTTCGGTTTCACCGTTAGATCTCACTATAGTACAAAGCTGTTTTCTGATGGTTTCTTTGATAAAAATCAAGTACTGTGATTTTTCTCAGGTTATGAGGGTGGCAGTCTCCAATCTGAGTATGATTAAAGAAGTTATACAACAGGTACACATACGCCATGAATGGGTTCTTATAATGTTATTTTAAGAATAAAAAATATATTTTTTCTTTTCTCAGAAAACTAAGGTTAACAGGGAACTTCCTTAA
Source organism: Pteropus vampyrus (assembly GCF_000151845.1). Classification (NCBI taxonomy): domain Eukaryota; kingdom Metazoa; phylum Chordata; class Mammalia; order Chiroptera; family Pteropodidae; genus Pteropus; species Pteropus vampyrus. The sequence goes on from NW_011888792.1 coordinate 15,375,933, forward strand.
CAAGATAAAGGTCATCTACAAAAAAACCTACAGCTAATAGCATACTCAATGGTGAAAAACTGAGTTTTCCCCCCAACTCAAGACAAGGATAAAGCCTCTGACCATTCTTACCAACATTATATTACATTAAGACAAGAAGAAAAAGCATAAAGATTGTGAGGATATAAATAAAACCTTTTCATAGAAGATATGATAATCTATGTAGAAAATCTCAAAGAATCTGGAACAAGCAATTGGAACTCAGTGAGTATAACAAGGTCACAGAATAAAGGTCAAATCTAAATATCAGTGAACACTTAAAAATTGATATCAAAAATCCATTTATAATAGAAAAATATGAACTACTAACTGGTAAATCTAACAACGTATGTGCATGAGTCATATACTGAAAACCACTGATAAGAGAATTTAAAGACCTAAATAATAGATATATATTGTGTCAATAAGTCAGAAGTCTCAATATTATTACATTGTCAATATTCTCTCAATCATAGATTCAATATAATCTCAATCAAAATCTCAGTAGGCTTTCTGATAGAAATTGACAAGTTGACCCTAAAATATATGTGGAAAATCAAAGGAATTTAGAAGGCCCAAACAATTTTCAAAAAGAACAAAATTGAGAAGTGATACTATCTGATTTCATGATTTATCATAAAATACAGTAATTAACATGGTGCAGTGTTGGCATAAGGTCAGAAATATAATTTAATAGGACAGCATAGGGAGCCCAGGAACAGACCCATACACATGATTTACAACAAGGTGAAATAAAAACTCAGTGGAAGGGGTGGCTCCATAGTGTAGTGGTTAGCATGTCTGCTTTACACACAGAAGGTCCTGCGCCCCAGGTGGAGCCACGGATCATACCCTAGGAGTGCCAGGCCCCGGGTGCACACGGCAAGCATGTGGGAGGAGACACCCCGCCTTCAGAGAACCAGTTCTTAAGGGGAAACAGTAACATCCATAGGTCAGGGGTGGAAGTGGGACAGGGGGAGCAGGGCGGGGTACGGGGGGGAGAATTAAAGAGGGGAAAAAAACTCAGTGGGAAAGAATAGCCTTTTCAACAAAAGGTGCTGGAAAAATTGGATACACATATTCTAAAAACAAAACACACCCCACCCCCACAACTTTGATCCATACTTCACACTATATACAAAAATCATAGACTTAAATGCAATTCGTAAAAGTATAATCCTTCTAGAAGAAAACATAGGAGAAAAATCTTTGTGACCTCAAGTGAGGCAATTCCTATACACAGGAAATTAACTATAAGAGGAAAAAATGGACAAACTGTACTTTATGAAAAAAATTTAAATTCTGCATTTCAAAAGACACTGTTAAGAAAATGAAAAGACAAGCCATAGCCTCAGAGAAAATATTTGCAGTTAATCTGATGGATGATTTGTATGAACGATTCTATTTTATGAAATTGGAAAAAAATTTGAACAGATACTTTACCAAAGAGATAAAGATGACATTTTAATAATATTAAAAGATGTTGAAAATCATTAGTCATTAGGGAAATGCAAGTTAAGTTACCACTACATCCCTATCAGAATGGCTAAAAAACCTCTAATACAAAATGCTCACATGGATACAGAGTAATAAAACCCCCATCTGTATCTGGTAGGAATGTAAAATGGTATATCCACTTTGGAAAAGAGTTTGGTAGTTTTATAAAGTGAAAGATACACTTTATCATACAATCTAGAAATCTAACTCTAGATGACAGCGTGGATAATCCAATTGCAAGGCAAAGGCTGCAGGTATTTACCAAAGTATTTACCAAAGAAAAATTAAAATACGTCTACCCAGAGACTTGTACATGAATGTTTATAGCATTTTTATTCATAATAGCCAAAAGACTGGAAACTCACTTGGTAAATGGATAAACAAATTGTAGTACATCCGATACAAAAATATTAGTCATGAATAAAAAGGAATGAACTAATAATAAATGCAAAAACATAGATGAACCTCAAAAACATGCTAAGTGAAAGGCAGGTTCAAAATCTGAAATTCTGTATGATTCCATTTACATGACATTATGGAAAAGGTAAAACACTAGAGATAAATCAGTGGTTGCATGGACTAGGTTGGAAATATTTTATATCTTAAATACATTGGTGGTTGCACAATTGACTTGAAAACACTATGAACAAAGGGAAAATATTTTTCTTGAGTTGAATATTAAGCAAATTTCTGATCAATAGTCTAAATGTACAACCTCTAAAAGCTTAGAAATTTTTAGAAACTAATAAAATTTTACCTAAAAAGGATGAATTCACCTTATGTAAACATGACCTAAGTTTTTTATTTTTTACTTTTATTTTTTTAGATGAAATCAGTATTTTTATTTAAGGAATCCACCACACTGAGAATCAGCCTGGCTCTAAATTTTTAAAATCAGAGGAAAATAGCAAGTACCTAGCAAGTAAGAGAGGGGATTTTTTTGCTATTTCACTTTGAAAACATTGGAAATGCAACATATTTCTCTTGCATTATAGTGTCTTTACAAGTCGTATTCTTTCATTTTCTTATTAAGTAAAAAAAGATAGTGTACCATGCTATCTAAAAACAAATATTCTTTCAAAAAGTAAAAAAACACAAATCAAAACATTTTATAATTTCCTATTACATACCACATTGCTGAATATCTCTTCATGTAGTATCATTATACTTCCTAAATAGCCAAATAGCCATAAATTACAGAAACCAATTTTCCATTTATATGTAAGCATAAGCCTAAGTGTATTATCTATAACAGTGGAATTAATCTCTGTACTATTCAAGTCAATAAGTTAAATATTAAAATCCCTAAAATCACATTACTTGAGGCCTTTCTCTGCCAATTTTAATTCCCCAAAATGAGGCCTAGGTATTTCTATATTTCTCAAGTACCTCAGGTGATTCTTGCTGGTCAAGTTTAAAAACTAGAAGATAGTAAACACACCCTAGTACTAGAGAAACTGATAAGGCATACAAAAGTTTCCAATAATACTAAAGATGGCAAGACAAAAAATTTGGTAATGCAGGCCATTTATGAGACCTAGCATTTCTGGGAAAGACATCAAAATAATGGGGAAAAAAAAATACAGTTGGTATAAGGCAGTTTGAGGGGCTGGGGACACAGTAGTGAACAAAAAAAGTCCTTGCCCTAATGGAGCTTACATTCTAGCAAGGAGGGAGTAGATGACAAATGAAAACAAACTAAGACAAGTATTAGTAAGTTCCAGAAGAAAAAGCAAGATAATATAAAAATGGTAGGAGCATGAGCACTCGTAACCACTTCTGGTTTGTTGCTGACCAATTGGAATAAATTTTTGCTCAAATAAATTCTTAAAGTTTTTAATATGCCTGTTTCTTTTGACAGTCCTGGTGTCAGAAAAGGAAACCAAAGGAGACTCTCCCTCTCCACTCCCCTCTCCCCCCGCTCCCACCTCCCCACCGCCCGCCATGGCCCCAGGAACAATGAGCAACCAGGCAAGGATACCTGCTGAGCCTCTTGAGCTTGGTGCTTTCTCACCATCTCTGCAGGTAGTTGTGGGTAAATCCCTCTTGAATCCGGAATCCTCACTTTTACGTTATAAGCCTTCAGACTTTATTTGAGCATTTCTTTTTCCAGACCGGGACCGGAAACTGGCTTGAGTCATACTGGATCCGGAGTCAGACTTGGTCCTACTTAAGCTGAACTGGGTCCTATGTGAGAGTGAGACCTCAGGTAAATTGTTTTAAGGCTGAACAAGCAAGTTAACTTTATTAAACATAATCCTGAATTACAGTGGCCATGGTGGAGAATTTTTAACACAGAATTGTTAAACAAGACCATTAGACTGAAGTGGTTCTCATATTGTGGTCACCCTCTACCTCCCCAAACCAAAATCTGAGCCTGTAAATGCCTTAACGTTACATGTATACACTAAGGACAAGCAATCACAAACTACCAACTATGCTTTAAGCTATAGCCAATCAATAATTTCCTTGCGTTTCTTTGGCCTTTTCTCAGTAAAAGTCTATCCCTGAGATTCTGTTGGTTGAGCATTCCTAACCACTTCTGGTTTGGCACTGCCTAATTCTAACTGATTTTTGCCCAAATATACTCTTAAAATTAGAAGAAAAATGATAGAGGAAAGACACTAATTTGGAGACCTGGGATGACATTTGAGCTGAGATTTGAATTAAGTGAGGAAACAAAATTTGTACAAATCAGGGATGAAAGCATTCTTAATACAGGGAACAATACGAAGACTGAGAAGTATTCTTTGGTGTATTCTAAGAAGAGCAATGGGAGTAATATGAAAGAGGAAAAAAGAACAGAAATAGCTACAGGGAAAGTGCCAGATTAGAGAGCTATGAACTTTAGTACCTTCATTTATCAAAGATTATGGAAAATGTTTTTTTTAGTCATTGGTGGGTTAGGGTTGAATCTGGTTGTACAGATTTTGAAATTAGATACCTATTAGCTATCTAAATGGAGATGAGTTCAGGGGAGTGGTTGAACCTGAAGATAGTCCACAGAAATGGAAAAAGGAAAAATAGTAAAGCTATTGAGACAGAAGACAGAAATCAAAAGTTGTATGATAGCAATACCACAGAAATTCCGAAAGTAAAAAGAATTAGGCAAGAGGCAAAACCTGAGTAAAGGAAATAAAACCACATGTAGACTGAGCATAGTGAACACCAGAGACAAAACAAAGACTTAAAAAGTAAACAGAGTTTGTAAAAACAAGAGTATCAGTTCAATTCCACAGCTTGCTCAACACATGGAAAACCTAATACTAGCCTACAATAATGAAATTACAACACAATCCACATTTCTGTCAGATGAAGCATGAATATCAATGCAATCAACATTCTTAGCTCATTTAATAGAATCATTACGAGCTATGTTTTTTGCTGTTTATACCTCTTTAATATTTAGATCAAGACTCAAATGTAGAGTGGGACATAAAATTAAAAGCGTCTCATTCATTTGGGAGTTTTAACTACCAATCTTGTTTCAAATAGAAGTTTTTGTTTTGTTTTGAACTAAAGGACAAGGTAGCTAATGGTCATTTAGGATAGAGAATCTGGTACATCAAGCCCCACTGGAAAATTTGTATAAATATGTATAAAAATCTGAAAAGTATTTTTCAAATCCTAATTTACCACCAAGTAATCTCATGTTCTATTCTTTAACACACTTATTATTTTCTACTTCTAGGTCTTTAAAAAGAATCAAAAGATTTTCTGTAATAAAATAAACCTATTAGGTTCTAAAAATAAATTAGCATAAAGCATTCTACAAAATCACTAGTCATTCCAAGAGAAAATATAATTTCAATTGTTTTCTTTTAAAAACTTAAAATCACATACCTTAAGAATTTTAACCCACGAGTTTTGACATTTTGTCTCAAGACTTTTGTTGTTGCACTATTGCCTAGACTCCCCTTAAACATGTTCTACCCATCACAAATCGTGCATAAAGTGAATATGCAAGTTTTGTTTGTATTTTGAAATTGAATCTTGAATTTGAGTAATGTTTGATAGAGGTATATTAATATGCTTAAATGTCAATCCAGAAATATCAAAATTTTTTTTGTATTATTTGCTAAGTAATAAAGTACTTAAATTTTAACAATTAAGTCACATTTACCAGTTCACATTTAAGTTTCAGATGAAGCTGGGATAACCTAAAAAAAAAATCCCATATTTAAAAATTAGTTGCTTTTTCATCCCTCTACCTCCCCAAAAAACTGTCATAAAGCTATGGCAATTATTATTTATGGTTCAAAAACCATTTTTCTAGTCAGCATAGAGATCAGAATTATGCCATTTACCCCTACTATATATTCTTGATAAATCCCAAGAAAATGGAATATGTGTAAATCAGTATAATATACACAACTTTCACTGCTTAACTACAAAAACATTACAAAAGAAAAATCATATATGCAATCTACTACATTGCACAAAACTGTAAAGGTTTAACTTTAAGCCACTCACTCTGAAATAAACAAATCATTCACGCTTCACTTTTCCACAGCTTTCCAGTCTGAAAATTATTTTCTAATACATCCTAAACAAAAATATTTTCTTTGTAAGCAAACAGGCCATTGCTTTTAGTAAGAATCATTTATTGTATATTATTAAAGTGGAGGATTAATTGGTACAGTACTATGCATAATCTCTCATCCTTGAAATATTAAACACAAATGGATAAAAAGGCAAAGCAGAATGAGCATGTAAAGGACAAAAATTAAGCACATTTTATAATGTTCCCTGTTATATCTATGCACTAATGTTCTTCTCCATTGTCATAATAAATTTATGGCTTGTTCCTTTTCTGTATAATTGCTGACTTCTTCCAAATAATGAAAATGTTTTCCATCAATTAAAAAGTTACATACAGTTTCAGATTTTTCATTCAGCTCAGCTAATTAGTTGACTGAAATATTCAACTAAATGTAGCATTAAGAGCCCATTCCATTGTCTCAAAAAAACGCAATACTGTTCTTTTATGAAATCTGCAGAACAGGACATAATGTAAATGTCCCAGCTACAAAGTAATTAATTAAAAACGCCAACCCTGATCTGTTTTCTGTTAATGACTTCAGTAAGTATTACAATTTTTTTTGTTAAATGCTATCTTGTGGAATAATCACTTATATTAAATGTGGAAAAAAGTGAAAAAGCTTTAAAAATGTGTACCGGCACTAAATTGTTTTATCACTTTTGTACTTAACGATAAATTAGATATTTTTAAATTGAGTTATTCCTTATATGTTATCTATTCTACCAGGAAAAACAGATCATCATTCTTCAGGGTAACTATCTAAGGAGGAGTCACTGCTTAAAACAAACAAAATGAAAACAAAACTTCGTTTTGTACCCAAAGTGTAAAAAATTAGACCTAATTGGATAAAAGCAAAATATTAAAAACACATCTATAAACAAATTTCTGTACAGTGCTCCCACAGCTAATCAATTAGGGACACACTTAATATTATTGAAACATATCAATATATTTGTAAAAGTTAAGATTCAAATTTGTTACATTACAGCACACATACAAGAGTGTATGCTACAAGTCAAAAATTCCCACTGAATATAACAAAATAAAAATCTGTGAATAAATATAAGCCATTCTAAAATAATCTCTGCAGAAAACCAGAGTCCAACAAAAATTTCAATGATCTAAATTTTACTTCATAGAGTCATATAGCCTTCAAAATAGGTTTAGCTGTAGTGCTACACATTAATTATATTCAACTGCTTACCAAAATATCCTTTTGCTGGCAGCTAAATGTTACTATTAAAAAAAAGAGTTAAGTGCTTGAGGGAATAAGAATGCAGCAGAAAATTACAGGAGCCCACAAATCCTTTTTCTTAAATTTAATTTGTCATATATAAGGTTTTTATATACAATCAGTGTGCATTGTAACAGTTTATATTAAAAGTCAATCAAGTTTATCTAAAATGTTACCTGGCTGCATAGCACATTTGACATTATTGCCCACATGAAAAGGGAAAACAAATGGATTTACAATAACTTTTGGCCATTTTGGATTCTGAAGTGTTCATACACCTACCCTTTTAAACCAAATGCGTCTGAAAATGTTTCCAGAGCATGCAGTTTAGAGCTGACATGTTATCTTACCATTTTGTTATTACAAACACAATACTGACTAAAAAAGGAAAAAGAAAATGAAAACACATGTATCTAATAAAATAGTCAATATAAAAAGAGGACTAATGGAATTAAGTGGCCCCTTTCCCCATTTTTTACATTCTAAACAATGATTCCATCAAGACAAATCATTAAAAAGTGTTATTACACTGATTTTTTTTTTTTAAATAAGAAGGCCTGAGTTGGTAGGGAAAGGAACAGTCAAAAAAAGCCTGAGAAGGGGAAGGAAGTAAGGAAAGCTCATTTAATCCATTTACAATAATTTACATTTTTTTGTGTGTGTGTATGTAAAAAGGCATAATAATAGATCACAAACAGGAAATTCCTGGCTATTTTACAGATATAAGTACAGAATTTAAATATTCAAGCTTGTGATGAAAAGCGGCAAGGTGGTCGCAGTGTACAATGTAAACAAGTAGCTTTGGAAAGTGAACAAAGTCCTTGAGTGTTTTTTCTTTATTAAGAAAAGAACTCTCTTTCATTCCTTCCTGAAACATGATCACAGGTCAGAGTAAAGTTCATATACAAACATAATTTAAATGGAGGTCAGTCTAAAATCACTGACCTAAAAACAGTTTTATCCAGCCTACATGGAAGGGCAGTGTTGAGGTCCCTGTAATAGTAAACATTTTCCATTTCTTTAAAAAAGAAAAAAAAAAAAAAGTACTACAATATTTGTAGTACAGTGCAGCATAATCCTTAAATATAAAAATATTTTCTCTTCTGTTGGGATAATAGACCTTGCATCCTGGAAAGAAGTAACAATACTGCTACTGATAGAAGATCTGTTTATGTCTTTCAAGTCATGTAAGGCAATTACTGTGTTGGTTTATGATATATGGCTAAAAGAAAAGTCCAGAAAGACAAAATATCAGTTTTTGTTATGTTTTCCGACTACTCCAGGTATGCTCAGGTGTACTTTTGTGTTCAGTTGAGTGTTCAAATGGAGATCTGGAGCCATAAGGAGACCTCTGCTCTAGTGGTGACCGAGGCCCACTACTGGAAGCTCTGTGGTCCATTTGCCAATCTGAGTGATACCTATAATCCCTGGAAGATTTATGATGTGTATATTCCGAACTTGACCGATGATCTGAATGAGAACGATGATCTGAATGAGAACGATGATCAGAATGAGATCTATCTTTTAAACTTCCTTCCAAATTTGACCTGTGATCTCTACTTCTATGATCATCCAGTTTTCTGTGTTTCTCTCTATCGCTGTAATATCTAATAAAAGAAAAATTAGAAATTTTAAATAATGCAAATGAAATGTTTCCAAATAAAATCTTATTAAAAAACACAAAAATACTTTAAAGCATACTTTTAATGGTATACAAGCTCAGTGTTTCATTACAAAACTACGTAAGTGAGCTTAAAAATCACTAGAAATATCCCTGTATGCCTTTGGAAAAAAATATTCGATTCATAAAACTAAAGTGATTCACATAGAAAACATCCTGATTTCAGGACTATCCCAGATTATGTTTTCACATAAATTAGTTTTCCCCCATGAGTTTAATTTTTAATGAAACAGAATACAGAATCCCCTCCACCAAAATTCAGCCATATTCCATCAAGCTTTTATTTTACCCTATTATTACATTTGAAGAGTTTTTGAGCCAATATTCTCCAAAAATCAACAATGAATCTGTGTCTTATAATTACAGAACTTCCTACACTTTCCTCTTACTGTATTTTGATTCTAAATTTATAATTTGAAAAAAAAAAAAAAGATTTTATAGACCAGTTCTTAATATTAAAAAAAAGTACTATATATTGGGTTTTTCTTATTTATAAACAAACACCTTTATTTCACATAAGGCTTGATTACTTGAAGACTGAATTGGCTAATAAGGTCAAACACAGAATATAAAATAGAGAAGACATGAATAAGCAAAATTTCAAAACTGATTGTCAAAGTTACCTGCTGTCCTGCTTGTAGTGATCCCAATCACGATGATCTTTACCATTACTAAAAGAAGAATAAGGTCTTTTCCTAGAGTCACTCTTTTTGTAAGAATCTCCCTGATGTCGGTCTTTATGATGATCATGATACTGAGATAAGTGTCTCTCAGATGAATAACTGTCCCTGCTGCTATCATCGTGATTTGTATTCTCCTTTATTCTTTCTACCTCTGTTAGATAAAAGAATCCAACTTTTGTTAATCACTTAAAATAAAAATACACGTAAACACAAGTAACTTTGCTGCTAGATTATAAGTACTCCTATTTCAACTCCAATTAGATAAAATCAGGTCCCAAATACAGGCATTTAAAGCCTTTAGAAATGATCTATAAAAGCAGTATTAAGCTTACAAAAGGATCGCTTTATTGTGAAATGTGAAAAATCACAATAGAAAAATATATGGCTCATTTCCTTCTCAGATAGATTATACTTTTATGATTTTTGTACAGAAAGAATGCATTATTGTATTCTAAATTGTTTTTATCATCATTTTAACAATTCTACAATTTCTAGAAACTGGTAAAAGGTTGATTTTTGGAAAGGTTAATAATGAGCAAAAAAGAATTATTGTTTAAGATAATAGATTCAATATAATAATGTAAGTATTACCTAAAACAAACTTAAAAAGGAAAAATGATTTTTAAATTTACTTCCTAAAACAATCAGTTAAGACATACCTGGATTTCGAATCACTTGAGCATTCAAGTTGCTGTTCTGGTCATTATTTTGCTAAAATAAATACACATATATAAGAATCTTTGAAGTGGCTTCAAATACCCTTACAAAACAGGAGCGGGGGGGGGGGGGGGGAAGCCTAAAAGGAAAAACTTGAGGCTGAAAGAAGTCCTTACATAAGATATTAGAATATATAAATGTATGATTTGCAGATATATTTTTTAAAGCATAAACTATTTGTCCAATGACTTTTTAAAAACATTTGACTGTGAAATAAGTTTACACTTAACAGAAAAGCTGCAAAAATAGTACCGGAAGTTCTCATATGCCTTTCACCCAGCTTCTCCTAATGTTAATAATATCTTATGTAACCATGGTATAATGATCAAAATTAAGTAATTAACATTGGTACAACACTATTAACTGAACTACAGACTTTATTCAGATTTCATATTTTTCCACTAAGGTGCTTTTTCTGCTCCAGGATCTAATCTGGAATTCCAAATTACGCTTAGTTTTCATATCTAACTTAGTTTCTTCCAATGAGGGACAGCTCCTCAGTTTTTTCTCCCATAATTTTGACACTTTTGAAGAGTACTAGACAGTTATCATGTAGAATCTTTCAGTTGGGGGTTTGTCTCATATTTTCTCATGATCAAATTGAGATTATGCATTTTTGCCAAGAATTCCACAGAAATGATGTACCTTTCAAAGTGCATCATACCGGGGGGTTCACGATGTCAATATCTTATTACTGGTGATGTTAATCTTTATCGCTTCTTTACAGTGTTGTCAGGCAGGTTTCTAAAAGTTATTATTTCTCTTTGTAATTAGTAAACATATTGGAGGAGATATTTTTAAACTATGCCAGTATCTTATTTTCTTGTCCATTAATTTTAGCTTCCTTCAGAGGATCTTACCTGCAACAATTTTTATTGTGGTGCTCTAATGGTAATTTTCTATTCCCTTCATTTCTTCTACATAACTTGAATTCTTAAGGAAGAATGTCTCGGTTTAATTACATAAATTAAAAGAAAAAGTTATGCATTAATTTACCTGAGATTCCTGCCGTTTTTTAATAGCATGCTTATATAATTTATGTAATTTTCTTGCATCAAACTCGGTAAACTTAGATACAAAAATCCACAGGTTTCTAGAAAAAGAAAGGGCAAATTAGTCTGGTGGAAAATATTTAGCTTTTTCATGGAATCCCTTCTCTCTAGATAGAAATATTCAGACACACATACTTAGCCCTCTATGAAATAAACTCTAAGGAGATTATTTCTAGTGTTTTTAAAAACTTCGCATATAGATAAAACTCCAAATGAAACTAAACATTAAGTTTTATTTTTCTTTCAAATCCCTTCTTTTATAATTTTTGGAGTGATAAAGTAGTAATCAATCCTAATTTGAAACCAAAGAGATATAAATTTATAAATCGGGAAGGGACTCATGATGTGATGTGGACAGGTATAAAAGGAACAAGCTATATTAGTAGTATGAGTAAAGATAACATCAGATAATATGGATTCAGTTTGTGAAAGAAGAGTCTTAAACAATACATTAAAAGCCAAAAAGATACCAGGTATAACATGGTATCTTTAGGCCTCTCTTCCCATCTCAAGATAACTGATCATAGTACTCTTCCATGATAAATTCATATATAGCCTGTGAATACTTCTCAACACAGCTTCCTCAGCACTCATAATCAATGATGCCTGAGTTGAAGTCTATCTGCCATCACAGAAATAATAATGGTTTCACATAGCCGCAATTTTTTCTTAAATGATTAGTTTTTCAGTAGGCATGTTAAAGTATGAGTTTGAATCTTGCTTATATAAACAGGATAGAGAAATTACTCTTTAGTCAATGATGGAGTTCAGCAAACTACCCAATATCAACATCTTTAATAAGTTAAGCAATAGATTTTAAGGGATTAGAAAATAAACCTCCGTGTATGAATAATGGCTTCCCAAAAGAAAGCCATCTTCCAGTGACACTGATGGAAGGAAGAAGGTCTAAGAGCAAAAATTCTTAGTAGAAAATAACTTCATTCTATTTTATGGGAGAAATAATATTACACAGAAGCATTTAATTTCGACGTTTCTAAACAGGCTGAGACATATTTCTCTCAAATATCAAGCTTCTATTGTTTATTATTACAAAGCACACATTAAATTATAAAGCCTTGGGGGTGGCTCCATAGTGTAGTGGTTAGCTCGTCTGCTTTACATGCAGAAGGTCCTTGGTTTGCGTCCCAGGTGGAGCCACTGACCATACCCCGGGTGTGCCAGGCCCCCTGAGTGTGCTGAAGGCAGCAGGCCCTGGGTGCATGCCATGAGTGTGTGGGAGGAGACGCCCCGCCTTCAGAGATCCAGTTCTTAAGGGGAAATGGCAACATACATAGGTCAGAGGTGGAAGTGGGGAGGGGAGAATTAATGCATGGGGAGGGGAGAATTAATGTGGGGGGAGGGAGATTATAAAGCCTTGACTGAATGTGATACTACTGATCTCAGGTACTTTATACAAGTTTTATATTTTCAAAACTCTTTTCTATTATTTAATTCCACAAATAACCAACCTTTAGGAAGGCAATAAATATAGAAGTTAATTTTCAAAATAAGCACATAAGGTACAAAGGCTAAGTGATTTGCCTAAACTCATACAGCTAAGTAAGGCTTGAAGACAGGCTCCTAATTCTCTTTCCACTAAGATCAGTAATTTGCAGCCTTTTGATTTTGGACATCGACATGTGTGAATAGCTGCTGGTTCGTAAACTACTAAAACCTTGCTAAGTGTTAGTAAATTTTGGAATGCGTAAGTCTGAGTTATCCACTAACTGCAAAATTAAGAGAGCACATGTGCAATACAGAGATGGACATCTGGTGATTTTCCACAAGAATTCTTATCAGTGTTAAGTCTGTTGTGGCTTTGTTTTACTAATTATATAATACCATTAGTATTATCAATTTAGTTTGTGAAGGTTGTTTGCTTAACTGTAGCATATAATGACACCTCATCAATATTGTGGCCTACAATTTTACAAAAAACCGCAAGTGTTAAGAATGCACTGCAACTTAAAGAGCAGCCAGCCATATCCTTATATTTAATGCACGTATATATACATAATACTCTCAAAATTTGCTTCCATAGTGATACTTTATAGCCTGTAAAATTAGGCTAGTTAAATAAATTGCAACATATTAAGGTTCGAGACTGATATTACCAGGCTACTTTAAACTAATGGAACACTTTCACAATACATATACATAGATCATTTTAATTTTTTTCAACATCATGAAAATTTTCAAACATACATCAAAGATGTAGGAATTTTACAATGATCACCCACCCATATACCTACTACCTAGATCCTAATAATATTTTCTATGCTTGCCTTCTTATTTATGTTTGCACATATTATTTCACACATCTATCCCTGTCAATCCATCTAAATTTTGATGCATTTCAAAGAAAAATGCAAGTATTAATATATCTCCTCCTAAATAATTAAACATTGAAATAAATTCTGAATTCATATCATTAACTAGTCAATACCTGTTTAGTTTTTTTTTTAAATAAAATTTATATACAGTAAAATTCACAACTTTTTAAAGTTTACACTTGCTGAGTTTTGCAAACTAACATACACCGTATAACTCAAAAACATATCAAGAAAGTTTGGTTTTGCTTCTTCCCAATGTCTAAGTTATTTTACCAATGGAGAGTTTTAAAAGACAATGGGATTAGAAATAGTCCAAGAAACTGAGAAGCACTCTCTAGACTACATCACTCCATGTAATTATCAAAGGTGTGAAAGGATAAAGAAATAGCTAATGCCAAGTCATGAAAGATAATTCTTTACACAAATTCTAGAAAAGTCTGTCATCAGGTAGCAGTTGGGAAAATTAAATCATTAGCTTCAACACTAAGAATATTAAATAAAATCTTTGTAACTGATATCTAATTATCCAAATCCTGTTATTACCCAATGTTTGACATTATATCAAAACAGCAATTATAAAATTAAAATGACTGCAGTGTTCACAGAGTTCACTGGATTCTTTTAGCACACAAAATAGCTAAACATTTGTTAAAGATTTTTTTTTTAAACTACAGCAAAAGGCAAAAAAGAATCAGTGGATCTTTAAATCGTTAAGAATACTATATAATTAAAAAAAGAAAAAAATGAAAAATAAATAAATAAAATGAAAATTAATGAAAGTGGGAGGGAGAATAATACTATGTAAGGGTGGTGGTCACCAGAAGACATAAATATGTATAATATACATGATATTAACCTGGAAATAAAATTTAAAATCAAACTTAGTTGAGAAAACTGATATATGATAGAAATGAAATCAACAGCTGAGAAAATTCATCTAGCCCTTAAATGAACTTAACAGACTAATTCATCTACATTCTACAGTTAACTCATAAGAGTAAAGGGTACAGAATTAATAAACTTCGCATCCTTAGTTCATAATAAATTTCTTTTTAAAATATTTTTCCTCTAGAAAAATCTAGTCAGGAATTAGATTCTGTTCCTAATTATATCACCTGCTGAACTCTGTAATCTTGGCCAAAACCAGAGTTAGGACTAGCATTAGCACTTACACAAACCTAAGAGTGAGTCCCTCTTTAAAGTTCAGCCCTGGATGCCTTCTTAGCCATACCCCACTCCCAACCCAACAAAGCCGTTCACTTGAGTCCATTTTTTCTTTTATAAAATAGAAGTAAATTGTTTGGATTTCCTAAACATGACATTGTTAAAAAGATCAGTTAGAATAAAGAATACGTAAGTGCTCTGAAAGACAAATGAAATAAAAACATACATTATATTACTAAGATTATCACTTGATTGAAAGTGATTTTTAAATAAAAACTAATATTCCATTTCCATACCAAATATTCATTTGGTCAACAGATGTATAAAAAATCTGAGTAAGAAATAAAGCAGTTTATTTTAGTTACTGTAAAAACTGCTTAACATCAATTGCTCTGTAATTATGAGTCAAGTCTCTATCTTTATAATTACAGGTAAGGTCTGTGTCTTCTTTCATTTTGTAAAATCAATAACTATAGCTGTGTTCTTAGGGTGGGGTGGGGTGAGGTGGGGTAAGATGAGTCAGCAGTTCAATGACAGCTTTTAATATATGGAACTCTTTTCCTTGCTCCCAAGATTTTTTTCACAATCTTACTCTGAGACAGCACTCAGAGTAAACGCTAATTTACTTTCTGATATATTTCTCAACTGGAGTCTTTCTGTTCTCTCTTCCCCTTTAAAGAAATCTGGTATAACCAGAGACAGTGGCAGGCAGCAGGAATAAGCACCAAGGAATATGAAGTCAAAGTAGAAGGAAACTAAATGGGGGAAAAACAAAAAGGTAATATGCCAACTGGGTAAAAAGAGGGATCAAACCTTTGGAGGTAAAGACAAACATGAAGAAAAGCCTCCTGGCTATTGGTCTCTTTTCTTTCATATATCCCCACCCCTTTTCTAATAACAAACTAAATCTGAAATAGCATTTATTTGTTTTAGCCACTATGTAATTTCAATAAGATGTTGTTTATTTCTAACCTAGAAAGCAAATAAAATAGATTCCTCCCTCTTCGCCACCTCAAAAATCTAAATTCTGTAAGGTCTTAAAAACTAGTATGTAGTACACAATGACATACTTTTGGATAGAAATCATGCTCTTTTAGTGTGGTGCCTGGTGGATACTAGACTTATGAGGAGGGAGTACTTTGTAAACTATGTAATAGTCTAAGCACTATACTATAATACCTGAAACTAATATAATACTGAATGTCAAAAAAAAAAAAAGACAGAAAGAAAAAGAAAAAAAAGAAAAGGAAAAGAAACCAGGTTCCTTTACACTAAAAAGTAGGGGAGAACTTTTAACATACTCCTTTAACTAAATTTAACTTTAAGAATAATTCACTGCATTGCCTTTATTTTCCTAACTTTATCACAAACAATCAAGAACACGTTTGGGAGCTACTAACAGAAAATTTAACTTTGGCTCTTGAATACAGAAAGACAGAGAACTGGCTATATTCTCATTAAACCTTAATATATATAATTGAACTTTATTGTATTCTTGTTCTATGGTTCTGTGTTTTGGGAACCGTCGTGAGTTGAAAGAGCTTGAGAAGAACAAAATAATTGTTTTATGGTATTTAAGAAAAGCATTAAAGCTCCAGTACATATATTCAAACCAAAGTAAGAGATTAAGCCAAATGGTATAAATATAGTACTTTAGGATTATTATCTCTCATTCCTCATAATATATCATTCAATAATTGGAAAACATGTAGTGCCCCACAGTTTATAACGGGCTTCAAGTACAGATGTTACCATTTCACAGATGAAAATACTGGGGGCAACTGTTCAAGGCCACAAAGTCAAAAATTAGGCAAGATGGAGACTAAGCACATCTTCTGATATCAACTCTAGTGATCATTCCATGGCATTACAGGTACATGATTTCAGGCTATTATTATTGTTCCATGCATGGCTTTAATTTCTTTAACCTTGATAGCTCAGTTTCACTTGTTTTCAAAAGCCTAGTGACCATAATTAACTTTTTATCTCCTCTCTCTAGAATGGGTCCTGGTTGAGTTTAAGGAAAAAGGAGAAAAGTATAGAATCCCCCCCCACCCTTTTTACTTTAATCATTGTCAATCCTCCAGAAATACGGTATTAGTTTTTGTTTTGATGTGCAGCTGGCACTGCATATAGCAGAGAAATCAGCAGACTAATAAACTGATATCAGTGACTGGTTTGTGCTCATTTTATTTTTTTCCTAACTTGTCTAGTAGTTTGGTTTAATACTGATCTGGATTTGGTAATCATTAAGTGATCTGTATAGTAAAGCAGTGCAGATTTAGAATTTTAAGATCAACTGTACTGCTGCTGCTTCTAAAATAAAGGGGAAAATAGAATTCTGCATTTTACATTGCTTGAGGATATTATTTTTTACAAGGCTTTATACTCATACCCAGAAGATGAACTGCTAAGTTTACATAACAATACATTTATTTGTTTGGCATACCAATTTCTAAAGATATTATGTAAGATTTTTAAAAATAAAATGTAATCTGAATTTTAATGAAACAGCTTTCACTATTTCTTATTTAAAGGTAGAGATTCCAACTGTGATTTATTATGATGCATAATTAAGCAATCACTTATGAATAAAAAGCTTTAAAGTTAAAGGAAAAAAAATGAAAACAATCATCCTCAGGTTACCTCTCTAAACATTATATAAGTTATCTAAACTTCAGAAGTAGAAAAATACATTGAAATATGAGACAAATAGATGGTTACATAATCACAAATTTAACACTTACTTTCTCCACTGCTTGATTTGTTCAGGATTCGTATACTCTTTCAGACATTCTGTGATATGGTCTCCAATTTTTATTAAACACTGTCTAGTATGCTCCAGTTGTTCTCTTTCTGAAAGGCCTTTCTCAGGCCTATCAAGTTGTTTCAAAGCTGCTTTGACAGGCCTCATTCTTTCTTTACACTTTAAAATGGAAAAATAAAAACATAAATACAAGTATTAAAAACACGAATTCAACAAAGATCTTCTTTCAATGATATTTACATGAGTAAAAATAACATTGTTTGATGCTAAAATAAGAATTAAATCTCACCTCACAGCTCTTAAATATCTGGAGTTTCCCCCACAGATTCTCTAGAAAGCAAAGCTTTCCATTATTATTTAAAATCAGTCTTTGTGTAAGTAAAAGCTTTGGATTTTTACAGTCTGTAAAAATGGTACTTTTTACACTGTACCACTCTATTATAAGCACTCTTAAACAGAATGTTAAAAGATAAAATATTTCAGAGTTTAATATTCTATACTCACTATAATATAGAATAAAATATAAAAAATAAGGGTTTTTACTGGTAAGTTATTAAAATCAAAATGACTGCAAGTATAAATTGTCTACTCCTCTAAACCTTTGAGACAAAACAGCTAATAATGAATTTTGCTACTATCATATTTTAGTGGTCAGGGAGTTGGTGGTTGATAGAAACCAACCTTTTTCCCTGGCCTATATTATCACTGGGATGCTAACAAAAGAATGACATACTCAAATTATATGATTCAGCTGAAGTTCAATTTTTGTAATAAAAACTAACCTATACCAAAGCCAGAATAAAGATATTACTAAAAAAAGCAAATTATAGATAAAATTTATAGATAAAAATGCAAAACAAATTTATAATTAACAATAATTATATCTACAAGTAGTAAATTCCAGGAATGCAAGAATGGATCAACTACAGACAATATATTTAGTTGAGTCAACAACATTTATTTTAAAAAAGAAATCCTCACACATCACTACTGTGAAGGGTCATTCTTATTATAAATTAAGTGTATATATATATTTGCAGATTTGTATCTAAGTACTCTAATCAGTTTTACTCCAAATAACTTGAAAAGTTGTCCACCTTTTGTCAGGAATACCTTAAAAAGCTTTGGAATTTTGTATTCTTTATTTAAATAAATTAGAACTCAGCCAGGCCTGATGTCTTTTTCTAAAAAGGAAAAATCTTTAATATCCTTTCTAATTTTTAGCATTATTCATAGTTGTTCTCTATATTTCCTGTTTCTTGTTCAATTTTGGTAGTTTATAATCTACTAGAAAAAATATTTATTCAAAATATGTAAATTGAGTACAAACTATTTTCTAGGTATTGTTCTAGAACCAATAAAAAGAGCAGTAAATAAACAGAGACCCTGCCTTATACCTGTACTCTAGCAGAAGAGAGCCAATAAACAAGACACAGTGTGTTAGAGGATGACAACTATTATATAGAAAAATAAAGCAAGAAGAAGTATGGAACTTTCTACTTTATATAAGATTTCAGAGAAGGATGATGTTTGAGTAGACATCTAAAGAAAATGAAGGAGTAAGCCATTTTGAGCAAAGAGAAGAGCAAGAACAAATGTCCTAAACTTGGTCAAGGGAACAGTATGAGTCCAGTGTGGCTGAGACCAAGTGAGTGAGAAAACTAGCAGGAGGTGATGGGGACTAAACCAGATGCTATATCTTTTAGGCTACTGTTATCAATCTTTTATCCTATATGAGAGGGAAAGCCATTTGAGAATTTTAGGCAGAAAAGTAACATGTGGTGACTTTATTCTCCCTATAACAGTCATTATCACTCTCGTTGCTATGTGAAGAATGAACTGAGGTATAAAAGGGCATACAGGCAAGATGAGAAGGGTGGAAGCAGTGAGAACAACTATAAAGCGATTGAAATAATCCAGAAAAGAGATAGCTGAGGCTTGAACCAGTGGTAGAGCTAATATGATTTGCTCATTGACTGTAGGTGGATAAAAAGGAGAGGAATTGATGACTAAAATCTATGCTGAAGTCAAGGTCTGGAGATGGGAATTGGAAAAATGACAAATACTTGTAAAGTACTTGTAAAGTTATCAGAAGTTATGCATTACTTAGAAAATGCGCCTCATCTGATTCTGACAACAGACCTTCACAATACCACTTGATTTTATAGAGGAAATTAAAGCTTGAAATGACATCTGTCAAACCAAGTATGACCTCAAACTCTACTCTCTTAAGTGCTAAATTATACTGATATTTCGAAAAACAAATCTGTAAGACATAAGGAAAATCAAGAGGTGTCAAATAAGGCAAAGATATCACAGTAAATATTGAGAAAAGGCCCCTTAACTTAATAATCAGAGCTATTCCCAAGTAAAATTTACAGCTGACCGTTGAATGATGCAGGGGTTAGGGGCACCCACTGGCCCTCTATATGCACAGATTCCCAACCACCAATTGACCTTGAGTAACTTGGGTTTGAACTGCATGGGTCAACTGAAAAATATCCGAGTATAAGTAGACCCGCACAATTCAAACCTGTGTGTTCAAGAGTCAACTGTATATAGCAGTAAAGTCCTAACCATGTAAGCTGAGAAGTCTGGCTCCAAAGTCTATGTTTAAGACTATTCAATTCTTTCTCTCCATAATTCAAGAGATTTGAAGATTACTTATGAAAGTTAATGGAAAAAAATTCATTGGGTACATCAGGCAATTTTCCTTTTCAGCATTATATTAACAAGTCAACAGGCTAAGGAGAGGTCCCTCTCAGTGCCTTTACTCTTGTCTCTCACTGTTTCTCACTGTCCCACTCACTCTCTGCCTCTGAGAAGAGACCACACTCTGTCTATGGAGTGTTATCCCTTTTCTAATAAACTTTCCTTTTTGACTCTTTAAAAAAAAAAGGCTAAGGAGGAAATGTGGGCAAAGAAAAGAGGCAAGAGGTGCAATTTCACCTAACTCAGTAATGAGGCAGGCAGAGTAGGGGAAGCAATTCAAAAGCGTTCAATGTTTTCACCTCAGAAAAGTAAAGGCACACCACTACCACTCTCCACTCCAACCCACCCCAGTGAGGGTGTAAAAAATCAATAGAAAACGGATAGAAGATAGATGAAGATCTAGATCACAAATGGAAAGGTTAGCCTTAAAAAGGTGCTAAGGAATCCCAGCATGTGAACATAAAGAGAGAAAAATGAAAATCCAGAGATAAGGTATACATTCAAGTAAATAAAATGGAAGACAGGAGCAAGAACAGCTTATTTTGAATGTTCCCAATATTCTCAGGATTGGATGGATGTCAACAGCCAAAAGTGAGAAAGAAAACTGGCAGGAACTATTATATTTAAAGAGCATAAAAAATATTTAAAGCTAAATTAAGGCATGTCACAGGATTAGTAGGAAAAGAATAAATGGTTTCATTAATCAACACTCTCTAGTCAGGATACAAAATAGAAGAAAATGGGACAAGGTGAGCTGGGATCAAGAATGGCATAGTAGAGGTCAAACACAAACATAATTTTAAAATGTGAAAATTTCTCTTTCGAGTACAGCATTTGATTATACCAGTGATAAAACCGGTTTAAGATTACACCTAAGTCTAACAAGTGATGGGGTTATGTTAATAGCTCCATACAGTATAAGATTCAGATTCTAGAAATCCCTGAAGATTCTTATATGACCATGTATATACATATATCTGTGCATACATATAAATGAGATATTTATAGACTATAAATTTTCCCTTCAATTGCTACCTGTAATTATATATTTTCTATTCAAGTCCTAATAATTTATACCTGTCTCATAATCAGTCTTTTTTTCTCTAACATTATTACTCTTTCTTGATTTTGTTCTGTATCTGGACTTTTTCAATCATCTATCAATCTACTAGCATCTCTGAATTCAATAACAACATCCAACACAACCACTAACAATTTTCTGAGCAGAGCACTGTTTTGAAAACTTTTACATGTATCAACTCATTTAATCCTCATACTTTCCTAACAGCAGCACTCTGGCTTCAGAGTCAGTATATTTAACCAGCATACACGCTGCTTTCCCAACACTGCAACCTCACTATAAAGTTTTCCTCAAAATTCATATCGGAATCAATTTCCAGTTGAGACAACTGTGGGTTCCTGATTATATCCAGTAACTAAACCATATGGGAAAAGGACAAGATAGACTCTCCTTTACTTGAAAAAAAGCATGGAAGCATGTAAAACCACTTTATTGTAGACCAGTGTTACTCAAAGTGTGGTGTATGAACCCTGTGATAGTCCACAAGGGGATAGGTACAGAAATTTTAGAAACTATTTTATCAATTTGACAGTGCAATTTTCTGTCTACTTAATCTAGGAATAAAACATATATTTTCTATATATTCTTTAAATTTTCACTTCTTGTTTTCATTGTATATTCTAAAAATACTAGACTGCAAAAGACTAGAAAAGAACCTAGTCCTTCACTGTAGATAAGTACTACTTTTATATAGATGATAGGTTCAGGAATTGAAAGGTTTAAAAGTCGCTCTAAGTAGTCCCTACACACCTCCTCTTAAAGTCTTTATTTTATTAAAAAGTTTTTCTAAGTTGATTCTAAATTTAAGATACCTTTCAAAATTTAATATATCATTTTTATTAATCTGAACTGCAGTACTATCAAATTCAAATACATTTCTAAATTAAAAGCTCCAAAAGATGAAATTGCAATTTAAATGTTATAAGAATTACTACTAATAACCAGAAAGCCTACTACTTACAATGCTGAATGTCTTTTGATCCAGCTCTTCAGATTCTTCTGATATGGGAACTGGTTCACCACTTGCAGTGATATGAACTGGAGCATCTGACACTGCAGACTTCTTGGATCTTTCTTTGCTATCAGACTTGGATTCACTCAACTGAAGAAAAAGAGAAAATAAAAATGAAACCTAACAACAAAAACAAAATGATTAACACCTGCAGAAAATAATTACTCTCTTATTATATTTCACAGTTGCTATTTACATTTATTATTCTTATCTATTTTATCTTTTCCCATTTTATTTGGGGAAACTAAAAATAAAACTACTCAGTAATATTACCTTAAGGAACTTAAAAAAAGGATTCGAACCTATTTTTCTCCTCTACTAGACACCCACATGTATTTTAAAAGAACTGTTACATTACTAAGGCTAATTTGGGCTGATAGGCAATTTATTTTCCTAAAATGTAAGTTGATTGTGTAACTATCTAAATTTTACATTATGATTTGCGTACCTTTTCTTCCTTTATGTCTTTTTCTTTCTGCATAGCTTCTTTTACTTTTTCTCTTTTTTCTTTAAAATCTTTTTCCTTTATATCTTTCTTATCCTCTTTTTCTTTTATCTCCCTTTTAAGTTCTCTTTTATTCTCCTTTTCTTTTGCTTCCCTCTTTTCTTCTGGTTCCTTCTTTATACAAACATCTGAATCAGGTTTTTCTTCACTGTCTCTTTCTGTTTTAATTTTTTTATTTGGATGTTTCACAGAAGTGATCTCATCCTGGAAAGTGCAAGTATGGCCAATGTATTACTAACCAAATCTTGACAAAGATTAATTTTTCTTTGCATGACTATGGTTTGCATGTATGTGGATTCTGAAAGAAATAACCCAGAATCTCATTAATAATGATACATGCAATGTTTACCTTCCTATAAAAACTAAGGTAAGCCAGTTCTATTCAAAATTCATAATAAAATTAAAGGAGACAGAACCTTTCTCAAATGGCAAATGTTTGAAAAGGAAGGACCTTTGCTCTATTCCCTAGTGATATATAATATTCTACTGGATGGGTAGAATACTGGTCTGTAAATGAGACTACATACTGAACTATAAAAGAAAACTTCAGTACATAAAAATAAAATTTCAGACCTTAGTTCATATTTCAAATTTAAAGAATACCAAAACAAGCCATGTTCCCTTTCTATATAAAGAGGTTGCTTTTCTAAAACACATTCTTACCTTATCATCTTCATCAGACTTTTCTGAAGGCAGGGGAGAAGAATCACTCTTCATTTCCTCTTTCACTTTTATAGACTTCATTGCTTTATTCTTCTTAGCTCTTGCTTTTCTCCTCTTTGAACCTCCCTAAAAATAATTATATTTATTCTAACCAACTCCACAGATTCCATTTTAAAAAAAAATACTTCTTAAATACTAAATCTAAAAAGCTAAAAAAAATATTCCTAGCCAATTCTTAGCCTGTTAATAATAAGCTACATCAGTTTTAGAAAGTCAATGAAAGTCATAAAACTTAATGAATTAAATATATATTAATGTGAATAATAAATATTAACATACATTTTTTTCATTAAAAAAAATGAGAAGTAAAGAGAAATAGAAGGAGGGTTTTTCACTATCCTAAGTTATTCAACTAAATTCAGTGCTACCAGATATAGCATTAGAAATCATTTTTAACGGTATGTAGGTAGTTATAACATTGTGATCACAAGTAAATTTTTAAAGGTCACTGTAGTTTCTAATTACCTCTTTTAGCGTCTTTTTCTTACTTTTTTAGAGACCCCAAAACAGTAATGGAGGCTTGACCGCTCGAAAAGTACTCCATTCTAAGTACGTTGCCCCACTCCCTCTCCAAATACTAGGGGGAAAAAAAACTAACCCCACTTCTGACTCATCGGTATTAACATGAATGTTGAGATAATTTAAGGCAAAATATTACCATATTCAAATAATGTTACTAAAGTACAGAAAAATACACTTATAGGCTCATATTAACTGGATGTCTACAGTAATCAATGAAATAGATTTATCTTACTGAAAAGTAAAGTACTCTTAAGTATTTGAATTTTAACTTACTGCACCAGAGAGTCTCTGAGCTTCTTTTCTTGCAATATCTTTACTAAGTAATTTGATGAGGTAGTCTGCACGTGTCTGCAACTGTTTCGCTTGTGGTTTTTTATCAGGATCATCTGGAAGAATCTGAAAAGCAATTAATTTTTTCAGGTTGTCTTTAATAAACATGAGAAATTTATAAGCTAAAAACTGCTTATCCATTTTTAAAAATATGTATAATTAAGTTACCATTCTTTAAGTTTGTAGGAATAAACAACCTAGCATGCAAAACACATATTTTTATACCTATGCCACAGCCAAAGATTTAGCTTCCCTGGAAATGAATTCTAAATACACAAGAAAAAAAATCCCTCCATTCAAAATGAGAACATACAGTATGAGGCTGGAAATCTCTTTTGAATATACAATAGTGTATTTAGCATCCAATGTTATACACTTTTACCTCAATAACAAAAATATGATTTCAGAGATAAAGCAAAATCTCAAGAGATCATTTAAATTCAACCCCATCATGAACACCAGATGCTAAAGAAGCCAAGGTCACACAGCTAGCTAGAGTCTTGATTTTCTGACTCCTGGTTGAGTTTATTTCTAACGTAATTTAAAAGCAAAAATTAAATTCAACATTAATGATCAACAGAATCAAATATTTAAGTACCTTGTGTGTTAGACTGAGGTCAGGATCCATTTTAATCATTTCCCAGCTTCCATATCCATATTCGTAGATACCAATTAACAAATTGGAATCATCTTCTTTGCCCCAATCTATATCAAAATGAGCTGCCTTTGTATGGCATGGGATAGTATACCTAGCATTAAAGTTAAAAACCAATGTCAACTTTATAATTGGCTTATTAAAAATTTTGAATAACATATAACTTAAAATACTGTATTTTATGTTTAAAAACATGAGTCAAACTCACCAATGACACAATGACATAAAAAACACTTTAACCTACATTTATATCCAAATTATTGAATAACAATGAATATTTTACAATGGAAAAAGTAAATAACTCACTGCTTTCTTTCTTCTGGATCTGAAGGAATGGATTTGTGCAATGGTATTAATTCTTCTTCATGGGAGATGACTAGCTTGGCATTCACCTGTACTCCTGATATTCGGAATGTTGGACCCTTTACTTTTCCAAGTCTACCACCTTAATTTTTTTAAAAGAATATAAAAAAGTATAAACTATATAATTCTACAACATAAAAAAGCTACATATGGTATTACTTATATGAATACATATTATTTACCTATATTAAACATTACTTATTTATATTAAGGGGAGATTTGCTGGCAAAAATTTTATTACTATGCACTGAGTTAATAATGTTCAAGATTTTTAAATACAAATTAGTGACTATAATATAGCAGTAAGAATTCATAAAAAGCATTTCACATATTTAAGTGTTTTACCAATTGTACAAGATATATCATATCAATCTATTAAAATATGGCCAGCTTCTAAATAAAAGTTCTAGTGTTCTCTTTTCCCCCAGTATGTCTGATTACTAAATCGCATCTAAATATTTTTTAATTAATTAATTTTTTTACGGTGAGATTGGTTAACGAAATCCAGTAAGTTTCAGCTGTACACTTTAAAAGTAAGGCATATATATGTTTTACACTGTGTGTTTACCTCCAATAGTTAGATTTCTTTCTGTCACCACATATTTGACCGCCTTTATGTCTTCTAAATATTATTTAGGTAGATGAATTACAAAATAAGCAAAGTGAAGTAACTATACCCAAAACCAATATCACATTGTGTATTCTTATAATCTTTTCCCAGTCACCTATGCTAATAATATAGTACAACTAATTCCCGATGTTACCTCCCAGCCAGAATTATACCAGGCAGATAGATTCTATCGCCTTCAATAATATAATTCTGTTCCTCATTTCCTATTACCCAGGAATGACACTGATCTGTTTTGTAAAGCATCTTTTAAGACTGATGAATAGATAAGGTATAATAATATCTACCTAACTTAATAAAAGCATATTTTGAAACTTCCATTTACTTCTTTAAATCACTCTCATTTTAGTATTACCTGTCCGTTCTGTTCCTGAAGAATTATCCTTTAAAGCTTTAATGCAACCATTATGTACTAATTCTCCTAGTCGTCTGAGGTCTGTCTCTGACTTATCAACCAATTCAGCATCTCGAGCAATTGCGTCTAATCTGTAATAAAATAATACAATTTTCAGGTAAATAGGCAAAATAAAGTGGTGCCATTTAAGACAGAAAAAGTTTCACTTAATCTCAAGTTCTACAAAACACATTTGCATGTCCTACAAATTCTAATTTACATAACTGGCACAGGGTACACAAAACTATTAAGATCTGGTGGGTAAACGATCCATTTATATACTGAAGGATAATAATAAAGTTAACCAATTAAATACAGAGCAAATGGTATGCTCCAGATTTAAAGATTATATTAATAATCCTATAAAAGCTTTTCATAATTGATCAGATCTTAAGTTCAAAAGAAGTGGCTAAGCATGATGATAATTATAAATGAAAAAGATTATAAAACTTGTTTTTTATTACTATGCGCTGAGTTAATATTCATGTTCAAAATGTTTTTTCATCATATAAAACAATTATGCAAGTCTTTCATTGCACTGCATGAAAGTCACCTTAAATTAAAACAGAAAATATCTTTAAGAGGGAGTTTTGGAGAGAAAAAAAGAAAAACAGAGTTAACAAATTTGAGTCTTTACAACTCTATATCCAGAGGGTTTGCTACAAAAAAGGACAAAGAATATCCAAATCATCAATAATTAGATTAACCAATAACTTAAAATAAAACCAGTCTTTAAGCCAGAAGGCTGTTAGCAACTCAGCTTCTCTAAGAATGAATCTGCTAGTTTATAACTTAAAAAAAAACAAAAAAAAACACCGAGATAAAACATTTGAAAAATATCTTACACTACAAAAATGAAAAGTAATTTACAAACATGTCTTTCATAGAATCCTTAATTTGCAGATAAAATGTGAGACTAGAATGAATTAAGGATAGTACAAGAACATTTTTAAAAAATATACGTGAACTTTATTTTCTATAGATTAACTTTGTAAATGCCTGTTTTAATGCAAATTTAACAAAGTAGCTAAACTGAATATTAGTATAAACAAATAAAGCTGACAAGCACATAACTCATTCTATGAGAATAATAAATGTATTTACCTTTCCAGAGGGCCACCAAATTTCTTGTAACTCTTGATAAACCTAATAGAAAATAATTATTTGGTTTAAATGGTGCCTTCACAATCTATTAAAAAATACATTTATAAATACACAGAAATAAGAAAATATTTGTTAGTGGAAAAATTAATTCAAAGCACCATTACTAAAAAAAAATGAATAATTTATGCTAGAAATCAAAATGTTAAAACATTAAAATATATCAAGACAAGACATATTTTAACAACCAGGATGATGTTTATAAACCAATATAAATAAAACAATAGAAGCTAAATTTTATTTTAGAAATTACTTTATTATTTTCACAAGACAAAAAAGGTTCAAGACTACCATGGGAAGTGGCTCCAGAATTGTCAATCATATTACACCTCCCCACATTCCAAGTGTTGATAAAATTTTACTGAATATAGGTTTAATTCAGATGTATGGTATTGTACCAGCGATGGAAAAATAAAAATTTTATTTAAGAACAAAGCTACCCAAGTGGTTGATGGATGAGAGAAAATATCCAGGAAAGTAGAAGTTGAAATGCCTCTTCAACTAAAGACAAAGTCCAGCAAATCAGGTGGTCATAAAAGTACCCTTAATAAAATCTAACAATATATTTAGTTTTCTGGTAGAAAGAATGAGGAAGAACTTTATCGGTCAGGTCTATGATGTAAAAGAAAAGAGTTACAATGGCTTGAAAGAAACAACAAACTCTCAAAATACAACAATAAACAACCTTTTTACAAATTTCACAAGCAAAAATATTACATAAACAAAATTAAACTATTATTATATTCCCCTTAAATAAATCTGTATATAGACATAAACATATTTTGAAAGAAAATTACTACAACTTATCTTGCATGGCCAACCTTACCTCAATTCCTACTTGGACATATCAGAAGTGATTGTAACATAGTTACTTTCAAAAAGCCAATCACCTCAGAGTTAAAAAGCTAGAAAACTACAGAACTAAATTCTTCCCACATAAAAATAGTAATGTCAGGAGTCATAAGTTCAGTGAGTATATTTACTAAATAAACCTAATGTATTGAAATATATGTTCATATTCAAAAGGACTACTATTCTGAACACATTAATAAAACTAAAAGAAATTTAGCAGTCTGAATAGACTAATAAATAAATAAATAATATGCAAAGATCAGATGCCAAACTTGGTTTTTCTCTTAGTTATAATGAACACTCAAAAGCAGAAACACCCAATCTGTACAGTTATATTTGCCTCCTCTAAAACTTTCATCTTAATCTTTGAAGCCCATGGGATTTCTCTATTTTAGTTGCACCCTCTAATAAAAAGCAGGTTGAAGTAAAATGGTCTTAAGTCATCTTACCGCCGAATTTCTGCATCACTAAATCCTTTAATATTCTCTCGAGGGATAGTCCGTGGTCTTCCACGTTTCTTTGGCCTTTTCCTTTCTGAGATTGAATCACTATCAGATCCAGAGTATCTCCTACTTCTACTGCGCCTCCCTTCACTTCCATTGAAACTAATCTGGAATTTGATAACAAAAATTTACCCAAGCTTAAAACAGGTTTCCATTATAAGAGCAAAGAAAACACTATAAGATTGACAGAATTAACAAATTCAAATATTTTTCTATATATCAAAAATATTCTATAAACAAAATTAAAAAGTAAACAAAATAGAGAAAAATATAGCATGTTAATGACAATGAGTTATTAATAGCCCAAATACTTAAAGCATTGTTATGAATCAGCAGGAAAATGCCTACTGTCCTTTTGTAAAAATATGAAAAAGGTTATTAACAAGCAGTTAATCAAATAACATAAGTGTAAAATTATACAACCTCACTGATACATTTTTTAAGATGAGAATTTAACAATAAAATGCAATTCTTTTACTAATCAATCAACCTGACCAATACCAACTAAGCGATAATAGCTAATTAGTTATGGTACAGAAAAATGAATAGTAATTCACCTCTGGTGGATATTTAAGCTGAGAGAGAAGGCAATTTGGTAATACTATATCTATATGATGAAAAGTTGAGAAGTCATTACAAATTGTGTTGTAGAATAATTAACATTCATTATATACTGTCAAAGGAAAGGAATTAAGTTTCAAATTAATGACTTCAATTAAATTGGGCCAATGACACATATAAAAAATACCGGAATTATGCATATCATAATATTGCTGGTGGTATCTCTGGATGGACAGATTAAGATTAATTGTGTGTCTTTTTTTCCTGTTCTCCTAAATATCCACTTATTGATTATTGATATTCTAATTAGGCTGATCAGATATATATATAAACATAATATGTATTTCATATATAATTTTAGATATAAAAGGCCAGTTGAACCCACATAAAAGCCTACTTGTAACATCCATTAGTTGTTTAACAGATAAATCGAAACATATTTTCTGCAAGTCTTTGGAGGTCTTCCAAAGTCTCGGTACATACTGTGAATGCCTAATGTGCTGAAAGTTTATTCAAAGTCAAGGATAGACATTCAGTTCTTGCTTGTTCTAACCTCCTCTCTTCCTTTCATAAGATCTAATATAATGCTGTGCTTCCCATGCACTATAAAAGGAAACCATTATGGAGTCTGAAGAAATAAACACAAATAAGAAACTACATACATGGTCACTTTCAAGCCAAACACACATTATTTGGCTCCATTTTTGCCCAGAGTTGTAGTTAAGTTAGTAGGTTGCTCCCATCATAACATCAAAATCAGAATTTACAAAATCTAATCTACAAAATCGTAACTTTTCTTAAACCATCAAAATCACAAGGTAATCTGGTAGTCTCAAATATATGGAAATATAGCAGCTTGTAAGAAGAGACAGAACCCAGACACTGAATCCTTGTGAAGAGCATGAATGGCAGACATTAAGTACCATACAAATAGGTAAGAGGAAGTTAGGTAAAATTTGCTGAAGGCTGACTGTGGGCTACCGTGAGCGCTACAGAATACCCAGGAACCAAAGACACAGCAAGAACCTGCACCCACTCTCGGGTGATTCTCCATGAACCTCCATCAAGTGCTCATGAGAAAGACTAGAACCAGGGCAGAAAATTAGAGAAAACTTTCCTTCGTGATGCAGCCCTGGAAAAAGGAAGCAGTCACTTTTGAGAAGATAGGCATGAAACCTTGCCAGACCTATCTCACCTAAGCCTTATGAGGGCACAGGAAACCTAATGTATTTCTATGAAAAGAAAAAAACAAAAACCTCTATCACTGTGTAAGAGGGGTAGCAGGACAAGGACTAGTGTAAGGCAAGTCCCTCCCTCATTTGCCTCAATCAAAATTTAAGGAGACACCAAAAAATCTCAGTAATCAAGACAACTAATCTTATAATGCAATATTGTAAAAAACAAAAGTTAATGCAAAAAACATCTAGTATTAAGGTTTTTTTTCCTTTTGTGGAAGGATCCAATATAGCCTGGCATGGCACTGTTACCATTATTTTTAAGTCTAATATTTTGTTGGTTTGGGTTGTAAAATAAAAACCAACAAACCTTTAAAAAATCAAATCACACAAGGTATGCTATCTGACCATGACAGAATCAAACTAGAAATCTGTTAGCAAAGATACTTGGACAATCTCCCAAATATTTGGAAACTAAATAACATACTTTAAAAGAAGATAAAACAAACAAACAAACAGCACCTATGGATTAAAGAGGAAGTCACAACGGAAATAAGAAAATATTTTGAAATAAACGAAAATAAAAACACAACTTAGAGATTCAGAAAATGCAGTGCTTAGAGAAAAAGTTGTAGCATTAAATGCTAATATTAGGAAAGGAAGTTCTTAATTCAGTGGTCTAAGCTTATGTCTTAAGACACTAAAAAATTTAAAGCAAAAGAAAAATAATAAAGAGCAGAAATCAATGAAATTTAAAACAGAAAATCAATGAAACCAAAAGGTGGTTCTTTGAAAAGATAAATAAAATTAACCTCTAACTAGAATGATCCAGAAAAAATTACCAATATTAGGAATAGAAGAAGGGGAATCATCAAATATCCTACAGACACTAAAAGGATACTGGGATATTATGAACAATTTTATGTAAGTTCAACAACTTAGATAAAATGGACAAATTCCTTGAAACAAACTACCAAACTCATTCAAGAGATATTCTGAATAGTTTATATTTCCAAAAGACACTGAAATTATAGTTAAATCTTCTAACAAAGAAAACTCCAGGCCTAGATGGTTTCCCTGACGAATGCCTTTCAACATTTAATAAAGAAATAATATCAATTAATAACACAACTCTTTCCTAAAATAAAAGAGGAACACTCTCAAACTCATTTTATGAGGCAAGGATTATCAAATCAGATAAAAACATTACAAGAAAACTACAGATCCATATGTCTCATAAACAAAAAAAGATCAGTCCAGATGTGAATACTCTTACATTATGAAAATATCTTTTAAATTAAAAAGTCACCTGTTTAGCACAGTTTCTCATTCTTGGGAGCATATAAATTTCTTCGAGTTCCTTTTGTCTTTCTTCCTCTTCTAATCGCCTTCTCTGATCTTCTGGAATGATTTCTTCCCAATTCTTTGAATTTCTTTCAGGTTCCAATTCAATGTCATCCTCATCCATGTTTGAAAAGTTGGCAACCTGATATATTCCAAAATTTTAACAGAATAAGCATTAAAGAAGATCTCATTCTTAAATTTTATTTTTCTTTTTTAGGGGGAGAAGAAGTGGCATACCAGAACACCACAAGAAAAGTTAAATATCCTCAGGATAATGAATATATAACTATGGATTAAACCAAATATGAATGTTACACTAAGTTTGTTTAGGTCAAAGTAGATCAAACCAAATGATTTCTAAGAATTTTCTTCCAGGAATGATTCTTCGTCCTGCTATTCAACAAAATCATTCCTACAAAAGAACTAGAGAAAGTTAACAGAACAACAAAGTAATTTGCAGAAGTAACATGCTAATTCACCTTCTGCAGGAATTACACCAGTCTATTAACTACCAAGTTCTGTAGAACAATCCAAAATTCTTATTCTTATAATCATAAAAATAGTACCTAAAGAGCTACCAACAAGACACAGTTCTGAGACCCTAGATAAATTTATTAAGGTTCCTTAAGCCCTAGTTTCTTCATTTCTAAAAAAAGGGATAGTAACAGCTCATTAACTTTTGTGAAGATTAAATATTTAAGGAATTATGCAGCTTGATATACATAAAGTACTCATTAAAACTAATTTCCAATATTAGTATATAAAAACTCAGAGATAACTGGATAAAGACAAGAAAACTATGCTTATCCTACATAAGTAATGGAGCTCAAAATATAGTGTTTATTCTCTCATGTCTGCTATTTCAACATGATGATACCTGTAAAGCCAGCTATGTATCAACTCCTTGGTACAAAAATAATCAACAGACAGTAAATATATACTCTAGTTAACTTACCAGTGAATTTTTTTCAAATTTTCGATTGGTCAAATTTAAAAAGCAAGTAGCTTAACTTCATGTATAAAGTTAATTAGATCATACATATAGTCAGTACAAGTTCCAGACAGACACCTGCACCTCTCACCAGGATTACCAAAATAGTCTTACAACTTATCTCTCTGCTTCAGTTCCTTCCCCAATATAGTATATCCTTTACATTGTAGCCAGAGTGATCCATTAAAATTACAAGTTTTTATTCACTGCTGTATCCCTGTGCATGGCACACTGCAGGTGCTCAATAAACATTCACTGAATGAACAAATGACAAATTGAACTGATCTTTAAAATCTTTGATTCATGGAAAATGGTTAGGATATAAAGAAATCTGCTTCTTTACTAAACAACTGACCCACAACTTATTTTCTGAGGTCAGTTGACTTGTGTTGCTTTAAGACTCCTTACAACCTTTTAACCCTCACCAAACCAGGGGTATTTTAAGTATTAATAAAAGCTTATTGCTTTCTTTACCTGAATGATTTACTTGAGTTTTCTTACTTGTGATAATGCTTAAATGGATCTAATGTCGAAAACTTCTCCAATAAATATCAGCTAAAAGCCTTTGGTCATGGAAATCTACGTAAGAGATCATATTCATTCATATTACCCAAATATCTGAGGACACGCTCTGTGCCAAGCACTATTCTAGGTGCTAATTTAAGAAAATAACATCCCATCCCATTTACCAAATGTAATTATTCATAAATGATTTCATCCCTTTCAAATCGGGTTGCTACTGGTTGGTCAGAATAAGGAAAAAAGAATTTTATACACCACAGCAAATTTGAAGAGAAAAAAATATTAAGAAACACTTTCATTTAAAAATTATTTTGCTGATTATGCTTAAAGAAGTTGAAATCAGTCCCTCTCAATTTATATAAAGAAAATCGAACAGAAAATTTACCTTGAACTGGGAAAGCAATTCGTCTCCTACAGTTAAAGGGCCTGGTTCATTTTCATGAGTTTCAGCCCTCTTTAAGATTTCATCTATATCCATCTCCTATAATTATAAAGAAATCTTTTAAAAATATACTTTAATATATTTTGAAG
This sequence comes from Pteropus vampyrus, assembly GCF_000151845.1. Taxonomy (NCBI): domain Eukaryota; kingdom Metazoa; phylum Chordata; class Mammalia; order Chiroptera; family Pteropodidae; genus Pteropus; species Pteropus vampyrus. Next base: position 15,410,187 of record NW_011888792.1, read on the forward strand.
CAAATATAATTTACGACTTAAATGTGGTTTAAAACAACACATTTTGAGCAAGTTGTTTTGTTTTGTTTTTTTACCTGGGGCTCTTGTTCTTCTCCTTCAGGTTCCTTAAAAAGTTCTTCAGCACCAAACTTTAAAATGGCTGATAACTCCTCTTTATTGAAAGGAGTAGAACTAAAATCAGAAAAAAAAAAAAAAAAACCAAATAAAAATACTTAATACCCACAATTAAAAATTTAACACTTATGTAGCACTTTTATTAATTATTGGCATAGTCACCAGTTACAACAGGTACATGACTGCTATAACTTAGATAGGCAATGTATTAGCAATACACTTATTTTAAAACTAAAGAATGTTAAGCCTAGATAGTGAATGGCTTCCCCTGCCCGAAGGTTACAAAACTAGAGTGGTGAAACCAGGTACTAAATGTATGCCTTCGACTAGAAAAATTAGTTTAGTGCTTTAATAAATAAAAAATTATTATAATGCTAAATACAGTACTTCAATGATCTGCTCACAGTATGTAACACTTCAAAAATAATGTGTAGTAGGATCCTAAAATGACATTTTTTACAGTAAGTACCTTGAGGGGGCAGAACCTGTGTGTAGTACTGTCTTCCCAGTTGTGTCCATCCTTTGAATCACAAGATGATCTAAAACCATCTTCTTTTTGGCCCTTTCAAGAATATCCTCTTCAACTGATCCCTTTGTAACTAGACGATAAATATTCACCTGTAGAGATAAACATGATGAAACATAAACTGAAATAAAAAAGATTTATTTGCTATTCTGAAGGGCCCAAATATTGGTATATAGATGGAAGCTCATCCCACATGAAGTTTTCACCAGTTAAAACCAAAATGAAAACTAAAAAAATAAATAGCGATGTGTTCAACCTTCAAATTAAAGATTATTTTGAAGGTATGTCCCTTCTTCTTACATTTTGGTTAGAGACTGTATTTGCTTTTTTTTTTTTAAAGAACGGCACTAATTTTTAAGTTATCTTTCAACTGGAAAAAAAATGGTAAAGTTATAACAGCCTTACACCAGTTTCTTCAATTCTGATTAACGTTTCATCATTCCACATAATCTAAAATTCTATGATTCACTCCCCCAAGTTATGATAAAGCCCTGCCATAAAACAAAGCTTTCCAAAATACACAAAAATTAATATATAGTAATTTTGCCCTATTTCTTAAAGTTAGTGGTTCTGTAACAAACATTACCACCATACAGAGATAATTTGAAAATGTTTAAGAACACTTTTAGTTTTCACAATGAGTGCATGAACTTACCAGTATTTAGAGTACAGGAACCTGGGATGCTAGACATTCTGCATTAAACTGGACATTCTGACACAGTAAAAAATTATCCTGTGTCACTCAAATCTTTCAAATGATTTTTAAAAACCTTTTAAAATTATCTTAAGTCCGAATTCTCTCTATCTTAATATAAACACAAAGCATTTTTACAAAGTTACAATACACACTGATTTTCTCAGGATTGCAACTATTGCGTAAATCAGAAGATAACTAGATATTGTTTCATTTGGATCTTTATCAAAAAATTATCATTTCCAACAGCTGACATTATTGGTGTCACTAATATAACACATCTGTATTCATCACCTATACCTACTCATTTTGCAGTTGCTCCATACAAATACTTAAGGAGATCTGAGGCTCTTTTTGTCAGATTTAGAACCAAATACTAACTTAAATAGCAGGCACATGAAGCATAAGAATCTTACTATATTTCATCAACAATAATAAAGACTATCTCACTAATAATTATTAATAAAAGTGAATTCCATATTCGTAATATGTCTAAAAAATTTTTTTAGACAAAACTTTTTATGTCTAAAAAATTTTAACATAATGGTAAGAAATCTGTATTGCCATTATTTTATGATCTTATTCAGATACTGTTTCCAGAGGTCTACCATGCAACTTTCTACAGTATCTCTCTTACTTGTTCTTTTCCTAATATACCCTCTATTTTGTATCACCTATTAGAAAATGTGGTGACCAAGGTCTTTAAATTGTATAAGTGGAACTAAGTATGGTATGTGTTGAGGATTTCAATATAGGAGGGAGATCTGTTCAGTGGAATTAATCACTATTGCCCATCTCATTCATAATACAGGGATATTTTGACTCTTCACATATACATTACGCCAAGCTCACCTGTGAGAATATCTTATTTTCTTTCTCCTCTTTTAACAGCCTATAATTTTTCTTGGTATATTGTTATCCTACTTCAAGTACCCCTCTTTACAATGTACAAATCAGTCTATTATCTAATTTTTATCCTCTTTTGTACCAATAAACCCCCGCTCTTTCCTTCCTTTATACTTCTTATGGAGAATGAATCCTGCTCTCAACTCAAAACTTACTGTTTACATCCTAGTCATATATATTGAAATATATATTATTTGAGAACAACTCTTTTTTGCCTAAATTACTGTTAGAACATTAGACTGACTTTTCAAATTACATATATCCATTTCAAGATAGAAAAGGGTACTAAAAACACTTGTTATAAAAGAGGTCACTTTGACGAAGTTGAGAACCACTATTCTAACCAAGCTTTCTTTTAAGGTTATAAAAACTTATAGAAAGAAGCATGATACATTCTTGATGAGAAAATTTTATGAAAATTATTCGACTTTTTTAGTTTTAAATTATGCATATGTTTCTTCGGTAGAGAATATGTTTTAAAAAGCGTTATAAATGTGTTAAGCCTTTTTGTGCTACTTGTTCATATCTCCTGCTTCGGAGAAGTCTGAGAAGCGCTACTCTAGACAGGTAAAGGAATTAAAACTCAAGGACCAAGGCATCAAAAGGATGACAGATGGTTTTTCAAGGCCTTTTACAACTGCCAGTTGTATAAAAACTATAAAATGAGAATGGCTTTTTTGCACAGAGAGTCTTATAGGCACATGTATAAAATACAGGCTAACAAAAAGGTAGCCATGTATTAAGCAAAATCTCTTCAATAGTTAAAAAAAAGTAAATGAAGACATTATAAAGTTTATAGTCAAATGAAAAACACTACTCTACAGCTGAAAACAGAATGCATGATTCAAAGAGAGTGCATTGATCCTCTTCAGACATAGTTATCTTATTTCTGTCAGACCTTCCAGATGATTTTGGTAAATCTGAATTCCTCAGTACCCTATCTGTTAAATAGCAATATGGCTGTGTTCCAACAATCTTAAGAGGATAAACCAATATCACAGTGATCATAAAAAGATTCTAAAAGAGTAATATAGAGGAAATGAAAATACCTGTTTCTTTTGCCCAATTCGATGTGCTCTAGCCTGTGCCTGAAGATCATTTTGTGGATTCCAATCAGAATCAAATATAACAACAGTGTCAGCAGAGGCTAAATTAATTCCTAGCCCCCCAGCTCTTGTGGAAAGCAAAAAGCAGAAATCCTATAAAAAATTATTAAAAAGTATTATTTTAAAATTATTTTAAACTATGACTATAAATAATCAATATGAGAATTATACAATTGGTTTTTTACATTTTAACCAATAAAACCAAAGGGTAGTTTTTGAAAATATTAATAAAATATATAAACCTCTAACGAAACCAAACGAGACTCCAAAATACAGCTATACACGGAAATAATAAATACCAAATTCAAAAAAAATTCTAAATAAAAGTGGGCTAATTTACTGTGAAGCAAATTAACTATTATGCTGAAATAGTATTGATAAAAAAACGTAAAATTCTTCAAATTTAACATGGAATTCTGATTTTAAAAAACCTCAATTGCAAATCAAAGCTGGCTAGCACCAATAAGGCTCTTTTAAAAAATTAGAAGAAAGACTAAAATAATGACGAACACAATTATAATTTTAAAAGCATTCTTACCTCTGATCCTTCAGCATTAAAATGATCTAGAGCTTGTTTCCTCAGCTCCCCTTTTATTGATCCATCTAATCTCTAGAATAAAACACATTAAAATACTATATATAACAGAATTAAAATTTTTTTTAAAGAATTAAAATCAATTATAAAATCAAGTAAGTATGGAAATGAACCATTGCTTTTGCTAAGGCTCTAAGAGTAGAAGATACTTATTAGGCAGTAAAACAATGCACAGGCACTGTCTCTAGAGTCTGTGCTCTTAGCCACTAGGACTGCTTTCCTGAATAGTAAATAGCACAAGTTGTCATTCTGCCTGAGACCCACTATAAGAAATATATTTTATGTGTGAATGATTACATAGCTGTACACTCAAATAAAGTTTCATGACACAATGTACTGTGATATACTCTCATATTTTAAAACCTACTTCACTTTTTTTAAATGTTATTGATTCCCAGATCCATTAATAAGGTTATAACCCACAGTTTAAAAACACTGATTAAGTCCAGTGTGGTTACTGGACCAACAGCATCAGTGTCACCTGAGAACTCACAAACAAAAATTACTGAGCTCTATCCCAGACTGACTGAAATCAGAAACTTAGAGGGAGGTCCTGGAAAAGCCCTCCAGCTAAAGTTTGAGAATCACTGATTTGGGGCACCATGGGCTATAGTGCCCCCACACCTGAGTATTCCTGGGTGCCTTGGGGAAGTGATATGATTTTTCTCCTCGTCAGTTTCCTCTTCAGTAAATGGATATAATGGTAATACTTACTTCATAGAGTACAGAGGATTCAGTGAGAGAATGTAGTAAAACACTTACACTGAGTGCTTACTAAACGTTCGCTAAACAACAGATATCCAAAATTAAAAAAAAAAAAGTCTATGGCCATGCTACCCTGAACAAACCCAATCCCGGCTGATCTCGGAAGCTAAGCAGGGCGAGGCCTGGTTATTACTTGGATGTGAGACCACCTAAAAAGACCAGGTGCTATAGGCATAAAAAATAAAAATAAGGGATTGTAAGCTGACAAGGTCCTTGCAATCTCTGAGGTCAACCAAGAGTGCCTAAAACAAAAACAAAAACAAACAAAAAAACAGTGCAAAATAAAAAAAAATTAAAATGTTATTTCTTTTTCACTAAAAATTACAACTGGAAAAAAAATACTTAAAAAAAAAAAATAGTGGCATATCGTATACTGAGGCATGACCTAAACCCAAGAGTTAAAAATGATTTTCTCTGGAAAGAGATCTGGAAATAAAAAAGGATTACGGGCAGAGAACAGTTGCTTACAAGTACTTCTGTACTATTTTTTTGCTTAACCATGTACACATAACAATTTGACTAAAAAGAAACCAACACAGGGCTGTGATGGGGATAGGGCGGGGCAGGGATGGGGGCGTGATAGCTAAAGGGTAGTTTCTTTCTGAGGTGGTAAAAACATTCCAGAACTGACTATGGTGAGTTGTACATATCTGTGAATGTATTCTAAAAATCCACTGAATTGTATACTTTAAATGGATGAATTGTATGAAAATCACATTTCAATAAAGCTGTTTAAAAAAAAATGCTACTCTTTACCCTTCTCCCTTAAATGACTACATATTTCATGTTCATATCACCAAATACTTGTCCTTCGCAGGATTTTCCAGAATATAATGTTCTATTTGTTTGTAATTACCTGTTTAATGTCTATCTCCCACACCAAATTGTAAGCTCCAACAGAGCAGGAATTATGTATGCTGAGGTTGATCATTATAATTCTACTTCTACTCTACTGCCTACACTAAATATACCCAGTGTTCACTGTTACAGGCACTGTTCGTAAAATTGCTATAAGGATTAAAATTAGATGTAAAGTACTGAGATAGCACCTGACTCTAACATTAAACACTCGTCTGTATTAGCTTTACTTATGTTGAATGAATTTCAAAATAAACAGATGGACTAAAGCCCATTTTGGTCTTTGATATCTTCCCTAAAGTTATCTAGTTTTATTCAGCAAACTATACATTAGAATAATTTTGAGCACATAAATTTTCAGAATCTCCAATAATCCTGGTAACGTACAAGAACTGCTCTTTTTCTTCCTCAGACTAAAGCCTAATACATAAGGCTGTTCCTTTAAACTTGAGCACAGAAGAGAAATATAGAATTAACAGAAAATAAAAATTAGAGAAAAGAAAAATTGCTTTGCTGCTAAATTTAAGGTCAAGAAGAAAAAGGGAATAATTACAAACAATTTTTTTAAACAGATTTTTAAAAAGAAAAGTAGTTTATACAAAAATCTCCATTTACGAAAGAATTTCATAGTTCTGAAGAACATGCTTAGGAATTAGATAAAATTTACATTGACAAAAATGACAAAATGAAATGCTTACCTGAAAAGGGAATTGACGATATTTCAAATATTCTGCAAGAATATCTAACATCCGCACCATTTGAGAAAAAATAAGAACTCTATTGCCTCTTTCTCTCAGGCGAATTAACAGTTTGTCAAGAAGGATCAATTTTCCGCTACTACGGATTAAGTGCTAAGGAAACAATAAATTACAACTGTTACAATATGTTAAAAGAATGAATCAAATGAAACAAATGTCCCCTTAACCCTTCAGTTTATTTTAAACTGAGATTTTAAATTTTCAGAATGTTAGAAATCAGTTTATTAGTTTTCAAAATCTTCTAGGACTGTTATCATTTTGCTCTACGATTTAGGCTAAAAATTTCCTTGCCATTTTAGCAGCTAGGTTTTTGTTGTATTTTCAAGAGGAAAAAAAATGGCATGGTTTCACTCTATTTGCTAGTTATTACATTATTTCTCCAAAAATCTAAGCTGAAAAATATACTGGAAGCAGTAGCAACAAAGCAACCAAAGGTTTTAAGAGTAAGAAAATGTGTTCTCATTATACATACAGAACTTCATGACCCCAGCACTTCAAAGCACTACTGTGGCTAGATGGCAACTATGCTTTTTTTATACTTCTCATTTGGTCTTCTAGACATGAGAGGAAGAGGAAGATCTGAAGCCATGATGTCCTTCTTAAGACTACCATTTGCCATGTCACAAATTCAGCATAATCACTGTTAGTGAATTGTTTTCACAATTAAGAATACACTAAGAGATTTTTGCTGAATAAACTATGACAGCCCATAATCACATCCATTTTTAAAAAAATGATCAAAATAATCAACTGGATAAATTATAATATCAAAGGCATTTTACAAAGACTACAAAATAATAAACACCATTATTTAGTTATACCATTAACCAAAAAGAACTTCTAATCAAACTATGTCATTATGCCATTTTCAGTTATAACTAAAATAAACATTTCTAGAATTTATCAAAATTATAATATTTTAATATTCTTACTTGTAAGGCCTCCTGTTTATTATAGAATTCATTATTATCCGGTGGTTTAATGAGGTAGCAGTGATTACAACATTTCTTTAGCTCCATCATAATATTCAAAAAGCCTGAGGTACTGCCCTTGGAACCTTTGCTGAGGGCTTTGTAATTCCTAGTTAATATCCATCTGTTTAAAAAATAATAATAATGTTTAACAGAGAACAATTACCAGGATGAATTCTAAAACCATAAAAAGCAATCAAGCACCAAAGCCAAGCTGCACCATTATAAAGTTCACAGCTGGATATATAATGGACAAAATCTTGTTCACAAGACTGATGAACCCTGCTCAAATGACCAAGGAGAACACATAACTTGTTATCTGAACCATTAACTATAGATGGTAGAGACTTAATGTAACATAGTGAGTATAGTGTATTAACTCTTTCCCCCAAAAGTTTACTTTAAAAATGGTGAACTGTATTATCTATCATAATTTTCCTATAAATTTTACTACATTAGGCAGTTAATGCACAGACGTAAAAGAAACCTCATGAGGATACCTGGTTTAGCCACATTGCCTTCTCTAAATCAGCGTTCCTCAACCTTTTTGGCACCAGGGACTGGTGCTCCTATGAGAATCTAAAGCCTGATGATCTGAGGTGGAGCTGAGGCGATGATGCTAGCGCTGGGGAGCGGCTGCAAATATACAGGAAGCTTCGCTTGCTCGCTGCCGCTTACCTTCTGCTATGTGGCCCGGTTCCTAACAGGCCACAGACCAGTACAAGTCTATGGCCCAGGGGTTGGGAACCCCTGCTCTAAATTACAATTACACTAACTGCAAGCTTTAGAAAAATTATAGGTGGTTATTTTATTACTCCAAACTATACGTAACATTTTCTCTCACTATGACCTACTTTTCTACCTATCACCTTTTATTTTCTTCCTTTTTACAAGGTTAGTCTTCAAAGGGACTTGAAATAGTATTATCTCTGACATGCCTTAAATGATAGGGGGAAGAGGGAATGACTACAGATAAAATAGGATAGACTGTTAGTTAAAAATAACTAAGCTGAGCAATAGGAGTTTATTAACTTCTTTTTATATACATTTGAAATTTTCCATAACAAAAACTTAAAATTTATGCGATATTTTTAAAAGTATGGTACTTACAGATTTTACCATAAAATGTTTCTGAGAATTCAAATGCATGTAGAAATGCATTTTATGCAATTATATGTTTAAACAGATACTAGGAAAGGTTTTTTTTTTTTTGACTCACTGAAGTGTTACTATATAGACATGACATGCTAATTTATATAAAATAATTAAAATTAATATCAAAAAGGCCTAAAAATTTTTTTAAAGTTTTTTCCTGGCCTCTACCTCTGTCAATTACATAATTGTCATAATTACATAATATCTTCGCATCATGGAAAGCTGAACACTTAAAAATAAACCCTCTATAAGGTAATGGTATATAGAGAAAATAAATGATGTGTTTAGAAGGTGAATTAGTTTTGTATAACCCCTGGTTTGGACATGCCATTAAATCTCTTTGCCCCAAAAGGCCATGGAATAAACCTATTCTAAAATTCAAGAGCTGTTACTGCTCTAAGATCCTATTTGGGGGAGGGAGATACCTCAATGAGACAAGTACAGGGAGGTTATTTAGAATTAAATGTTCTGAACTTGTGCTCAGTTTAAAACTCACTTGTAATATTGTTTCTGTAAAGCACTCATTTCCATTCTTAAAATCTGCTCAACCTTGGCAGGAAGAGATTTTTCCACATCTTTCTTAACTCTTCGTAACAGAAACGGTTCAAGCTCCTTGTGGAGGCTTGCATAACCATATTCTCTGCCTTTGCCGTGTTCTTCTTCAAAATCTTCCCAGGAAGAAAACCTTACAAATTTAAGAAAATGGAAGAATCACTAAAAAAGTTCAAAATGCACATGCAATTTTTCAGGGTAGTCATGTAAACAAAGTATAGATTCTTAGGAAAAAATTGGATAAAATTAAGTCACTTTTAATAACTAACCTTTCCAAGAAGACCATTATATACTTATATAAAGATTAAATATATAAAGTTGTTTTACAAAAATTATGATTATCCTTGAGTTGAATAAAAATAAAATATTCTCAAGTATGGGAGTAATTATCACTAAAATGTTTCCCAAAGAATATAATCTTAAAGTTCTGAAACTATTGAAAGAGAATACGTATGTGGCCTTGAACAAGTTATGTAATCTTATCAGGTCTAGCTTTCCTCATTTAAAAAACGAGATTAACAGTACCTTGTCATTGTTACTGCTGTTAAATACTAAAAATGATGCTGTTTTCAGTTTTTTAAGCAAGGTTTATTTTGAACATGGGCAAAATCAACTGTTTTAATTTATTATATATGGGCTCGACCTATTTACAAAATAAAAAAATTAAAACAGTACTGCAAATATAAATATTCCATCACACTTCCTTTTTTTCCCTTACTAATAATCTATGGTCCAATGTTTTATGGCAAGAAAACTTCTTACTGACCTTATTATATACACTAATTGTTTTCCTCCTAAACTTGTCATACAAAACATTAAAACTGTATATCCCGTATTATCTTACTTTTCTGGCATAATAAAATGAAGCAAAGACCAGAGCTCTTTGAGGGAATTTTGTAGAGGAGTTCCAGTGATAAGGAGACGGTGATTGGACTTAAAGTCTATTAAAGTTTTATATAGAAGAGAGTCATCATTCTTTAATCGATGTGCTTCATCTACACCTATAAATGCCCAATTAAGACCTCCAAGGAATGCCTTAAAAAGAACAGAACACAGTTAATATTTAGAGAGAAAAACTGAACTCAAATTTAGTTTTTTCATTTGACCTAAATTCAAATTATTAGAATGAGGCAAATTAAAATTAAAAACAAACTTCTGTCTAATTTTCAAATAAAAATTACATTATTTCAAGACTTAGTGGAATACTCAAATCAAGTAATTCAACATGTAAAATAAAGTTCCTTCCATGACTAATTTAGCAATTAGAAAACAGGGCATAATACCAAGTGAAAGTTTTTACTAGCTTATATAGTGGAAATAAAGGAAGAAAAACAATAGTATTATTTAAAAATTTTACAAAATGTTTGGCCTAAGTCTAGTATAAGCCTCTATTAATGTCACTTTGGTTCCAAGAAACATGATATAAATTTAGAACAATGTCCTACTCCAAGTTTAGGTATAATTCATTGATGATTTCTATGAACTATAGATTTCTAATACATAAATATGGGACTCTGACTTAAAACAGAGACAAGCCTGATTCTGCCACTTAATGGTTATATGAACTCAGGCAAGTTCTTTAACCTGAGACTTAAATTTTTTCCAGTAGAGATAGCAATATCTTGCAAAGTAGATGGGAACTAACTTGAGATATTAACTTTAAAGAATTAAATAAGACAACATCTGTAACACATTTAGCAGTGCTTCACCCAGTAGTAGTTTAATACTGTTAGCTATCTATCTTCCCCCTTTTATAAATCAACAGATGCTACGTCTAACTAGTTTCATGTTAAGTCAGAAGTTGGCAAACTTTTATGTAAAGAGCCAGACAATAAATATTTTAGGCTTTGTAGACAAATGTATGGTGGTCTCTCGCATATTCTTTGATTTGTTTTTACAACCTTTTAAAAACTGTAAATATCATTCTTAGTTCAATGGTAATTAAAAATAAGCCAGATTTGACTTACAAGCTGTAGTTTGCTGACCCATAATTTAACTTATCTTCTCATCCCACCTACACTTTTGTAAAGGAAAAACTGGTATCAATCAGAAAAATATAAGTAAAACATACCTTATCCTTCAATAAAATTTCATAAGTTGTTAACAGTATATTAAATTTTAACCGTTTGGTCTGGGGATGCATCCATTCATGAGTTCTTATCTATCAAGAAATTTTAAAGATAATTTTAAGATACAGATTAAGAAAAGTATACTTTTACTTGAATATCTAAAATTAAATCCATTCATAACACACAAAACTTATGTTTATGTAATAAGTGTAAGTTATTCTTTATATAGTCCAGCAAGCTAAATTGACCATATCGTAAGATATAAATACCACATATCAAAATCTCCTATAAAAAGTAAAGCAGACATGTTTTTAATACTATACACTTTTCAATGAAAGACATTAACAAAACACTAGTGATTAACTCATTTAATAACATTTATGGATAAAATGATATCTGAGGTTTGCTTCATAATAATTGGGAGGAAGGGACCATATAGAGGTACAGATGAAACAAAACTGACAATGAGTTCAAATTGTAAAGATGGAGATAGGCACACAAGGAGATCTATTATACTCTTCTGTCTGATTTTGTGTATATTTGAAACTTTCCATAAGAAAATATATATACATACATACATATATATATATATATGTAACACTAAACCAAAAATTATTTAGTACAGACAATTAAAAATGTATCGTGCACTTACTTTGTGGCAAGTTCTATGCTACAAACTAAGACTATAAAGACAAATAAAATCCTTGTCCTCAAAGACAAGTAAGCCCAGATTTCTAAATTTGTGAAGAAACAACTTACCATGTTTCTGCTGTTAATGTCACCTAAATAAACCACAGCATTCATTTGAGAAGCCCATGTCTGAATTTCCCTTTGCCAGGAAGTAAGAGTAGAGAGTGGTACTACTAATAGAAAAGGTCCATATAATTGATGTTCATGAAACAAATAGTTCAGAAATGAGATCGTCTGTATTGTTTTTCCAAGGCCCATTTCATCAGCAAGTATACAACTATTTCCTCTAAAAAATTAAAAACAAAAATCATGTATGGAATAAAGATTCAAATTTACAAAGAAAACTTTTTACATAGTCTATGTACAAGTTTTTACAGTTAAATAAAATCAATCTGATAGCTATTAATATACAATATACCACTTTTATTTGCTATAAATAATAAGTGTAAAGGCCTTTGTAATAGTGTAAGAAAAGTGGAGTTTACCATTTTAGACCAGAAGAAGCTTAAAGATTGACAGTATTATCTTTAATCAATTATGTAGCCAATTCATCTATAAGTAGTAGAGTCCAGATATATTAAGTAAAAAGTAAGCAGGAAGAACATATAGCAGAAAAAACTATAGCTATAATAAAGTTAAAAAATAAATTGCACCCTAAGGTCATCTTATATTGCCAATAATGGATCAAGGGACGTAGAAAGAAGGAAAAACATGGAGGGCTAAATGGGTATTAGAAATAATACAGGACTAGTATGTGATAGGAATGTATTTATATTCTGATTTTAAGTTCAATAATAACTTTAAGTGCTGAGACAATCAGATTAAACTCACAATTCCACTGGATTTTCTTAGTATGTAATAAATATTATTTATATACAAGGAAATTCAAAGACTTACATATAAATACAAAAGGGTCTTATCCTTTATGTTGATAAAAATCTTTTCCAAATCCTGTATTTGTAAAATTCTTAGCCTCTCAAATTAAACAGATGACTTAAAATATACTTACTTGCACCAAGAGTGAGCAAGCCAATTTAAACCATTCAGTTGATAATCTCTTAATTCTAAACCCTCATGTCCTCCAATATAGGATGGCTGCTTCTTTAGGGCTACAAATCTTGGCCTTTGTTTTAATACCTTCGATAGAAATAAATGTTAACATGAAAAATTATTAAATGCAAGAAATTACATTAAAAGATGAAAATCTCGGCCTTTACCATAAATTTTGAAATTTCATCTCAAATCAAGCTCAGAAATTCTATGACTCAAAATATATCTGAAGATTCAAAGACTATTTTCTATTACAAGAATGTACAGTGAAATATTTTGCCCTCTTTTTTTAATAAAAAAAATTAAAGAGATAAGTTAAGTTCCTGCTGAAATATTTGGGTCTCATGTATTCCACAAGCAGCAGCTATGTTAAATTCATTCATTTTAACCAGTGCTCCACCCTGACCTAGAAATAAAACATAAAACTGGCTTTAACTTCTCATTTCATTTCTGATTTCTACATTACCATTATGAGCTTAGTTTGATCTTGCAATAAGAAAACCAATTCCAGTGGCATTTATACCCTAAAAATTATTAATAATAAGTTAAAGTACAAAGATATATCAAGCAAGATAGTCCTGGATACTTTCTTATGGGTACCTCCCTATTTTCCTCTCTTGCCTTCAAAGAAAATAGTTGCTACCTTTTAAATCAATAACATATATCAAGTTTCCAAGGAATTTTCCCTATTTGGTATCCCTAACTTATTCACCACAACACCACCCATTCAGTATATCTTTCTGACATGGTTTTGCTCACCAAGGCTATAAGTACCACATCTAAGATCACATAGTAATTACAGGAACATCATTTCCTGTTAAGACCTACCAACCGAGCAGTTCTCTTCCTTAGCCTATCTGAAATCAGGATCTAACTTTCTATCTGGGCTTGTAATATTTATGATGCATAAATACATTTTCAATAATTAAAAATGTCAAATACTACTCACTTTGCAATCTTTAAAAGGAGTGGTTTTTGATTGATTCCTGCTAAAATACTCATCTATACATGCTTGAAACTTTTTGGAAATGAGAGCACCATCCTCCCAGCTGCACTCTGAGTATGGAAGGCCCTGCCATTTGCAATAATAATCAGGATAACCAGCTGCTGACTTTTGATTGGAATGAGCTGTGAGAAAAATCAGATATTTTGTTATTTTTTTTACACTGAATCTTATCTAAGGAATAATAAGTAGTAAAAATAACACAAGTAAAAATTAGTCATCTGATTTACAATACTCTATTACAGTAAGAGCAAGCTACTGTATTTGATGTGTTAAATTTAAGATTTTTTTCAGATCCTTTCAAGCATGAAAAGATAAAAGTTTAATTAGAATCATTTCTTACTAACCAATTATTCGCTCCACTATTTGATACTGTTTATGTAGATCATCTGTAAGTTCTTGCTGGCAATTATAATATTCCACATCTTCTGGAGAAGCATTTTTCAACCTGAAAGATTATTAAATCCAGGAATAGACTTCAGAATCTTCCCTAAATAACCCATTCCCCCAAACACTATCAGCAGCCAAAAATCTCCCATTTTGCCACTTATCATGTGAGCCAGTTTAAATAAAGAAATTGAAAAAGAAATAAAGCATCATTAATTTTTAACTTTAAAAATTAATAATATATGAGACACATTCTATGTGACTGTTATCAAGGAGAGATTTAGGTATGGCTATTCTGAAGAGCTTTTACCTTGAGATAAAATACAAATAAGGATATAAATAGTTATTTTAAGTTTGATTCCTACAAGGTATTCCTTAACAATGAAAAAGCTTTGATCTATAAAAAAATAAGTATAAAACATTTACCATCTTTTTGTTTCCTGATCTTTCTTCTTATAATTATCCAATTTTTTCATTCCTCTAACGTTCTGCTGCTTAAGGGTTTCTTCTGTCTCCCAAGTATTGTGAATATGGGACCATCCTTTCCATTTAATTAAATACTGGATTTCTCCTGGTTCCTTGTTTTTTTCAAATCCTGCATTTGGGTCACCATCTGCTTCAACTGCATAGATGGTTGTAGTAGCACCAGTAGCTGAAAAAGAAAGCACAATACATTCTCTGTAATTTCTGTTATAGAATTACTTCCTTTCAACTCAAAAATTCAAGAACATGAACAGAAAAATATATGCTCCCTTAAATAAGGAAAGTGTCAGGGCTCAAGAATTTATGTGAAGCTATATTACACATTCAGAATTTTAGAACAGAAAGATTTAATATCATTTAATCCCTTCAGTTTTAAAATTAGAAAAAACAGGGTCAACACAGTGGCATACCTAAGAGCATACAGCAATTTACAATAATTGATAATTGGGAGACTGATAATTAGAAACTAAAATAATTTAAAATTATGTAAAAAAATTAAAATTTTCTGATAAAATATAAAAATAGCCAAATAAACTGAAAAATGCATGAAATCACTATGTCAAAGGGACATCTAGATTCCCATGTTCACTGCAACATTATTTACAATAGCCGACACATGGAAACAACCAAGTGTTCACCAACATATAAATGAATAAAGAAGTTGTGGTGTGTGTGCGTATATATACATATACATATACACACATGCATATATACACACACACATATATACACAACGGAATATTATTCAGCTATAAAAGAGAAGGAAATCCTACTATTTGTGACAACATGGATGGCCTTTGATGGCTTTGTGCTAAATGAAATAGGTAAGATGGAGAAAGACAAATACTGTATAACCTCATATAAGAAATCTTTAAAAAACTCACAGAAAAAGGGATTAGATTTATAGTTACCAGAGGTGGAAGGAATATGATTAAAGCTATCAAAAGGTTCAAAATTCCAATTATAAGAGAAATAAGTACTGGGGATGTGATGTACAACATGGCTACAGTTAACATTGCTGTATGGTATATTTGAAAAATTACCAAGACAGTAGATTCTAAAAGTTCTCAACACAAGAGATAAATTCCTTTTTCTAAAACTGTATCTATATGAGATGAATGTTGCCTAAACTTACTGTGGTAATTATTTCACAATACATGTGAGTCATTATGTTGTCCCCACTTCAAATGTATACAAAGCTGTATTGTCAATTATATCTCAAAACAGAAAGGGAGAAAAACGCACTGCAAGGTAACTAAAAATAACCTATATATTTGAGATAAAATTTTAAAATATTTTTAAAAACCAAACCATTTGTGAAATTCAAAGAACCCAAATAACTACTATATAAGAATAGCATCAGAAAAACTGAAAATACACAGGCTAAAAATTTTCTAATTACATGCAATATATGAAATGAGGTCAGATGGGTATTTTCTGGAAAAAAAAAATACTCAAGATAAGCAAAGTATATTTTACAGTAAATAAGTAAAACAGAAGAAAATCTAATCTACCCTCTTGGCTTTCAATATTCAAACATCTTTAAGAAGTACTTTATTCATTCTACTAGTATTATTATTGAAACCACCAATGAATTGAAAAAAAAAAAAAAAATACCTCCTTTTCTCCCAATCCGACAATCCATAAATCGTTCTATAGTTTCAAATTCTTCTTCCTCAGGTTGAGGAACATCCTCTCCACAGACTTCAAGTAGGTCATCAGAATCTGTTTTCATTTCTTCGTCTTCCTTATAGCTAACATTGACAGTTGCCTGGCGACGAGAACTTCTTTTATCATTATCATAATCTTCTTCATCATCCTCTTCCTCAGATGAATCAATCTGTCTCTTTTTTTGTCCAAGAATCTTCTTCCCATTTTTTGACTTAGACCTAGGGAAGACCAGGGGGAGAGGTGTTTTATAGAAACAGTGGCATAAGACCAGATTTGAGAAATTATATGCAAAAAGAATGAATAGCTTCTATTGCCAACAATTTTCCTCATCAAACTGAGAACATACTATACTTACCTATTTTGAGGTTTTCTGCTTTTAACTTTGTTTTTTGGTTCATAATCAGACTCTGTTTCATCACAACTGCTTTTATCTCTTTCTTCTTCAGATTCTGAATCTGAACCAGACTGAGATGGAGTTCCCGACCCAGACATTTGCCAATCTTCACTGTATATAAAATACATAAAGTATGTTTATTTCTACTTACATCATATAGCAATTTTTGTCTGATAAAACACAAAAATAACCAAATAAACTAAATTACATTATAGTTTATATTAAAAATATTGTTGCTTTCACTCATACTAAAAATATTTAAATGTCTGTAGAAAAAGAGAAATGCTGGAAGATATTTTTCCTAGATTTCTCCCACAACTCCAGAGTTTTGTTAATTATTTAGTTTATACCTCAATGAATGGCAAAAAAGCAAAAGTTATTTTGATTATCACTATAGATGAAAACATAGTATATTAATTTAAAGAGTCATAGGGTTTAATTTTGAAAATCTTGTATAATTATACTTGACCTCTCAAAAAAAAAAAGATTCAAATACCTTTTCTTTTAATTTTTGGAGATCGTGATTTAAAAAATTATTCCCTTCAAACTGATTATTTAAAAATAGCACATGTTCATTAAGAAACTTAAAATACAGTACAGAAAAATGTTTTTAAAAAAATCAGTCCATCTTAATATTCAATGACTATCTTTATTACCATTTTTAGTCTATTCAGTCTAATTCCAATCAACGTGTACAGAAAAAATACTGAATGCACATGTTAATATTGTGCTATAATATAAACTTCAAGTGAAAAATACACATTGTCTTTACATAGGCACTATTATCCTGTTCACAGCTACCGCTTCTACACCATTGCTCTCTACCTCTTACATCGATGACTATGTTAACAGTTACATAAGCAAGTACATATGATAAAATCTGGTTTATGATAAAAACAGAGAAACAAATCTTTTTTAGTATCTTGAGATCTTTTCAGAGTTTACTCATCAGAAGTAGCAATAGGCAGGACACATAAAAAGGTCTCCATTTTATATTTTTAATAATATAAATTATAATGATTTTTAGATCCAAGCAAGTCTGTCCATCATCCGAAATTACTCGTTTTTAAAAATATTCTTTGTTTGTACTCATGCTGAGTTTAGAAATTACTAACTTGGAGGAAGAGTTAAATAGCTGATGAGACATAGTATTTGAAAATGTACTTAGTAAACAAGAAGACTCATCTGAGGAAATTAGCCAGACTGTAGCACAGCAATAAAGAAACAAAAAACATGATACAGTAAGATTCACGGAGGATATGATGGATGATACAACAGATAAATACAACATACATGATCCAAGACAGATACAATATAAATGTTACCAAATGTACAGAGAGAAAATGTCCAGAGATACAAATGAATTTTCAGAAACCAGTAAAAGATATGAGTCTTCACATTAAAGATGCATTAAATTAAGATTACATAAAGTGAAATATATAAACAACAAATTCAAAGCTAGACACACTAAAGTGAAAGAGACAAATATCAAAGACAATCGAAATATAAGAGATAATAAAACTAAACAATGATTTTGATAAATGAGAGAAAAAAACTCAAACCATCTAAGTATCTGAATTGAGAACCTTTTACTCAAAGTACTCTTAAAACTTTTACTCAAAGTACTCTTAAAACTTTCTAGGTCAAGAGCTTTAGGAAATTATACAGAGTTCCTAAATGAGTTCTACAAAGGAAGTAAATTTCTTTGCAGATGAATAGTAAGGATAACTATTAACTGGATATATATTAACTGAATCGCCCCAAATCCATCATCACCTGGTCCCTTACACTCCTATATAAGTTCCCAAAGTTTAGATTTCCTGACATGAATAAGCAGATCTTTAAAGTTTTAAAAATATATAGGAGAGATGTAGCAGTGACATATTATAGGAGATAAATGAGTGGCACAAAAACTTCAAGTCAACATAGAAATATAAATGTTAAGAATTAATGGTTTAAATTAACCTAATAAAATGCCATGAACCAAGAATTTACAAAAGTCCACTTATGGCAACAATTTCTCATAAAGAATGAAATACAAAATCATTAGAATTTTCCTGATATGAAAGTAAATTATCAGTTGAATAAAGTGACATACTCTTTATGCTTTTTCCTTTTGGCCTCACTCGATGAGTCATCAGAATCTTCACTGCTAGAGGAATCCTGTAGAAAAAATAATAATAAAATTAATATTATTAATGATTACAATTTAACCACGACATCAAATTTCTGTTGCCATACTCACGTTCACTTTGCTAATAACAGTAACTGTAAAAACTTTTTTCTCCCATGTTTTTTGTTATAATTATACCATCAGCACACAAAGTTATTAATATCGCTTTTATTGGAAATTTATAACACAGCCAGTGAAATTAGGTAAATATTACAATGTCGGCATTTTGTTTAAAACTTTAAAGTCATACAAGAACTTCTCATAAGATAGTCAGCTGATTTCTCAACAGAAACTTTGCAGTCCAGAAAAGATTGGCATGAACTATTCAAAGTGATAAAAAGAAAGGCCCTACAACCAAGTTTACTCTACCCAGCAAAGCTATCATTTTGAATTGAAGGACAGATAAAGAGCTTCCCAGACAAGAAAAAGCTAAAAGAGTTCATCACCACCAAACCATTATTACAAGAAAAGTTAAAGGAACTTCTTTAAGAAGGGAAAAAAAGGTAAAAAATATAATAAAATGCCAATAACTATATACCTATCAACAGTTACTTTAAATGCAAATGAGGTAAATGCTCCCATCAAAAGCTGAATGGAGAAGAAAACAAGACTCACACAAAATGCTGCCTACAAAAGAACTGAACTTGAGATTGGAAGACACACACAGACAGAAAGTAAGGAGATGAAAAAGATATATCATGCAAATGGAAATGAAATACCTTGCAAATAAAAAAAAGCAGGAGTAGCAATACTTATATAAAGTCTATAAAGTTATAGACTTTAAAACAAAGACTATAACAAGAGACAAAGAAGAACATTTCACAAATAGCCAAAATATGGAAGCAACCTAAAAGTCCATCTATAGACAACTGGATAAAGAAGATGTGGGTACATATGTACAATGAAATACTGCTCAGCCATAAAAAAGAATGAAGTTTTACCATTTGCAACAACATGGATGGAACTATGCTAAGTGAAAAAAGTCAGACAGAAAAAGACAAGTACCAAATGATTTCTTTCACTTATATGTGAAATCTAAAAAACAAACGAACAATCAAAACAGAAACAAACTCACAGATATAGAGAACATTTTGATGGTTTTCGGATTGGGGCGGGGGGAGCTGAGTAAAAAAGATGAAAGGATTAAGAAGTACAGATTAGCAGTTACAAAATAGTCACAGGGATGTAAAGCATTGGGAATATAGGCAATTATAACTATGTATGATGCCAAGTGGGTACTAGATTTATCCAGATCATCACCTCATAAGTTACGTCAACATCTAATTGCTATGGTGTACACCTGAAACTAATAAAATATTGAATGTCAACTGCAATTTTAAAAAAATGTCAATCATCTCTGGAGATCATTATTGTTGCCTAGTATGGCCTTGAAAAGAAACCCTAATTATTGGTACATCGAATTTTAATGTTTTTCTTTCCTACTGGATATGTTTTAATATAGTTCTTCAATGTTTTTGTGCAAACACATGTGTATATGTACTCATACACACACAGCAACTACACTGTTTACAGCTGTAGCCTATTCTTTTAAAAGTACGTTGAGAATTCTGTTAACCTGTACAAATATGACTTAAATACAATATTTCTTCATATATGTGTGCATACATGTGTTTGTCTATGTCTATTTTCCTAGTATTCACATCTAGTTTACTTCTAGTTTTGCTCTGATGAGCCAATGCACACAAATTTCTACCTCCTGTTTTGGATCAATCTCTAAAAGTGGAATTACTGGTTAAAGTATGTCTATACTTCAAGACTCTTGATAAATATATTTAAATATCATTATTTCCTATTTTTTAAAAATGTAACGCTTCTAATTAATTTCATAAGTACCCACCTACTTTAATGATTGAGCATGTCTACTTTTAAAATAATAGTGTTCATAATGAAAACTCACCTCTTCTGATCCACTATTAGATGAAGCTTGATGTTGTTGTTGCTGCTGCTGCTGCTGCTGCTGCTGCTGCTGCTTCTTGAGCATTGCAGATCTCTGAACAGCCAGAATACTAGGGCTAGATTTCCAAAACTATAATAGAAATATGAACCAGTGAAGGATAAAGTTTTGAAAAAGCTGAAAAGAGGTTAATTTATTGAAAAGCAGTGCCTCCAAATAATAAATTAACACTATCTTCTTTACATTATATGCAATACAACATTAATGCAATATAATTAATATAAAATGTTGAGCTTTAGTTGCATATAAAAAATTTGTGAGCTTCGTAGATAATATTAATCAACATGCCCTTTGGTGTTACAAATATTATTTTCAAAAACAAAGTGATAATATGAGACACCAGTTTTACTCAAAGTGTGGCTACCTATTTTTTTTTAATTGGTGTGAGATGAAGATGAAGAGCTTGAGTCAGAATGTAAATTAACCATGTCACTAAGCACAATTTTAGTTCTGCTGACTTTCATTTTTTATTTTTTGGTATTAATATTTTCTCCATGATGGAAACTATGTGTTGATTTCTATTCTGGCCCAAGAATCTTATCATGACTGGTAGCCTAAGTAACACTACTGTATACTATTATGAGGTGCAGACAAGTTTTAGTAAATCTTGTAGTAGCTTTTTACAAACAGAATGTCCCTTAGCCTATTCTACCACCTTTAGGAAAGCAGAGTTTTCCTGCTATATCAATAAAGTATTTCCTTTGATGATCTTGAAAGCAGAGATTAGACACTGTAAGATTAAATAAAGACCTCACGAAGCCTTTAATTTTACCTGTGAGACATCAAATATTTATGAAACACATTTCTGCCTCAGAAAGTCGAAGAAAAGGGTTTAATTGTATGTGTTTATTTGGTACTTGCTGTTTTATAGTTACAGACTGCTTCTCTTCCAAGTCAATTATTCTCAACTATTTAACCAGAAGTTTAAGAATCACTGAAAGTAAATTTTAACATTTAAAATTAATGTTTTCTAAAAGCTAGATTAAGAATGCTATGAATTAATGTTATAAATTTTCCCAAAGCAATACAAGAAATCTACCTTTCATTAGATTCTTTATTTATTACCTCAGCTCCATCAACTTTCGGTGGTTTTGCTTGAACTTTGTTCTCTCGTGAAGTGTCTGACTCAGACTCTGACTGAGTGCCCGATTCAGATCCAGAGTCAGAGTCACTGCTACCTGACTGGCTACTGCTTCCATCACTACTGCTTCCAGAACTCGAACCAGATCCCGAGCCTGAGGCTGACCCAGAATCATCATCCGACTGGCTACAATTTGAAAATAAACAGATTTCAAACAAAATTCATTAGGAACTGAATTTTTCTTAAAAGTCAGCAGAGAGTCCCAAATCATTAAACATTATTTCATATTTCAATCTTCTATAGCTAAACAAATAGAAAAAGGAATTAGTGTTTACTATAGTAATAACTGGCATGGTTAATAGATTTTGAATAGTTTGGGCTAAAACATAAGCAATCGGATCACAATCTTCCTCCAAGACAATGAGCATAGTATACCAAGTACAAAATCCTGGGCTAGAAACTTGGGAAGTTTAAGCCACAGGAATATCCTTAAAAGGCTTTTAGCTGTGGTAAATCTAAAGTAGAAATTATATGAAGGAAAGGTTAAAAAACATGTTGAAAATTCTCATACAGGTAGAAAATAAATTTATATTTAGTTTCTACTTCAAGTTTATGTTCTATCATTCCAGGGAAATATAATTTGTTATAATTAGGCTATGATAAAATACAATGTATTAAAAAATCAAATCAGTAATTACTTCTCTGAGAATATCATTGATTCTGTCATGGTTCTACAGTAATAAATCTGAAATAACAGCAAATTCTCATGATCTTCTTGACTTCTATACACGTTCACATACTTGAAAGCAATGAATAGTTGAGAAAGTATCATTTTCTCTATTACTAATTTTCAGTACAGGGAAGTCTAGACATGGTCTGAACTAAACAGTAGATTGTTTAAAGTATTATTATCCTCAAAGCAATGTGGTCACGTGGTATTCGCATTTGACTTGTTGAAAACTTGGGCATTAAATTTTTGATACACATGGTAGACAGCTTTTGATGTTATTTTATCTGGCTTTATGAGGAACAAGAGGTAGTTTAAGTATATGTAGAAAACTCAAGCTTCACGTCCTCTGCTGTAATTTTCAGAAAAACCACCAGATGGAGGTATTACTCTATAAAAATAGACTGCAATATTAAAAATAATTCCTTTCTAAAAATAATTTCTCCTTTTCTAAAGCAAGGAGTTAATAGTTTCTACATGAAAATACAGACCTAAAAATATGCAAGAAGACCTTTGATTCCAAAAGTTAGGTATAAATCAAAATGCTTAAAGGGTAAACAAATATATGCATATTTTTAAAATCTGGAAATCTAGTGGACTATTTTTCTTCATAGAAATGGTAAAAATATGTCTCTTAAAGGCTCTGATTATCAAAATCATTTTTGCCACGTCTACCCTCTGATCACATGGTCCTGAGATCCAAAAACGACAAAGTGCCTTTTAATTTAAAAACAAAAAGCTTTCCATATTTTACTTGGGTCCCTTGAGAGAAATTTCAGCAAGAATTAAATTAGATATTTTTCCTGACACACTATTTCATTTCTCCTTCAACCCACTATGTAAGAGACATCTTTCACTTATTCAATAAACTTTACTGAGAACTATCATGTTAGGCACTGGGAAGACTAAGATGAGACAGTCTTTAACATTAAAAAAACTTCTAGCCTGGTATGGAGAGACCATCGTGTCAATCAATAAATACCATTCTGTGTTATGTTTAAGATAATTGATCCAGGTGTATGGCGAGCACTGAAGATATAACCAAGTTGGTACAATAACAGGGGAACATTTAGAAGAAAGTGCAGTTGAACTAATCTTTAGGAAAGAAGACCTAGGCCAAAGCGGTATCACTTTATTTGCCTATCAGCTTCTTGAGGGTACTGTTTATTTTTTCCAGAGTATCTACCATAGCACCTTTCATAAGTGGGTGCTCAATAAATACTTAAAAAGTAGTTAAATGACTGAATTTGGAGACCTATTATGAGCCTATATTCTTAATTATATCTTGATTAGCCTTTCAGAATGAACAGCTTGTCAAAATTCCTTGTTAATAAATCAAAATTCTTAAGTGAATGTAGGAATCTTTCATTTTCTTTAGTCACAAGTAGTTCTGCCTGGAGATAAAAGCAAATAGCCTGAATCTAGGCTACTCTAATGGCATAAGTTTATTATTAGAATGTCTTTATCTTAGACATTAAAAGTATGAAGCATTTATCTTAGTAGGATTAAGAATAAAGAATCAGTAAAAAAACACCTTATATACTGCAATAGAGTGGTCTCCAGGATATAGTGAAGAAAAAAACAAGATACAAAACAATGTTTACAGTATGCTTCCTTTGTATAAGGGGAAAACATTTATACATATTTGCTTATACTTAAAAAAAAAAAAGCAATAATGGTAGCATGAAACAACAATTAAGTTAAAAATGGCTACCTACAGAGAAGGGAAGGGAGGGAACACGGATTGAAATAAGTCATCAGTTTTTGAACCACGTAAATGTTTTACATTGTTTATTTAAAAAGAAAATCCTAAAAATTGAAAGAAAATTGTATACAGGTTGGGGGGGCGGATCTATATTCAAACATAAAATTTTGAGCTAAATAGATAAAAAGCTTCTTCCTAACAAAATAATTCTATTTCTAGATTAAAAGCCTGAGAGTGGTGTAAATTTCTTTTGTAAGTCTTCAGTGTTTCTATAACAAAGTTCAAAGATCTATGAGGCCTTTCAGTAATTTGTGTCTGCCAGTTTCCCATTTAAATGTTTAGTTCTAGTGATAGCAAACTACTTATAATTCTCTAAGAGCCAGTTTCTCTTTCCACTTTCCACTTCTGCATAATACTTCCCTCTCCCCCCACTATATAATTCCTACTTGAGCTCACCTCACAGGTACTTCTCTAACAAGTATCTCCTGACTCCATTCTCAAATGAACATGAAATTAGGTATCCTTTCTCAGCACTCCACAAACATCCTATTCATACTATCATCTTGGCTATGAGAACACATCGTAGTAATCGCTGTAATTTTGGTTTTTTTTGTATCCTACACCTTTGGTATTCTACCATATGTTTCTAGAGTTTTCACTTGTTGCTCTTTGTATGTTGAGGGCTAAATGAAGAGCTTAATACATGACTCATGGTTGGATGGATGCATATACAATTCAACGGTCCCCAACCTTTTTGGCACCAGGGACCAGTGCTCCTATGAGAATCTAATGCCTGATGATCTCAGGTGGAGCTGAGGCGGTGATGCTAGCACTGAAGAGCATCTACAAATACAGATGAAACTTCATTCACTCACTGCTCACCTCCTTCTGTGAGGCCCAGTTCCTAATAGGCCACGGACCAGTATCAGTCCGCAGCCCAGGGACTAGGGACACATTTTATACAAAATAAGTATCTGTATGTAATTAAGAGTTATCCTTATTAATTATATTAAATGTCTATAGTACAATAGTAATAAATTATAGATTAAAAATACTTAATTTTTTTCACCTTTCTCACGAAAGAAAATCTACTATCATGAGTACTTAGATAAAATTATGTTGTTTTCAAGTCTTATTATGAACTCAAGGATGTAAAATTATTTGATGAGTTTTAGTTTAATCCATTATCAGTATCACTGTGGATGCCCAAATTGTCCCATCTTTAGTCAATAGGAAACCTTTTATTAGTTCCTGAATCCTTTTGAAAAAGACTTCAAAGTAGCTTTTGACAGCTTCCTCACTTTCTGGTTTGACAAGATGAACTAGGCTCATCTTGTGTATTTCTTGCCTCAGACTGTAACTCTGCCATTTCATCAAAAAAGCCCTAAAAACCTTGCTTTATTTAAATAGGAAATTAAATTGCAAGCTGAGTACTAGCTGAGCCTGTTACTACTGGATTAGTCATTATTTTTAAGATTTTTTTCCAATGGAATGAGCTAGGATATTAGTATTTTTAGAGACAATGCATTAAGAATTTATACTAGTATTTTCAATTCATATTTCTAGGATTTTTACTTCTCTGATTTTATAGTTAAGCATCACTCAGGTTGAAGTTGTTTGGTTCCAAATGACACTAGTAAAACTATTTGCTTTATCTTAAAGATGTATAATAGTTTCAAAATAACAATATCATTATTACTAACAATATGATTACTAAATATTAAAATTACCATTCTTTTTGTCCTTCAGGAATACTGCCATAATCAAATCACTGCTATAAATTCAACTGAAATAATTTATTTCTGTCTGGCTATCAATTTGGTATAATTGGGGTCATTTGCTTTCATTTTTAGAAACTGCTTTTTATTCAGTGATTTAATGTTGATTATTTACTTGGATCCAACTTGAGAGCTACAAAAGTTAAAGTCAAAGTCCAGCTTCTATCTTTGTCTCCTCTACATTACGTCCTCTCTCCCTTTTAGTAATTATTTTTAAAAGTTTTATTTCCCCTTTTTTCAATACAAGCAAATTATGAATAAGATTGCTTATATCCCCTTTCATAATCATATTTACACTTATATAAATGATATGTAATAGATGGTCTCACACTTACAATGGTTTGACCTACAATTTTTCAACTTCACAATGGTACAAAAATGTTAAGTATTCGGAAGAAACTGTACTTCAAATTCTGAATTTTGATCTTTTCTCGGGCTAGCAATATGTGGTATGACACCTGGCAGTGGCAGTGAGATAACTGCCCAATTAAATGCTAATGTAAGTATTCTAAGCATTTTTAAGGTAGACTAAGCTAAGCTATGATGCTCGACTGGTTGGGCATATTACATGCATTTTCAGCTTATGCTAATTTCCACTTACGATAGGTTTACTGAGATTAAATCATATCATAAGTTGAGGAGCATCTGTCACACATTGTATCCTGGAGATCATTTCACAGAAGTAGATACAGCCCCCATTTCTTTATGCAACTATATACACTATTTTGCAGACACAAAATAGTTTCAACTTGACCCTCAATGATGATGATGTTTGCTCCCAGTTTTTTTATTGCAAATAGTGATACTAAAAAATGGCCCCTTGCATAAATTTTTTTGCATTTATGGCAGTGTATCTCTTGATTTGTTGTTTATCAACAAATGTAAGCATATCCTCTTTGAAGCTTTAAATTTACAATTATTTAGCACCCAGATCGTGATTTCTAAATATTATTCCACACTTACATAAACTAGGAGTCCTTTGAGAAACGGTAGATTCTAAGGCTGGGGCAGGGAAGGCACAGAAGGAACCTAATCAATCTTGCTGTGCCAAAAGCAAAATATTAAAAGAAAAGAAAAAAGAAAAAGATGGGAGCATATCAAAAGGACGGTGGGGAGGAACAGGGCATAGGAGACAATTTGAAAGGGCTTCCATTGGCCAAATCTGATTTCAAAAAAGAGCAAAAATTATTAACTAGTAAATAAAACAGGATTCCTCAAGTCCATGCTGATGACAGGTAGGTAGGTAAATAGACAGACAGACAGATGAGGACTCTGATAGAACTCTAAATGCCAACTGGTAAATATGAACGGGGTAGTGGTTTTAGAAAACTTCCATTTTGCAAACATCACAGAAAATACTGGTTTGGGCAAGAATCATCAAGAAATGCTAAACCTAGGAAGAGAGTTTGATGAGTAAGACATTTGCATGGTCTCAAAGTATCTTCTCAAAAATTGCTTACTAGCTATAATAGGTAAAAAATTAGAAACTACAGTGGAAAAATCAGAAACCAACTTGTTCTGTTGATCAAAACTAGTATCACCACTATTGGGGACGAACAAACAATACAGACATGATACCTTTGAGAAAGACATATCACCACTTATACATATTCTAGCCAGAGTGCATAGGGTAGGAGGGCGCATAACTTGGATGTAATCATAAACAAACACAAGACAAACCCAAACTGAGAAATACAGTGTATAAAATGACTAGCCTATAATCTTCAAAATGCTAATGTCATGAAAGACAAAGACAGAGGAACTGTTCCAGATTAAAGGGATTTTTAATCAAAGATTAAAAAGACATGATAGCCAAACGCAGTATGTGCTCTTAGACCGGACCCTATACTGAAAGATGACTGGGATGACTGCCCAAACTGGAATACAGACTGAAGTTAAAGTATTATTTCAGTGTAAATTTTTCTGAATTTAATAATTATACAGGGCTTATGTAAGAGAATACCTTTATCCTTAAAAAAGATATACTGAAGTATTAATGTGTAAAGGGGCATGATTTTTGCAACCTACTCTAAAATAATTCAGGAAAAAATATGTACTACATATATATTGTGTATATTAAATATATATAGATATAGAGATGTGGCAAAAATTTTAAAGTTAAATCTGGCAAAAGGTATATAAACAAGTTCTTAGTACTATTCTTGTAACTCTTCTGTAATTGGAAATTAGTTCAAAGTAAAAATGTTAATAAGAAAAAAATATTATTCCAATACCACAAGCTTTTGTCGTTAATATTCAATAATGTGAAATCTTGTTTGCAGGCAGTAAAAAGGTACAAAGACCAGGAAATTTAAAAGCCACGGAAGCTAAATGAATATGAAACAGGCAAGTAAGTAAACATTCAGTAGCTTGAAAAATAAAAGTATCTATTATACAATCGGCCAATAAAATGGACAGACTAGACAGATGGAAATACAAAAACTGCATAGAGCTTTTCCGAAGAAACCTGGAAAGGTAAAATATTAAGGGAAATTAAAAACCAATTGTATGTAACAGCTGCCTCAGAAACTGCTAGCTGCCTAACTCAGCATGTCATCTTCTCTTTAACAAGATAAATTCTAATGTTATGGTCACCTGGTACAAGAGTATATACAGCATAAACTCCCTGAAACTAAGTGTGACTATCAGCTTAAGTTCTGACAAATGAGACATAAGCAGAAATGTTGGGTTGTACTTCCCAGAAGGCTGTTCAGGGGGGCTCATCAAGCTAGGAGGTACCCCTCTTTTATGGCCCTTCTGATTTACCTTCAAGGTTTACAGCTGACAAAAGAAAAAGATCAAAAAAGTTCTCAAAATTTACATCTGCACAGGTTCTTTTAGTATAGAGGTCATTATTTTTTCCCAGTATCCTCAAGGTTATTATAAGCAAATGTCTTTAATAACTTGAGTGACCAGAAAAAATTAATATTCTGTTCAATAATAAAGACATGTAATCCATTTTTAAATTGTTTTTTCAAGTTACATTTTTAGGTGCTTTAGTGCAGCTGTCATCAATGGTACTTTCTCATGAGTTCCATGTAACTAAAATGTTACGTACGACTCTATGTATCTATCCATTTGATTCTCAAACTCTAACATCAAGAGCCCTCTCCAGTTTTTTAAATTGAATATGCCTGGGCCCCATTCCATATCCTGTGGTGAAGCCAGCCTAAAGCTTACCTTGAGAGTTTTAATGACTTATCTTTGTTCCTGGGATAAAATGACTAAAATCTGATCTCTGCCTACCTCTTCAACTTCATCTTAAAACCACTCTATATTCTGTATCCTAGCCTCACTGATTTCCTTTAGCCCTTGAATCAACCATGCTTTCTTACCTTATAACCTTAGTAAAAGCACTTCTGCCTACCTGGAAAGTTTGTTAAGCCTCACCCCACCTTCTTCCCTCGTACTCCTAACTCTACTCATCCTTCACTTCTCAAACTGGTCTTTTCCTAGACCTCCTCCCCCTAGACTACATAAGACACCTAGAACAATGCCTAGCATTTAGTAGTATGTGCTTAACATAAGCTAGTATAAGCATAAGAGTATTTTACTCAACAACTGTATCTCTACTTTCTAGCGTTTTACTAGACAGACTTTGAAAATACACATAATTGTGAATTAATGAATGATTAATGCTACCTCTTCTTTGCTTTTTATTCAAAAACACCATAAACCTAAGTTTTTCATACAAAATTTTCTTTCCTACTGGTTTTGGTTTCTCTTCTTCTACTTTTCTTCTTTTCTATTTTTCCTTTCTCCAAGTCATTTAATTTAAAATTAGGGGGAAATGATTTTAAAAAGCTTCTTTTGAAGAATCAGAAAAATCTGAAAACATGGGGTTCACTTCCCACCATGGTCACAATTATCTGTACCTAAGTAGCACTGGTTCCTTTCCATGATGCATATGATCTCCAAGCCACCTGTTGTGCCCCAACCCCAACAAATTTCTCATACCTGGAGAGTTTCATTTATTTGTTATCTGCTTGACCCTTATTATTGCCTCTCACTTACGCTCCAATTAAGACAAAATTTAAAATACTTCTTTATAGCCTCCAAAATATTTTCATAATGTATTCCATTTTATCCTCACAACAACAACAAAACTGTCTTTGAAGGCACGTATAGGCAGTTTTTCTATACCCTTCCAAAGTCTCAGCTTTAAAGAGATCTAACTCTAGTCAAATTAGTTCCAATCCCAACCCCAACCTCCTGTCCTGAAGGCCTATATCCCTCAAAATATCCCGTGCTACCATGTTTGCTCAGAGCTTACTGCTTCTTACTGCTGTGTTCCCTTTTGTTGTTGGCATGTGAAAGTTTTCTTTAAAGTTCAGCCATGCACCTACTTGTTTTCCCTATGCTCTATTTTATTTAGCATTTTCATCTGTTCGTGGGTAGAAAGTGCTTGAGTGAGTCTATATTAGTCTAAACCAGCATATGACAGAATAGCAACCTCCTTTCTCTGTACACAACTCTCCACTCAAATTGGTCCCTTGAACTAAAGAAAACCTATACTAGATACATGAGAATGAAGTATTCTCAAATGAATAAACAAAGATTCTTCTATATTACAAAAGAAAAAAAGCTTTCAAGTATTCTTTGCTTTTTAACCATAGGAATTGAAAACCAATCTGCAATAGAACATAAAGGAAGACTAAATTAAATAAGTGACCTTCTAAAAAAATGGTGGCAATGAAAGTATAAAAACTGTATAGAGCTCTCCTGACTATCGGATCATCGGATCACTAATAAAAGAAACTGACACTGATAAATTTTGGAATAGATCAAAAAGGTCATGAAACTGATATTGGAGTGGGTGTAGGAGTACTGAGAATGAAAGAAGATCTCAAAACAGTAGCACTAAAGAAAAAAAAAAAAGAGTAATCATGTCATGTAAATTAGACTACCTGTATCAAAGTCTTAGATCAATGATTTATCATTTTAATTCTATTAAATAATGTATCCATTTATTTACTTCTTTTGTCCCTAGTACATAAAGACTTTCTTTCTAGTTTATGCCATTTCTGGAATACTTTTTTTTTAATGGGTAATAGTATATAGATGGATTAAGACTCTGGGGAGGAGTAGGAATGCTGTATCATACATTAACAGAAGGTAAACTGATTTTCCACAAAAATAACAGAGAACTGTGTGACTGATAAATACAGTAAACACGTATATAAGGAATTGTATTGATTATGCTAAGGAACAAGCATACTGCACTAAATTCTCACTTTATGCTTTGCTTTCTTCTCCCTTAACGACTGCTTAAATGTCAACACCACTCAAAAGAACTTCTTGGGAGAGTTTTTGAAAAAAATTTTTTGACAGACACTTGTGGGAAAATTCAGGGCTAATTTGATGGTGTTCTGAAGTTCAAACCTGATTTATTTTCTCCTAGCTTTTGAGCCCTTTCATCTCGTAATTATATTTAAATCTGTATGCTCATTAGATGAGGCTCAGGTTTCTGCCACATGGAAATAATAAACATATTTAAGGATTATTGCGAAGATTAAAAGATGTAAAGCATACTGCCTGACATATAGTAAGAGCTGACATTGAAATTCCACGTTAGTCATCTCTCATTGGCCACAACCTGCTCACATGGCCATATCTAGCTGAAAGAGATTCTAAGAAATGTAATCTATAGCTGGGTAGGCATGTGCCATTGAAAAGCAGAGGGACAGTTACGTAATACAAAAGAACAAACAGAAAATGGATACAGGGTGAATGGGGAGGGGCAATGAGACAACATATATATGATACAAACATAAAAGAATATTATTTTAAAATAAAACACTCCTATCATCCTAAAAATGAGGCACTTTCATGTTTTTGAATTTTATTTCGATTCTTCATCTGTATTCATAATTTGTACACTTAACATAGTATTGGTATGTTTTCTTCACTTAGCCTTCTCTGAACCATGACTTATATAACAAATATATTTTATATCATGATGCAGTACACAGGTAAGCACACATGTAAAAACATAACAAAAGTTTGATGAAATAATACTCTATAAGAAAAACACTGTATTTTTATTCTAGTTTACATTATTTACTTTCACTTAAAAAATATACCTGACCATGATACTCTAATGTGTTGCAACTCACTACTTAAAATATATTAGCCTAGAGCAAGTCACTTAGGAAATGAGAAGGGTTCAGTTAGATAACTAAGATCAGACAGACCACCTTTATATACTATAAAATTACATTATGTTAACATTTGTTATCCATTTTATCTTTTGCTACAAACCAAAAATAACTATTAAAGATTTCAGAAAAATCTAGAAAGCATGTATCTACTTGTATGGTTCTGAAAAACAGTATCACTGCTTTATTAGGAACTGAACAAACACAACAATTCCGTTTGGCATTCTAGATCACCAATCCAAGGCAATATTCTCTTATAAACTTTCTTAAAGTACCATATGATTCTCTCATCTTAAAGTCTCTAACTGAATAAATGAGAATAAAACTGCTAGAAATAGGTGCTAAGAAGGGTAGCATTCAGCATCAAAGATGACTGGGTTTAGTCATGTTGAATATGAGGTAAAGATAATAAATTCAAAGTTTAGTACTCATTCAGGAATCATATGAGAAATAGGGGCATATATTCACTTGAAAGTCACTAATAGTTCGATAAAACAAATGCAATTTATTATATTAATGACATGATAAACTTCTAATTATATAACTTATAACAAGTAGGTAAAGATTAATAACTTTTTTTCTCATTGGTATTACCTATCATGTGGAAGTCTAACTCATGTAGAAATATATGATGTTTCAAGTAATCGTTTAAATAATTGAGTGGGAGGGACTGGTAGTAGGTAGAATTTAGAAATTAGATTGGCCAGGAGATAAAATATTTTGAAGCTAGATGATGTGTACATGAGGGTTCATTTTTACTGTTGTCACTACTTTTGCATATGCTTAAAATTAACCACACTATTTAAGTTAGCACAAACAAAATAAATGTCTAAATTTAATAGATCAATTTTAAAGATTATCCATTTGTTTTTTTAAAAGATTTTTAAAATATTTATATGCTTTTAAATTACTTTAATGAACGCTGTCACAAAAATACAAAGTTCCCAGCACTATATGCTTTACTTTCTAACAAAATTATATGTAATTTGGCATCTCCTAAGTCTGCATATACCCATGGGAGTGTGCTGCACATAAGAACCACCTCCATGTCCTGAGTCATTTAGTAAAAAAAGTGAAATGACCAATGTAGTGCAGTGTGACATATAAGCTACTGCACACTAGGCCAATCCTCTGGTATAAAATACATACTAAAAAAGGAATAAAGAGATTTATATTTTGAGTACTCATGAACAATTGTAACTCTTCTTTCCTCATAAAATCTTCTTTCAGATCAAACTTTTTCCTTTTATTAATGTAACCCAGAATTCAGTCATACTATAGTACTTGCATCAAATGGCAATCATCAAATAATAATCTACTTCAAGCACAAAAACAAGAATAGTCTTAGCTGAGGGAATTTAGACTATAATGCCACTCTTTTCCAATGTCCTTATTCTTTTACATAAAAACTTTTCAGCATAGTATTTATTACCTTTTAACATCATTTTTCCTGGGTATAAAAATTACTCTTTGCTTTTTGCCTAAGCCTATCGAAATGCCTTACCTTATAAAAGTCACATTGCCAAGACTTTTAACGCACATACAATTACTGGGGTTTTAAATGATCTCTCAAAAAAACAATTTTTTTAAACGTCATTCTGATATTGGGCTTGACACAGAAATTAACCATTTGTTTTATGATCAAACTTCTGTTTCCTACCTTTGAAATGCTGCAGACTGTATCTCTCTGTATTTACCATATCTATCTGATACCATAAATATTTAAGGTCTCTTTCTTAATTAAAGACTTTAGAGGAGAATCTAAAATTTTAGTACTTTAGGGTACTAGCACATAGCAGTTACTCTATCATGATAAAATAACTATCTGAGAACAGAGAACTGTATTTCTGAAAGCAGCAACAGGAGAAATGTAAAATAGCTAATAAGAATGGTTTTCATTAAGAAAAGAGTTCCCCACAATTTTTGTGCTTTATGCCTCAACTCTGAGAGATACTGTAGATATTAGATCCCAGAAGCCAGTACTGTTAGGTCGAAAAACTTTGAGTGTCTCTATATTTTAATCTCAATGATAACTTAGATCTCACTTAATCCATTCACACTAAAGAAATTTTTGGATGCAATTTAACAGTTACTTAAAGTTGACTTTTCGAATAAGCTGTCACTTCATATCAGTAACAGATAATATACTCACAAATATACACAGCAATATTCTCAGTCATTCATATATAAGAACTTGATTCTGGAACAATATAGATTTCTAGAGTCTCTACCTAAAACTGGTCATTCTTAACAGTCCAATCACATGGGTGGGTATACACTCCTCTCATGGGTATCTCTCAAAACATGCAGCATTTATTCAGCTATGTTTTCTTTTTTCTCATTTCTCCAACTGGGACTAAACCATAAAAAAACTTCACCATAATAATGAATAAACCTCAGGGTAAAAAACTGTAAAGCTAGAATGTCAAATACATTCTCTTTATTAGGGAACTTGCACTTCTTTACTGGGAGATTATGACTTCTGTAAAAACCTTTCTCTCTATCACACTGCTAAATATATAACATTTGTTCTAACTTTCTTTCCAAACTACATCATTTCTTATCATTAAGATTACAAAGTTAAGAGCTCCATAAGTATACTTCCCATATAGCCCATTACATTACTCTAATAATTTGCCTAATTCCATTTCCTTCCATTTCACTTGCATACCTATATGGCCCCATCAATTTGAATATATTTATTCCTGACTATTTAATTTAAACCTGGCTATTATCACCTTTAGATCATAATCTTTCTTCAAGTAAATTTATAATTTTAAAACATGGCAAGATACTAATAGCTTAAATAATAAGCTATTATTAGGTAAATAGCTTCATACAGATGCATATGAATTTGACATGCATACAAATTTCCTGGGAATTCTGTTAAAATGAAAATTCTGATTCAGTGGATCTGTATCTTGACTAGAACTGTAAGGCTAAATATAATAGGAACTGTATACTAAATATGAACATTGTATTCTAGCTGGTAATTTATTTCTTCTTTACTTGTATACTGAGGTTAAAGTACATGGGTGGTGGACTGTGGGAGCCAGGTTTCTCTCTGTTGGAGATGGAAGTTATAAAAGAGCAAGAAAGGAAAGTTGGGATGAATTCTGTAGTACAGGATTAGAGTTGGAGACATCAGTAGAAACTTGTGTTTACCTTACACAGATGGACAGATACAGAAACAATTACAGATACGTAGATATATGTGATTTAGTATATATATCTGTATTACCTAGCTCTGTCCACTTCGTCTGCTGAAAGGGCCTAGAAACAGTGACACCTGGGTGGCAACAAACATATCTAGCACCCAAATCTTGTTTTCTAATACTCTTTTCTCCAACAAAAGCAATCAGGGTTCTTTGGAGAAATGGCTGATTCTAGAGCAAAAATGGATGGAGTTTATAAAAAGACACAGAAGCCATCTTGAAAGAGAGCTCCCAATGGGCAAGCCTAGAACAATTTGAGCAACAAAATAAATAACTTATCGGGTTATAACCCGAAGTACAAAATACATATATGTAAGTCCATGCTTATAGAAATGAATGACTGAATGGAAGACAAATGACTTCTTCACAGAAGAATTCTATTTAATATATGTAGATACTCCATCTCAACAGAAGATGGAACTTAATTCCCAGCCCCAACGCCTACCCACTTAAGCATTGGCTAGACATAGTGACTTGCTTCCAAAGAATACAATATGAAAGAGAAAAAACAGTAATTTTACAGTGGAAAAACCTGGCAAATACTACCATGGCCAAGTGATCAGTAATACCATGTGGAAGTTATGTTCCCCATACAATGCGACTAGAAGAGGACTTCTCTGTGATATTCTTTCTAAAAACTGATAATCCTAGTTTATCCTAATAAAACCATCAGACAAATCCAAATTGGGGGACATACTACAGGATACTTGACCTATACTTCTCAAGACTGTTAAGGAAATCAAGGAAAGACTTAGAAACTCTGACAGACCAGAGGACACTGGGCAGAGTTAACAACTAAATGCAACATGGTAGCTTGGACTGAATCCTATAATAAAAAGAGCACATGAATGGAAAAACCAATGAAATCCAAGTAAAATCTAGAATTTAGTTAAGTTTTTTCAAAAAGGTATTAAAGAGTGGCTATAAATCTGGTTTCCCCTTCTGGCAAGTGGGAATCATTAATACTGTGTACACCACAGGAGTTTTATGATGAACTACGATAAATTCATGTAATGCACTGTGCGCTGTGTGTATCATGCCTGGTTCAGAATAAGGGCTCGATAATTATTATTTGCCAGTATTATTGTTTTTAGAAAAATGAAATGTACCTGTCCTCTTGCTGGAATGGCCTATGACACCATTTTGGGGGTGGGGGATTCCCCAAAAATAAAAAGTGTATGTAATAATAGCATCAATAACAAAAAAGAGTGACAAGGTACTACTTAATGACTTCAGGCAAACAGCTTCACATATATGCATATAAATTTAATATGAAAACAAATCACTTGGGAATCCAGTTAAAATGAAGATTCTGATTCAGTAAGTACGGGGTGGGACCCAAGGTTGTACATTTTGAACAAATTCCTAGATAAAGCCAATGCTGCTAGTCCAAGGACCACAACTGGAGCTCGAACTTTTCTATTTCTGTATATTTTTAAATTATCCATAAAAGAAATGTTTTCTTCATGTATTCTTCATCTCTTTGCCACAAAAAAGTACTTTTATTTTTAAACACAGAACTGTACCAAATGTAAGCCACCAGCCATCAAGATCTTATAATAAGCAATACTTAGGCAGTATTAAAAAAGGGGCAACTACACATTAATGTTTGCCCCCACATTATCTCATGCCTGTGTAGATAAAAGTAGTATGTTTGAAAGTCAAGTCGTACACAATTATCTTATCCTTACCAGTTAAAGGTCTAAATACAGTAATTGAGCTTAACCACAATCCTAAGAAATTCTGTGAAAACTTTAACTTTGTAAATTCTATTTGGAGAGAGAGTAATCTATTACTAAAGCTCCTGCTTAACAGTTTGAGTTTTCAGCGCATAAGAAATGATCTTAGATTCAGTAGCATGCACAGGATTTTTGAAGAAAGAGAAAACTAATAGGAAAAGATGAAGAAAGCACATACTGAACTGAGAAATAGGAATTAACAAAAAATGAGATGGAAAAGTCATACTTTACTGCAAATAATGACATCACAGAAAATTTCTAAAATGGGTTTCCTTAGCTGAGTGATTTCTAGCCATTCTTTGTAATTTCACATTTTCCCATCTTCCTTAAAATGCTTCTTAGTATAAACTTTTGACTTTTAAGAATGAATTGACTTTTTTTGAAAACTGAGGCAACTGCAAAGCAGGCTCAGGAAACATTACTTTAACTGACATTGCCTTTAAAAACTGTTCAAATTTAGTGAAAGAAATGAACTGGTTCTGATGGCAAGAAATCTTGCTGGTATGTGTCCACGTCAATGCAATGTTTTCCAAAATGGTATACCATAGTAGCATTCATCTGTACACTAAGAAATAGATGGTGAAAAATGGGGCCTGTGTTCAATTTAACTTTGACTTGGTGTTTCCTAAAGTTAACAGATCACTTGGACTATAGGGCTTCTCAAAGCCTTTAAAAAGCCTTTTAAAGACTGAATTTCTAAAAAGGAGATTTTCATTAGAACATTCCATTGATCCTAATTCCTACTTACTGCCTGCACAAAGAAAACCTTAAAAGTTGAGATCCAAAGGTTCTTGTATAAAACAATGAAAATATTTTCCATAAGCCAAGGAAATTTAAGTGCAACAGAGTCCCTCTAAATAAATATAAAACTTGCATACATATATATATTTAAAACATATGTAAATATACTAAATCAAGCATTATTAATGCTATAAAAAACTATAGTAAAAAAAAGAATTCTAAGAATCAGGTTGACAAAGATCAGTTGCCAACTATAGATTAATTCTAAGTGGTTAAGGGCATTACTGCACATCACCAAGTTTCTTTGCTGTGAAAGAATTTTTCAAAAGCATAATATATACTTACAGTGATTCAAATAAATTCTCAAATTTACATGGACTAAATTACATTATTGAAAATTTAATCTATAGGCAAGAGAGATTCAAATGAGTATTAAGCATATCATCAATCATTCAAAAATTAGCAAAATGTGACTATATATTTCTGGTCTTTACCTATACATCTATTCCTGAAGTAAGATAAATTTAAAATAAAAAATATCTAAGTAGAATTTGAAAAACTTAGTTGCAAATAACAACACAAATCTTTACAGCTGGGAATGATGTTTTGAAATTTTCCAGTAGTATCTTTATAAAGTTTAACTTCAGTTAAATAATAAAGTTTGTGCTGAGTTGAAACTGACGTACAGGTGCATCCTGACCCACATTCTTAGTAAATAAGTTTCAAAACTGACAGTTACAACATAGACTAAGAAACATTTTCCTGTATATTCTTCTTCCTTTCAGTCAATGGTTATAAGCTTTTCACATGAAAAGAATCATAAAAGCATTTTTTAGTGGAAAGCTAATTATACCAACCAAAAATGCCAAATTACTTCTTTATTTCATTTCATAAACTTAACCAAGGAAAAATACCTTTAAAAATTCTAGCCAATAAAAATCAAATTTTCAATGTTTATCAATTTTAAAAGCAGAGCATATTTCTCCTCTCCTCACATAGCTATGGTAACTTTTGTTTTTTTTAAAAAAAAATCCCTATATCTATAAAGTTCACCTTCTCACTTTTTCAACTAGGCACAATCTCCCTTCTCTGTACTGTCTTGTTATGAAAGCTTGAGAATGTTGGGTGAGAACCTGAGGGTTAGTGACTATGACAGGAGAGAAAAGAAAAAGGATAGCATAACAGCAGTAAGGAAGAAAATGAAAGCAAAATAGAAGAAGGTCCTCCTCCTGATAAACACCAAAGCAGTTGGAAGAACTAGATAACTCGACAACCACACTTCTCAAAAGTACATAAAACCCATATATGAGATAATGACTCAGAATTATTAGAGAATATGCTTTGGAACTATTTAAAATAAGTGTGTGCTGTGAAAGAGTCCTTTAAGTAAATCTGATTTCAGAGTTTTTTTCATCTATACTATCAAATTTCACTTACTACTTACTGTACTCCTATTTGCTCTAGATGTGGCAGAAAAATAAATAGATTACTGTAGTAGGTAAGGGGTCAGAATATAACAGCATGTGATTTCTTTGTATACTCACCTAGAGGATTTGCTCTTATTTCCTATTTTGTGGGTAGTTTGGTTCCTATGTTTCCTCTAGATATTTCTACCTATTAACCATTTCATTGTTCACTAAAGAATAAAAGAATGTGGACAAAGTGATTCTACTATTTACTTACTACAGGTCAATCTACCTGCAGAGATATGAATCAAAAGTGAGATTCAAGTTTTCTAATTTAGCCTCTCAGCTCTGATTCTACGTAAACTCTCATCTGAAACCTTATATTTTGTAAATTACGTCATAGGATGAAACTTCATCCTACATTTACTTCCACTCTCCTTATTTTACAGTTAAGAAATCATTCAGGGAACTAGTGCAGAGATAGTGTCAACTCAGGTTTTCAAGCTCCTAGACCTATACTTGTTCAACTAAATCATGCTGTTTTCCATAACTGCTCCTTTTCTTCTATGATGGTTGTTATCCAAATACTGTGCCTGTGAAAGGTACTATTTTAAGCCCTTTACGTGTAGCATCTCACTTTAAGATAAATAATACTGTAACTCCTATTTTAGAAGTACAAAAATCAAAGCCTCAGAGGTTAAATAATTTGCCCTAATTCACACAGCTAAGAAATAGAACTGGAGTAATCAGGGAGTCTGACTCCAACATTCGTATTCTTGATCTCTACATGTAAGTGTACGTAACTACAGGGATTGTGTTATTAATGTGCAGATAACTCAAACTATGGGGTCTATAGAAGAATGTAGTGCCTCTGTATTTAAAGAGGTTTCTTATTCATTAAAATAATATGGTTTATTCCCATAAACTATATCTTCTTTGCAAACACATGGCCTAAGGACTCTTAACCCATTCGTATATAATTAAAACTCAAATTTGAGAGAAAATAGGGGGAAAGAGCATCGCAGCAATACTTTAACAATACATCGGCACTATCCAAAATAACTTGTGCAGTAATAGAAATGTTTTCTATCAGCACTGTCCATCGTGGTAGCCACTAGCCACAACTGATTATTCAGCACTTGAAATGTGTCTAGTCTGACTTATGAATTTTCGATATTTTGTCACTTTAATTTAAATAGCCACATGTGGCTAGTTGTTACTAGATATTAGACAGAACAGATATAGAAAACAAACTGCCAGGAAAAGATGAGCATAGAAATTTGTACTGCCTTTATTTAGAAAGTATACTACCAGTCAAATCAATTTCAATGTCTTTTTTTACTTGCTCTAGCTTCAATTATTAACCCACACTATACAAGGCTCCAAAGAAATTTAAGACAAACTTTTTATATTTAAATTGTTCTTTGTGTATTGCAATGGAAAAAAAATAATTAAAATCTGTATTATCAACAAAGCTTCATGTATATGAAACTTTTTACCATTTGGATAGCTAAGAGAAAAAGTATCTGAATCTGCAAACTCTGCTGCCTATTAGGAAAACTAAAAAGAATCAGACGAGTTTTCAATTCTCTTCATAATAAGTACTTGATAATAAAAGTGCTTACCTTGATTCTCCACTACTGTTTCTAACACTTTCTTCATCACTGTGTCCATTCATTGTAAATATTAACAAGTTCTAAAATAAAATATAAATCTTCCCACTTTAAAAGATGAATATAAATACTGACTCCTCCTTGAATATCAAAAATTCACAGATGAATTTTCTTCAACATTCACAGGCTTCCTGGGACCCTTTTTGATTCACCTAAAAAAAAAAAAATATTAAGAAAGTAAGACAATTTCCCATAGAGAAAAAGATAGTCTATTTAGAACTTACACAAATCTATCTAAGCCACTTAGATTAGAGGTGGTAAGGAAGAGGTAGAGGTCTTTTACTCAAAATACCTAGGCTTCTATTAATTACATTCCTGACTACTAAAATTTAACACACCACTGCTTATTTCTGACAGAAAAATTAAAATATTTCTGGAGTGATAAAACTTTTAGACTAACTGCTTATTTTTGACAGAAAAAATTAAAATATTTGTGGCGTGATAAAACTTTTAGACAAATTATACCAAATATGTAAATATATGTAATTGATAACTAAAGAAAAGTGGTAGTATATAACACCCAATAATAGAAAAAGGAATCTTGTTAAATATTTTATCAAACAAATGAAAGGAGGAAAAAGGTTAGCTTTAATCAAGCACTAATTCCTATCACCAAGAACTTCATATACTCAAATGAAAGTTTTGAAACGATCACATGAGAAAAGAATAAAAGGGTATTATAATCTTAACCGGAAAAAAAAAATGTATAGGTCAAAATAAATGTTCTTTTATAGGTAAACCGACAGTGGACTGAAAAAATATATATCCAGCTTGGACTTGCAGAGATTCCATTTTAAAAAAGTAACAGAATATACACTAATATTTTTTAAGTCAGGGGTTTGAGGCAAAAATCATGGACCAAGACACAGCATTTCCACCTTTCAAGATTTCAGCACAACACTGGAAAGTCACCTACAAGCCATCAACGAATAAACAAAGGAGATCTCTGGCAGGGGAGGGAGAGGAAGAAGCGGGGGAAGGAGACGTCAGATCCTTCCCCAGCCAGAAAGTACCGAGAGCCAACTGAGAGCAGAGCTGTCCTCCGACCTCAAGAAAAGAGAATTCACTCTTACGATTATTTCCATTCCACAAAAGAGAGAGGAAAATAGGACGTTGACAACTCAATCATGGCAAACTCTGCAGCTAGATTGGGATTTTAATTCTCCAGAGACGACTACTAAGTACTCTCCAAGAACTGGTTATCTAAAAAGTAACCATTCCACGCAACATTTATTCCTAAGGTTAAATATTCATTCCAAGTAGTCAAAAAGCTTTACTGTTAAACAAGTCTTGAAAATCTAAGTATTCTAACAAACTGCCTCTTTCCTGAAAAGTCTCTTCCTTGAAAAAGTTCATTTTTCGTTCTTTTTCACCTTCCTTTAGCCTCTCAAAATGGCTTTCTGTACACTGCAACTTCCTTTTCCCCCCGCATCTTCCTTCTCCGAATAAGTCCTCCTTCTGAGACTCTTCTCATAACCATAAGTTCTGAAGTTCCAAGCGCACGCAGCTCTCTCCAGCCTTTCAAGCGTCTTAACAATGACTTCCCTAAACCGTCAAACCTCTTCTTTTCTCTTCTATGTCCCGTCTTTTAGCAGTTGCTTTGCTTCTCCTAAGTTTTCGAAGCGCTACTCGATAGGTTGTAAACCTTCCTCCTCCTCTCTCATCTCTCCATCGCAGCTTCGCTCCTATCAGCCTCCCACCCCAACGCACCACCCCCCCCACCCCCGCCCGCCTGACTCCCAGGGCCTCCATCCCGGTCGCGTACTCTCTCTTCCCGCCTCAAACTTCCCGCAAACCCGCCCCGCGCCCTCCCAGGCTCGCCTGGGCCGCCTCCCCCTCCCCCTCCCCACCGTTCCCCACGTGCAGGGAGCCCGGGTCGCAGTGGGACCCACGCACCAGCCAAATGCTCGCCACCGGAGCCTCGTAGCTCTCCCTTCGCTGCCCCGCCAGCCCCACGCCAAGGCGGCCGGGGATCGACCGCTTAGCTGCCGGCCAGTCCGGAGGAGGGATGCACTCGGCAACGCCGGCCTGCGCTCGCCACTCACACGCCCCCTACACGCCGAGCCCGTCCGCCGCCGCCGGCCTCGCTGAGCCGCCCCGGCCTTCGCCCGGCGCCTGGCCGCTGGGCCGCCGCCCGGGCACCGCGCCGCCTCCGCCCTCCTCCTGGCCGGTTCCCGTCCTCCTCGCCACATCCTGACCTGCCCGCCGCCCCCTTTCTTACCGGCTAGCGTGCAGGCTTCGTGGGGCGGAGGGAGCCGACTCGGATCGGCGGCCTCCCCCGCGGCCGGGCCCGCGGTCTCCGCCGCCGAGTGAGTCCTCGGGCTCCGGGAGTCTCGGGGTAAGCAGAAGTCCGTGAAAGGGAGGGAGAACAAGAAGGACGCGGAGGGGAAGGGGAAGGGGAAGCCCCAGCCCGCGGCACCAACGCGCGATCCCCTGCGGAGCGGATCCAACAATCAATTCATTATTGAAGCACCAACGGCGAGGGCAGCAAGAGCAAGAAGTAACCAGCCGTCGTCGTCGCCGCGGCCACGCGCGCGCTCCCGCTCCCGCCGCTTATCGGCTCCCGGCAGCCGCCATGACGCGAAAGACCGAGCGTAACCGTCTCCGTCGTAGCCGCCGCCGCTACCGAGGTCGCCGTCGCCTCCACCTCCCGCGCGACGTAAGCTCCTCTGCTCACTCCCCTTCCCCACTCAGCGCGAGGAAAGCGGGCGAGTGAGCGGGCGCGAGCACGCCGAACCCCTCGGACTGGCGCGCGCGGGCGGTGGGAGGGGCTACGTTGTGAAGTCGTGGGACGTAGGAAGAAAGCGATTGGTGTTGATGCCGGGCGGCGAGCGAGTGCGCGCACGCGCACTGATGGGAGCGCGCACGCCGATCGCGCGAAGTCCGCCGGACTCTGGTCACGGTTGTGGGCCGCTGATCCTTGCTTGGGCGCCCTCCCTTAGCCGCCCTGAGTTTAGTTCCGGGAAGTGGGAGCTGCAGGCTCGCTCCGTGCCGGTATGGACGCTACTGTAACTCGGGACGGTTGCGCAAGGATGTCGCAGTGGAGAGACTGAGAAGGAACTGGAGAAGCAGGGGGGTAGGGAGATGCTGAAGACTACGATGGGGTTTGGGGAGCCTTAGAAGGAACGCAGTACTAAACCGGGAGCCGGATCGTGCCTGAGGCCGGTCGTCCAGGCCTCGGCCGGGTCTGAGCGTCTGTCCTGAGGGGCGGGGAGGGGACTGCTGCGTCACACCGGACGGCCTGGGAACCCAACTGTTGGGCAACTGTGGTCACTTCCCGCAGCCTTCTACGCTTAGGCGGCCTACAACAGAGGCTCCGTCGGGGCCTAATGCTCCGCGTGGGCGGGGCACTTGAGAAGACTGAGAGAAAATAGAGACCGAATTGTTGACTTCTTGTGCAGTTCCCAGATTCGTTTGTGGGTAGCCCAAACCTGGTTCAGAAAAAAAAAACCTATTACAACCTTTCTAGGAACCCCTCTCTGGAGGACGGAGTAGAGGGTACGGTGCAGAATGGCTACAAAAAAAGCAATTCGAGGGACATTAGTAACTGTATATTAGTTTAACGTTCTGC
Organism: Pteropus vampyrus; assembly: GCF_000151845.1. Lineage (NCBI taxonomy): Eukaryota > Metazoa > Chordata > Mammalia > Chiroptera > Pteropodidae > Pteropus > Pteropus vampyrus. The sequence continues at coordinate 15,454,876 of NW_011888792.1, forward strand.
AATTTAGTTGACCGTTTCTATCATAACTGTAACTGCGGGCCTCCGATACAACCCTTGAGACGTGTCGAAGGAAACACTACGTTTCAAGCATGGTGGTGTCCTGTTCACTCTTTGAAAGCATTTTTTTTTTAATCAGAAATCTTTTACACATCATTATTTTTCTGGTCCACAAGTCAATCTTGAATCACTCGAAGTTAATTTTTGAAACTTTCTAATCCCATTCTTAAATTATTGGATTTGGCGTAAAGGCCCACTTTCCAAGTCAGATGAATTTGAATGTGGTAACTACATTGCCAAAATAATTCTTTTCAACGTGTGGGAAATACTCAGGTTTTAGTACTTGCTTTTTAAACAGTTCGGTTTAAAACCGTCAAAAAGATCTCACAACATAACTCCAAGAATGTATTCATTATATGGAAAGGTGTCTTCACCCTTGGGGAGTAGGGGAAGGCAAACAGATAGACATGGTCTATTCAAAAAAATGTATGTCCCTGAGCAATGAATAGTGAAAATTGAAACAGTACCATAGTTTCCAAAGTTACCTGTGCTCAGTCTCTTTATTTCTTTTTTCCCCAGTTATAGCGGGTAGTGAGGAATAACAGAGTCTTGCAAATCTCTATCTCTGAAGTCCATAAAAGTAGGAACTGATTTCTAATTTTTAATATTATGCTTTAAAAGTATAATAAAATTACCTTAATGATATGAACTTCCTATACCTCCTACTGATTTCTTTCTTGGATTACTAGAGTGGTAAGTAAAAAAATGAAAGCCCCAGAAAAGCAGTAACCGTGGGAGATAAAGAATTTTGTAATCAGAAGTATTCAGATAAGTTTTCAAATATAATTATACTACATTTTTATCATTACTGTTTGGATATAACCTATTTTACATATTTTCTGAAGGCACATCTCAAACCTCTTTAAAGTACTGATTTGCCATTTAGATGTGGTATGCTACATATATACATATATGGTTTGCTGGAGATTTATATATTTGGTAAAATCCTAGTATACTTTATGACTCCACAGACCTTTAGAATGACTGTTGAGAATGTAGAGAAATACAAGGTAAGAGAAAAATTGGAACAATCTTTTTACCATTTGTTATCTGCACAGTTAAATTCTCAGTTTCATTTTTATCTCAACCTACTGGTACTGAAAACAATAGAAAAAGTTGATAATCTCAACACATGACTTGCAAAAATTCCTGAGAATTAACATCAATCAGGTGGTCTTTATTACTCTCTGATTTCCTATTTGGGAAATATCATATTCTCTGAAAAGACTTTCTTTTACAAAATCTGGGACAGCACTTTCTGGGTCCTGAATTCTGATATGCTTTACTAGGGCAAGTTACCAGTGGGTACCTTTAGGTGGAGATAGATTGAAAACCACTTATCTGTAATTGTGAGATTGTAACATGAAAACAGTGATTACTCTGCTTTTCCGTTAATGTTTGGATGCCAAGATAGGATTTTAATTTTATAATTATGTTCTTGTTCCCTAGAAGATTTGCCTATGAGAAACTGCTAAAACAATCAGGACAATATGAAAATACCCTAGAATCTGAACCTTCAACATCAACCCCCAGGTCCTTGCCAAACAGAGGAAGAGCTTTCCAAATATGATACTTAAATTTATCAAGTCTTCTATAAATAGAACCTGTAGAGAAATCCAAGTCACTTTATAGTGAAAATTTACTGTAGATTTTCTGTTTTCTTAATCATAAATTTTATAGGAGAAACTAAGACACTATGGTTCTCACTATTGGGTAGAGAGTAAGAGTCAGTCACCTAGGAAATTTTTTCCTGGCTACACATGCCTGACACTTTTATTCTTCCCTCTTCTGATAAGCAGAATTTCTAGGTTCTAGGTAGTGTTTGGGAAAATTTCCTAGTTTATTCTGATATCCACCAACAGCTCATCTACCTTGTTAATGGCCAGTGCGTTTAGGGATTTTTACTAAAGATTCTTGCAGATGATACTAAGAGGCAACTTTGGATAAAATCTAATAGGCGTTAAGTAGATACAAAGATTCTGCTTTCCCTACTTACAAAATTAAGTGTACTTATAGAGTAAAAAAAAAAAAAAGTAGCTAACTTCAGAATATCAAATTGGTGCATTGATGGTATATCATTCCTCCTCTCCCAAATCCTTTATTTACTGTCCATTTTACCATTTATTGTCTTCAGCTTTTATTCTTAATCCCCACCACTTTGTTCATTAGGGCTTGTTTCCAGCTGACTCTGTAGGTTTCCTTCAAACTTGAGATCTTCTGAAATCACTTACTTGATTTAAATAAATATATTTAAATATACCACATATATTTACATATGTAATATTTTAGTCTTTTCACAATTTGACCCCAACATGTCTTCCCTCCATTCTTAGCAGACGCTTTACACTCTAGTCACACACATCCTTCAGGTCACTAGAAAGGTATCCTCATTGTAAATGTATATAGTCTATCTATCTTATGAATCAGTTTCTTGTAGTGTGATTTGGTTAAGTAAATTATCAAGAACTGCTTGAATTCCCTGATACAGTCGTACTGACACCCTATGAGACATGTCAGCTCTCTCACCTTCCTTTTAGGATATCGAATTGTGTATTCTGTAAATGCAACATGTCATTGTATTATAATAAAGCATTTTTTTTAATACTACATCGTGAGCTCCTTGAGCACAGACTCTGTGTGTCCCCAGTGCATTGACATTCATTCAATAAGTTGCATACTAAACACTGCTGGGGAAGGTGACTAGGAATTATAATAGTGCAAAAACAGATACTTTCAATAGCTAAAGTCTAATGCAGGAAACAATCACACTGCAAAGTTATAACAAAAATAGTATGGAGAAGCATGTGCTGTGGGAATTCATGGAGCACCCTAGTTGGAAAAGTCTACCCAAAGGAAGTGATGTGATTTGAGAAATGAAGAATTAGTATGAGTTAGGCAAAAAGGAAGTAACGAGCTTTCCAGGTAAAAGCATGGGCAAAAATTCTGGGGCCAGAGAGATGATGATGTCAATTTACATCCCAGTTTGCCAAGGATAGGCCTTTTTTTTACTTTTGGAAGTGTCCTTGTTTGGATGATAAGTTACATTGTCACCATACCTATAAGGGACTACAAGAAGCATAATACTATTGGAGAAGACAGAACTGAGGACAATGAAGCTGCATGGAGGCCAGGCCATTAAGGAACCAGAGGCTAGGGACAAAAGTAGGTTATTTCCTTGGAACAAGTGGAAACAAACCTTTGAAAGATTTTAAACTGGATAGTAATGATGGAATTTACTACCTGAAGTTTTTACTCTAGGTGTAAATTCCAAAAATGGATTAGGAGGTCAAAATAGATACAATATTCTTCAATGCAGTAGGAGGTAGTCAAAAGATTAGAAATAATTTGATGGACCAAGATAGTGTTATGAAAGTGGAGAGAGTGAATAAAAAAATATTCATTGCATTTGTTGGTTCCTCTGAATCAGATTCAGGGTTAGGACAAGGAGGGAAGCTGTAAATACAATGAAATGAAATGGAACTTAATGACATCCACTTAAAGGGTAATAGGTTTGAAGATGGGTAAGTATGGAAACAAATTTAGGACTTACTGAGTTTTTGATGCCTTTGAGTCATCCACGAGACTCAGATAGAAGTCTAGAACTGAGAAGGGAGATCTTGACTGATATTTAAAACCACTAAGTGTGTAGGGCGAAATTATGAAGTATTGTGTATACGTGAAGTAGATTTGAAGACAGCCTTGGTGTGTGCGGTGAAAAACTTTCAATTAATTTTTGGCTAGGTACAGGAAGATAACCTGGATCAGGAGTTGCAGATGTCAGAATGGTGGTGTGCAGTGGAGGACAAAGGCATAAGTGCTTCAAAGAAGAAGTGATGAATAGTATTCTGTGGTGTTGAAAAGTCACATAAAATAAGGCCTGAATAATATCTACTGGATTTAGTAATATAATGGTCATTGGTTACCTTAGCAAGAATTATTTTGTTGGAGTAATAGTTACAGAAGCCAGATCAGAGTGGAATGTAATAAATGAAGAAATTGAATCAATGAGTCTAAATTTCTCAGATGAGTTGACTTTGACTTGAAAGAGAATATGAATTAGGGGGAGGGGCAGATTTTTATTTGTTTAGGTAATGGACTTAATGTGTTTAAAAAATTATAAATGCCCTTTTGGATATATTAGAGTTAGCAATAAGAATTAGCTGAAAGAATTAACACTATTAATCATTCAAAAAGGGAAATAAATATTTAAAAAATACTAGTTCGGGAATGAGATGCCACTGTTTATAGTTATGGGCTCTAAGTGGTCACTTAATTGGTATGATTGAGAGTGTCTGTAAGCTTTCTACTTCTCAAATATATGCCTTATGCTCTACTAATGTCTGAAAAGTAATTTATAGAAATCTATTTGAAAGCATATATTCCTTGGAAGAGTAGTATGTTAAGGTAGTTCTCAACTGCCAAAATTTAGAGTTACCTGAGAAGTTTTACACTAAAAATGCTCAAGTCCTACTTCGATTCCATTCCTTTGCTCTGAGGTGGGGCCTTGATATATGCATTCTTTAAAAGCTTCCCTTTTTAAAAGATAATTCTAGTGTGCCGTTAGTATTGAAAGGCTATGACATCATTGTAGTAACACTGCATTGACTCGTAACAATTAGTTTAGATGAAATACAGAGAGAAGCAAAGAGACGTATTTTGAAAAAAGTGGTTATTAATAGGGCAGGGGAAGATTTTGCCACGTGGGGGACATTTGACAAAATGTGAAATCATTTTTAGTTGTCACAGTGAAGTAGGAATGATGCTGACATATAGTGGTTAGAGGCCAGGGATAGCGCTAAAGATCCCACAATGCACTGGGCAGTCTGCCACAACAAAGAATTATCTGGCCCAAAATGACAATAGTCCCATTGTTGAGAGAAACTGTACTATCAAGGATGGCAAGCTCTAGGTAGTATTTTTTAGTGAAATCTTAATGGGTGGGGGTTGTGGTTTGGTAAGGGTGCTAATGAATGAGGATCTACTCTACCTAACAACTTAGCCTAAACTCAGCCTTGCTTAAAACCAGTAAAAAAAGAGCCAGTACATTTGCAGAACTAAGATGTGGTTGTTGAAATAGACTACATTATTTTCTTTGTTTAAAAAAAATTAGAATGTAACTGAAACTAATTGCTGGTGGGGTACAAATCGGTTATAGATACTTTAGAAAATTGATAGGCAGTATCCATTATAGCTGATTTTGTACCTATTCGATAATTCAGCAATTTCTCGAGTCTATTCAAGACAAATGCAAATGTCTACTAAAAGTCTTGTATAGGAATGTTCATAACACTTTAATTCATTATGGCCTCAAACTGGAACAAACTGAAGTTTATTCATACAATGGAGTACTACCTAGCAATAGAAAAGAATAAACTGCTACACACTGTAACGGGTTGATCTTTGTGTTGAGTGAAATAGACACAAAAGAATTCATCTTGTATAATTCCATTTATATGAAATTCAAGAACAAACAAAACTAATGATGATATAAGTCAGGATTGTAGTATCCTTTCTGGGCATGGGTATTGATTTAGAAGGGGCATAAGGAAGCCTTATAAAATACTGGAAATGTACTATATCTTGATCTGGGTGATGGTTATATAAGTGTATTCATACGAAAAACTCCATCGAGCTGAACATTAAATTTTTGAACTTTACTGTGTATATGTGCTGTGCCCCAATTTTTTTTTAATTAAAAATTAGGGGAAAAAAGGAAACCTAATTTTAGACTGCTTGAAGTCATATCTCAAGTCCTACTCAATATATTCTCAATAAATATAAACAAATCTAATGCATTATTTAGAAAGTTAACTTCAGATTTTGAGTCAGACCTAATTTTAAACCACAACTTGATCCATTATTAGCTATATGACATTGGGCAAGTTACTTATATTGGGATTTTTTTATGACTGGAAGAACAAGAGGATCAGTGAGTTGACAGAAGTATAGAAAAACCTTTAAAAAATTTTTAGCCTTTATTCATGATCTCCCACTACTGAGAAATATTTACAGATATTTAAGAGTGGGCCACAGCAGCTATATATGTATGAGGTGATTTAACAATTCTGGCTTTGGCTAGGATGAACAACTGAATCCTATCTGGACCAATCAGATGGTCCTGAGAATTTACAATTGGGATTGAGAAAGTTTATCAGACCGCCGATCTGATCTGAGAAACATGTTAAGTTAGATCAGGGCTACTTTGTTTGGGAGCAGCACATGGAGAATGAGAGTTATGTTGCAGAACAGGAATAATCTCAGATTACTTACTATGTCACTCAGTGTTCTAAGTGTTATAACTCTCTGAGGTTGGTACTATTATCCCTAATTTACAGATAAGGAAACTGAGAAGCTTGACTAAAGTAAGTGCTAAAGCTAAAATAAAACTTAGGCAGTTTGACTTCATAGTCAATGCTTTCATGAAGCAGTGCTGACATCAAACATAGATATAATTGTCTTGGTTCCTGATAGCTTTCCAGTTCCTGAACTCAGTTCCCTTAGAAGATTGAGTCTACTCCCTATCTTTGAATTATTTATCATAATTTACCCTTATAATAAAATTTAATGTCTTTGCTTAAGCTGACTGAATTGGATTTCATCCATTTGCGATTGGAAGAGTCTTGCTTCAGTTTGACTATGAATGGGGCTGTGAATAACAAACCTCAAAGAAACAAACTGGCTGGGTTAAGGTCCAGTAGCAGGTAATGAAGAATTTGTCGCCCTAAAATGAGAACTTGTTACCCATTGTTATGCAATAGTAAATCTTTTATTCAGATTTTCTCCAATGATGTCTTAGAACTCAGACTATACAGGCACTGAGGTGAGGCATTAGAGAACTTGGTAGCCAAATATAAAAAATGCCAAGTACATTGGTTTACTATATGTGGAGTTTTGAAAAATACATTAGGAATGAGGAATTTGAAACAAAATTTTCAGATGAAAGATTGGAGCAAATTTGGCAATTATTAGAAGCCAATTTGCCTTTGATCTGGGAATATATAACGAGATCCAGAAATTATTCAAGGAGCTAATGAATTGCAACAATTTTTTTTTTTTTTTTGCCATCTTGTTTCTAATGACTTTTTACATTGAAAACCAGAAAGTGAAATTTCAGCAATAGGAATAAGACTTTCACAAGGAGGAGCAAATGATATAAAAGAACTCTAATTCCTTAGCTTCTTCCAAAACATTTTCCACTGCCCATCCCCTTCCATACCTCACAAAAGTGTGTTTATCCGTCACATTGTCTATTACTGGCCACTAGGATTGGAATGCACTATGTCTGAGAATATTACTAAATGGCAAACTGCAAGCTGCCATGCCCATTTTTTCTCTTTGCTTTGAGGCTAAAGCAGAGAACAATGAGGATGGGCAGAGTCCCAGCTGTTGCTAAGAAACAGAAGTTCAGAAGAATTGACAACTTAAGGAGAAACCTGACCCACCAAGGTTTTAAGCGTTAGCTAAATACAAAAGGAATCTCCCTAAAAGAAAATTGGCAGGCCATTCTCCACAGTAGAGCAGTCGCATGCCATAAAATTCTGAAGTAGACTCAGACCACAGGCTATCTCAACCCCTCAAGCGCTTCCTGTTCTTGAGTACAAAAGAATCTGCACCATCCAAAAGTGGGTACCCTTGCCCCAAATGAGGAACCTTAGTGTCCTTTGTCAGGACTGGCCTTCAAGGAGTCTGTAAAAGAGGATCCAAATTGGGTGCAGCCAGATTTTCTAAAACTGTCTAGAAGTGAGTCAATTAACTCATGCTCTATAAGACTTCCGTGGGCCTGTTATTTACTATCCCACTCCAGCTGTATACAACATATACTCTAGTTGAGCTAGTTAAATTTATACTTAATCCACAGATTGCAGAATTAATTCAGATATTTCTTAGATGTACTTTATATGCCTATCCTCAGGCTAGGTACATGAAAACAGTATTAAGATGGATAAGAGTTTTCCTCACTTAGAGTTGAGAAAAACTATTTGGGGAGAGGGAGAAAAGAGAAGAATAAGGAAATAAGGTTACAAAGTGGGATGGATTCTGTAAAGAAAAGATAGGATATTATCAGAGTAAAGAACAATAAATGGGAAGAGCAGTAGAGTGGTCAGAGAAAGCTTCTTTGAGCTGTAACTGGAAAAATGAGGTGAAGTCTATTGTCGGAAGAATAATGGGGAGGACAGGAAGGAGAACAAGAGCAAAGACCGTAAGTTAAGAAAGAGTTTGTTACATATGATGAGCTGCAAGTATAGTTAAAATTTAGGAAAAGCATAGAGAACTTGAGTTGATATTAGATTGAAGAAACAGTCAAGGAACCTCCTTTGATCCAGAGTCTTGTGGAATATTTGGGGTTTAACTGCAAACACAAGAGGATACCATTGGAAGTTTTTACACCAAAGATAACATAATCTGATTTACTTTCTATATGATTGTCCTAGCTGCTATGTAGAAAATGAATAATATTAGCAAGAGTGAAAGTGGTTCTCTACTCTCTAGGTCTCCACTTAAGAAGTTATTCTACTATATAAATGGCCGTTAGGATTACAGGAGTAGCTTTGGAGTAGATGTAGAGAAGATGGAATCCAAAATAAATTTGGGAAGTAAAAGTTACACTTGAGTTAAGGTCCTTCTATTACTATACAATATTTAAATATATTAATAAATAATACGAGCATATTATTTGGAAATGAGGACATAAAAATTAAAAAACTAGAAATATTGAAGGTAGTTGAGAGTGAAAAGGGGACTACTGTTTTTAATTATAAACATTCAATATTATTTTCTTATAAAAATTATATGTGTATATGTAAGTGTGTGTGTGTGTGTGAGTGTGTGTGTGCAAGCTTTGCTGTGAAAGGCTAGAGAGATGTGTGATGGTAGGTGGAGGAAGTCAAAGAAGGACTTTTGTTTTAAGTAGAAAATACTATATTGGTGGACTGGCATGAATAATAAGCAGAGAATAAAATTTGATGATGTGTAGTAGACAAATGAAATAACTGAAGAAGCAAAATATTGAGAAGAGGAGAAAATATAGCTGTCAAGAGTTTCCCATGATAGGAAAAATGACACTCTTTCAATTTTAAGAGAAAAGAAGGGCGAGAAGATGAGTGCATACAGATGCAGAGAGATTTGAATACTTGTTAGAATGAAAATGAAATAAATCCTTTCTGATGGTTTCTGTATTCACTTATGGAGTAGGATCATCCATTGAAAAGCTGTAGAGTGAAGGAGTTTGCAATAACAGGAAAAAAATATGACATTTTCACCTCAGAGAATGTAACGATGAACTTCCTAGGCAAGTACAGTAGGAATTCCAGGTTGGCTTCTAAGCTAAAGTGAGCTGGGCAGACAGGAGAGAGTGGACTAAATAGTAGTTCAAAATCGATATTTCACAGATACTGCAATTATCAGTCTTTACATGGTCCAGAGTCAGTCCGGGGTATGAATGAAGTTAAGTAATAGTTTTTGGAGGTGGTGAAGTTAAAGAATTAAGCTTTTTCCAATTTTATGTTAAACAGCTTGGAAGTTGCCACTCTGTCCTAACAGACTGAAAAATCAACAAATCTTCTTGGATGAATAAGAGAGGGGAGGACACAGGACAAACCTCTGCCCACGGGATTGGATATACAGGCAAGTATAGGTAGTCATAGTTTACCTGAGCAGAAACAAGCAGAAATCACTGTAGGAACCAGTCCAGGATAGGAAAATCTGAACTGTATAACTGATGAATTGCTGGAGGCTCAGTGCAGACAAATCAGAGCTAAAAACTTCAGGAGACTCAATCAAACAGAGGGGCCCACACAATATGGTGATATTTACCTCTAGGAGCTCAACTCGATTCCCATAGTAAATATCTGACAAAATCCCCTGTGCTTCAGGGGGGATTATAAAAGGAATTATTTTGAAATATATCAGAGCACTCTTTTCTAAACAAGGCCTGAATTCAGTGGAAACTAGTTGACCAAAACCTAACTTGCTACATACAGTATTATCAGTCTGACTGACCTAGGGGAAGGGAAATACCCAACTCCAGCTGACTCTAGCTACCCTGTCCTAAAGGAGAAAAACAAAACAAAACCAAACCTGAGAAACACTTGTGAGAGTCACAGTCCAGAGACATAGGCACACTAAAAGACTGAGACTAATCATAGGACTAGTGAATGCTTCCCCTCCCCTCACATCTCACCACCACATCACTAAAGGCCTGTTTACAACAGTTCCTTTTACCCAGTACGACAAATCCAGCTATCTGGAAAAAATTACCAGGCATACCAAAAGGCAAAACAAACAAACGAACAAACAAAAACCCAAAACACCACAATTGGAAGAGACAGAGGAAGCATCAGAACTAGACATGGCAGGAATGTTGGAATGGCCACATCAGGAATTTAAAACAATATTTAATATGCTAAGAGCTCTAATAGATAAAGCAGATGGCATGTAAAAGAACAGGTGGATAGTGTAAGCAGAGAGATGGGAATTCTAAGAAAGAACCAAAAAGAAATGCCAGAAAAAAATAAAAACCACTGTAATGGAAAAAAAATTGGGAGACTGTCGTTAGATAGGTCATCTATATATATTTTGTAAGTCACTGAGAATGATTATGTATAGTCTTGGAAAGGGAAAATATGATAGTAAACCAGGAACTAAAATTGGCTATAAGCAAGGGAGTGACTAGAAATAGACAGCTATAGAGGACTGACAAGTGGTAGAACCAATGGCATTAGCTTTGAAGGCCCTTATATTCTTGAAGGCAAGGAAGACACAGGCCCCAGATCCTGATCCTGGGATTCATAATGTAGGAGGAAAGAAAGTCTTCACTTGAAAAAGATATAGTCGAATCATTATTAAACAACCTAGAATCAGTTAATTCTACGAATATAGGTCTTAATTCAATAAAGATATTTTATTCAACTATATGTTGAATATTTGTGTATTGTGCCATTTGTTTTAGGTGTCTGAGATAGAGCAATCAATAGCAACAAAAAAGATCTCTGCGTTTTTTTGGAACTTATATTCCTTTGAGGGCAGCCAGAAAATAAATATGTTAAATCTGGTAGTGGTAGGTGCTATGAAGAAAAATATATATACATTGGGAGGGATAGAAGGTCATGGGGATGGTATTTTAAACAAGGTCACGGAGAGTTTCTCTGATAAGGTAATAGATGTGTGAGCCTACAACAGAATAAAGTGATAAGAGATTTGCAGATATTTGGCAGGGGCAGGGGCAGGGGCAGGGGCATTCCACATAGAATGAAGAGAAAGGACAAAAGCCTCAAGGCTGGAGTATGCTTATTATGTTTGTGGAACAGCACAGAATCTAATGATACTTCAGTGGAGTGAGCATTCTCATATTAAATTTTTAAAATTATACTAATTTTTGAATTAATTTCAGGAAGTAAGAATGTTCATTTAGCTAGAAACTTCTCTGAGTCTTTCATATTTAAATTCTCCATAGATTGTAATTTTTCAACTTGAAATTTGAAGTATTTGGAGACTTGGTATAACACTTATAATAAGGCATAAATGCTTTATTTTTAAAAACATTTTAAAATCAATTTGACTTTATGGTTTCTTAATATTATTTGTTATTGCGGATCACCTATTTTTTTTCTCTGACTAGTTAATATCACTTTAATTAGAAAAATGTAAGTAAAAATTACATGAAGCTATTGTCTCATATATATCATTAACAAAACTTCTAGGTGAAATGATAGATGAGCCTGTATGATTCATTTGAAATAATTAGCCAAGACAAATAGATATATTTAAAGGAAGGGAAAATAAGTACAAGTACTTTGTCTAAGTTTGACATCCTATGGGTCTTCATAGTTAAACTAACATCTAATTTTAAATGATGATATATTGATAAGTAAAACTCATTAGATATTTTCAAAACTGTTCAAACAAACTTCTTTTTAAAAAACTATCTTTATAAGACAAAAAGTACAGTCCAGTAAAACTGCTACAAGGAAGAGAGTGGCAATAGTTTCCTGCCTGTGTTTCATACTTTCATTTCTGCCCTATTCCCCTGACCCCCAAATCTATTCTCAACATAGAAACCAGAGGGGCCTTTAAAAACATAAAACAAATCATATTGCTCCACTGTTTAACACCCTTTCATGGAAAATTCAACCTTCTTTCCATGGTCTTCCAAGAGCCTGCATAATCTCACTTCAGTTTAACTCTCCAAAGTCTTACTCCCATCATCCTCCCCCCTCTACTCATTATGTTCCAGCCACTTGGCCTCCTTTCTTTTCTGAAACCTGCCAAATTCTTTTGCACTAACAGGCTTTTGCTCTGGTGGTTTCTAGGCCTGGAATGCTTTTCTCAGCTCCTCTCATGCAGGCTATTTGTTAACCTTCGGTCTAGATGTCACTTCCTCAGAGAGGCCTTCTAAACAACATTCTCTAAAGAGGCCTTCCTCAGTTACTTTTTCTAGTTACTGTGTTTATTTTCTTCAGAGTAATGATCATAATTTACAATTACCTCATTTTACTTGTCTTACTTTTCTTCTGTCTTTTCTCCCACTGGAAGGTAAGCTCCTTCATAAGCTGACATGATGAAAGATTTGGAAAAGTTAAGAATTTTGTTAAAAGTAAATTTTGTAGGATTTTTAAAAAGCAATTAAAAATTATAAGTAAAGTGTCTGTGGCCATGCCACCCTAAACACACCCGATCCCATCTGATCTCGGAAGCTAAGCAGGGTTGGGCCTGGTTAGTACTTGGATGAGAGACCACCTAGGAAGACAGGTGTAAAAAAAAAAAAAAAAATTACTAGTAAAGCATATAAGTTCTACAGAAAGGAAATAAAATCATAGTATCCTATTGCCACATTATTATCGATTTCAATATATTATAGTGACATAATTTTATTGGAGTGGTAGGGGTGAAAGCAGTATGTGAATGCTAAATGCCCCTGTGGAAGTGGGCATTATTGATCCAACATCCACCACCTTTCCCCCTTTGCATATGGCTACATAGTCCAGGTGTAGCGGTTGGGCTCATTAATCTAAATTCATTAGTGTAATCCAATCCCTTTGCCACTCTAATAAATTGATAGATGGGCAGGCCTAAGCCAAAAAATTTATGGTATTCCCTAGACCATAGGGGATGGTTCAGGAATGAACATATTACTCAGTCTATAGTATAGAGATCTAAGAGTTTGTCAAGGAATTCAGAAAAGGGATGTCCTTATTGTAATGTGAAAGATCAGAGAATGAACCTCTTTCTTCCTCTGGATGTTGGGTGTGTCAGTGTGAAACCAGGAACTGTTATAGATTGTTAGCCCCACAAGAGAAGCAGTCTAAGGTTGGAACCATCACACAAGGGAGAAGGGAACTAAGAGAACCACAGAGAAATGGAGCTAGAGCCGCTGAACAAAGCTGACTCGGGTTCATCAGAAACTGTGGAAATCAATGCATTTCTTATGTCTTAAACTGGCTGAGATTAGGATTAATAGAAGTTGAGGCATCCTAACTGACAAAATCCTACTCTCTCTTAACAAAAATTGGATATTATCTAAGCTGTTAATATATATTATTTAGAAAAATGGAACTTGCTAGCATAAGAAACAGCTTTAAACACTCCAAACACTTTTTTAGAAAAAGTCTTTGCCTCTGGAAAACAAGGACTAGGGATAAAGAGAAGAAAGATGAGGCACAATCTATTCTTTTTGATTGTTAGCCTTTCAAACAAATAAAAACTCCTGAACTGATGATAGTTTTGGTGTCAGGCAAATGATAAGATCAGATTTGTTTAGTGTTGAAAAGAGCAAACACTACCTTCCATGTTTTGCCCTGCCCCGACCCACACATATGGGGCTAGGAAAAAAGAGAAGAGAATCATGTCCTTTTTGAGTATAAACACACTCATAACTGAGCTCCACTTAATCTTAAGGCCACTGTAACTCTTTGGAATGAATAACCAACTCTCTCCATTCCATCTGTAAAACACACTGACTGATGTCATTGGCATGTTGAATCTCTAAATGCTTACAGGTGGTAAGCTACTCTAGTACAACCTACATTTCTGCTCCTATAAGTTGAAATGTGTATTTAAAGAAATTATATGTTTGTTCTTAAATCTGTTAATGCTGATTGTACTTGTTATTGCAATTATATAATTGAAAAATTATGTAAACTAATGAAGAAGGCAAACAATTTCTATGAAAATTTCATGAAATGCTTTTGAAAAACGGGTTGAGTCTGGCACCTACAATCAGGGCTACTACTTGGTTAGGCTTGTACTAGTCTATGGTCATTCTTCAGGATTCATCCAGGTTTTGCAGGGGCAGACAGGTAAATTAAATGAAGATATGCTAGGGATCATATATTAGTCAGGGTTCTCCAGAGAATTGAACCAATAGGATATATATAAAAGGAAATTTATAATAAAGAATTAGCTCACACATTGTAGAGACTGAGAAGTTTCAAGATCTGCAGTCAGCGAGTTGGAGATCTAGCAGAGCTAATGGTAGAGTTCTAGTCGTTGTCCAAAACCTGAGAACCTGGAGAACCTGATGGTATAGGTTTCATTCGAATCTGAGTCTGAAGACAGGAGAAGACATGTCCCAGCTCAAAGACAGTCAGGCAGAGAAGGAAAATTCTCCCTTACTCAGCCCTTTTGTTCTGTTCAGGCCTTCAACAGATTGGATGAGGCCCACCCATCTCATCTAGAAACACCTTCACAGACACACCTAGAATGTTTAATCAAATATCTGGGTAGCCCGTGGCTCAGTCAAGTTGACATATAAAATTAACCATCACAGACCACCACCCAGGCATCCTTATGATTCTTATAAGTGGCACTAATCTCTGTCATTACCACTTAAAATTTGAGAAAAATTTTGGGGAAAGACTAGGAGAGCCATTATAATGTATACTTGTCATAATGTTGTGCTGTCCTTTCTTACATTACCTGGCTATCTCTATAGTCGACAGGTTCTGGGTCTAAAATTGGCTCAGATCTCTGAATTGGGCAAGGGATCATGACACTTTTTATTGTAGTGACCACCCTCAGTCTCCTCATCCATTCTTGCTTTCTTTGATTACAAGTGTTAGGCAACACCCTCGCCCATCTATTTTACCACTAGGACACTAGGTTCTATAAACCGTCTCCACAACTCTTTCCAGGTTGAGTTCCCATGGCTGTCATTCTGATTTGCCAATCATTGTGAACTGGGAGGGTGGGTCTCGGTGTGATTTGCCAATCATTGTGATAACAGTGATTCCCCCTGACTCTGGCATTAAGTTTTGCCTACTGGATCTAATGTGCTTCTGGTCTCAGTATTCCTACTGCAATTAATAAGCCAGGTTCTATGACAGCATCTTCTACTGTGAGCCCTGGCCTTCAGAGGTGGGTTGTCACTGAACTTCTTAGTGAGTCTTTTGTCTCACCAGGGCATTTCTGGTGGCCTTGGTGAATGGTGTATCCTCTGGCCCCTTGCATAGAACATAATCCTCCTCCCTTTGGGCTTCTGATGTTATATATCTATTCTAGCCAGCATACTTACCTGAGCTTTTTAATTTCATCCCTCACTATCTGCCATGGCAATTCAGGCATTTCAAAATCTCTCGGCAGGGACCATTACTTTTTTTTAAGGAACCATCCTAACAGGGAGTTTGTACCATCCTCTGGGACCCTGCCAGGATAGGGTGTTAAATCCCATATCCCAAGAATGCCCCCAAATCAATAAGCTCACCCTCATTCAGTCTTTCATTCTAGCTCTTTTGATCAAGTACCCTCAAAATCCAGTCTCAAATACTCCCTTGTTTCCGGCCAGTATATGCTGACTAATTCTTGCAGCAGCTTCTTTGGGGTACAGGTCAGGCGTAGCACCTTCTCATGTGACTTAACCCTAGTCATTGGCGTGGCAGCCATGAGAGGATGTGGGGTAAGTTTCTGAGAGGGCCCTCTGTTGCCTTGCTCAGAAGTGCTTTCTGCAATGGCTCTCTGCTGTGCTATAGCTGTTAATAAGAAAGGTGGGCAACCTCTGTAGACTCTGAGTGTTCAGAGGAATCTCAGGAGCCAGAATTTTGGGGGACATACACCCAAGCTGTCCCCATCCCATGTGTCAGGGTCCCAAGTTTTCCAACAAGTTACCTATCCTTGACTTAAATTGTTTTTGAAGCTTCTTTATGGTTAAGTTCTGAGTCCAGTGTCCAAGTTTTTTCTATTTTCCCAGAGTAAGAGATAAGAGCTTCTTTGGAAACTACTAAAGAAGCCAAGGGGGGGAAAAAAAAAAAGTAAAAGGAAAAAAAAGAAGCCATCTGGCCTACAAAGCGAGTTTTCACTCATTTGTTAATTGCTCTCAGGTTTTTGTTAACCTTCTGTAGGCCTCAGTGCAATGTAATGATAGCTTGTATCCATTGTTCATACACATATATACACTTTTGAACTGCCAGGGCATTCCTCTGCATCAGAATAAGCTCCCAAGTCAAAACTGGTGAAAGTTTTAGTAACAGAGTCAACACATTCTACCAAATATCACCTATGATGAGAAGTTCATTGACAGTTCTGATGAAGTGGGACAGTTCTGATCTAACTCCCCAAACCCCCATTTACTGTCTATATTTTCAGACTACTCCTTTTACTGATCGTGTCACTTTGGGTATTCTAAGAAACAGAAGATGACATGAAATTAGGAATACATGAAGTCTACTGGGGAAAAAAAAGATGAAGAGAGAGGAAGCAAGATTGGGAAAGGAAAGCTTCAGATGTGGTACAGAACTGATGAAATCTCAGCCAACAGAATGTGGAGCTCTGAAGCAAATATTACCTGTTAGTGAAATCCTACATTGGGCAGAAATGGCTAGGCCCTAGTACCGCTATCATGCTTAGTCGCTGGCTCAGGGCTACCAGGGAAGAGGTCGCCTCAACTGGAAAACAAGAGCAGATCTTGAAAATGCTACAGATGGAGGCAGTTAGCTTAGTAGCACTCATTGCAACCTAATGGCAAGTTCTATCTTAAAGGGACGTCTAAATAGTGCACTTCCCTACTGATCTAGCCTGAGAAAGCTCAGGGGTTGCCACCAACTAATAACTAGAACTTGATCAAGGTGGTGGAGAGGAAGGCTGAAACATGGAGGGCTGTTTGAAAGCTGCTGAAGAAGCAATTGGAACACTAGATCACCCCAACTCATTATCACTAGGCAAAGGACAACTGCAAACTGCAGTTTTATTGGAACACAGCCATGCCCATCTGTTTACACATATCTGTGGCTGCTTTCATGCTACAATAGAGTTGAGCAAATCAGAAGTATTTACTACCTGCCCCTATATGGAAAAGTTTGCTGACTCTTGATCTGTGCTCTTAAGTTTATTTATATCTTTGTATTTCTGTGGTACAAATACTATAAAATGGTGTGCTGCTACATATCTCTTCTCAACTCTGAATTCAGAGGAATCATGTTGGCAACTTGAAACTGGCTGTGAAGGAGAATTTTTACTACAGACATAAGCAAATGCTACAATTCACGTCTTTTTCTTTTTGAAGAGCTGCTGCTTGTTAAACATTTACCAGCAGTATTTATTGCTACACGGTAAGTGTTGTGATCTGAACTGTGTCCACCCAAAAGTCCTATGCTGAAGTACTAACCCCCAGTACCTCAGAATGTGACTACATTTGGAGATAGGGTCTTTAAAGAGATAATTAAGTTCAAATGAGGTCATTAGGGTGAACCCTAATGAAATATGACTCATGTCCTTATAAGAAATTTGGAAAGAGACAGATACAGAAGGAAGACCATGTGAAGATTCAGGAAGAAGATGGCCATGGACAAGCCAAGAAGAGAGGCTTCAGAAGAAATCAATCCTGCTGACACATTGATCTCAGGCTCCTAACATCACAGAACTCTGAAAAAAAAAAAAATTTCTTGCTGTCTGAGCCCCCAGTCTGTGGTATGTTGTTATGGCCGTGCTAGAAAACTAATATAGTAAGTGATCCAAGAAAGTATCAAAGTTCTTACAGAAGTAAATGTATTGAAAAGACTTTCAACGAGCTTTGACATAGTGTCTGCACCCCACTGTCTTGACCCAACTGCATTTTGGTGACACTTAATAACCGGTTGGGCAATCCAGATGCCAAGTCAGACTTTTGTACTCCTTAAAGACCAGTTCCTCCCAAGAAATAAATATTATGCTACTAGGAGGACTATGCTAGTACTAGAATATATATTTGTGTAGACTATTGGAAAAGCATTTTTATTACTCCTTTAGGTATAATTTGACTTTAAACTGTTTATAAATACTGCATTTTTAAAAACAAAGTATTTTAGGGCATATGCTACTCTTTTCCATTCAGTTTAATATTATAGAAACTATGCTCAGAAACACGTTTTTGAAATGTGGATAGACAAGATTTGAATTCAGTTTATAAATACAATCATCTGCTCACATGTACTTTTTTTTGTGTAGTTTTGATACCTAAATGTGAAGTCAGTAAATGAAAAATGCTTTTTTTTCTGGTCCTTCAAACATGTACAATATATATCTTTAAATTCTGCTAACATGAAA
Organism: Pteropus vampyrus; assembly: GCF_000151845.1. Taxonomy (NCBI): domain Eukaryota; kingdom Metazoa; phylum Chordata; class Mammalia; order Chiroptera; family Pteropodidae; genus Pteropus; species Pteropus vampyrus. The sequence continues at coordinate 15,473,443 of NW_011888792.1, forward strand.
AAGGAACAATTCCTAAAACATGTACCATTTACTAAGAAATTTGTTAAGTATGTAGGTGGTGTTGAGCACTTTTCAAGATAGAATATTTAAACTGTGTGTAGTAATAGGCACGTATCTCCTCTGGACAATATGGGTTAGTTTAGCAATTCTAAATTTTTTCATGTATTTATCCTTTAGCAGTGAAGCGCTCTTTAAACAAAAGTTTGTTTAGAGTCTTATGAAGTGAAAGAAGTAAAAGTAGAGATGCTAGACTTGAAGTTAGGGTGGGATACAGAGGTTCTTTCAGTCAGCACCCCTCCATCATCCTAGAAGTCCTGTAGGCAGTTCTAAGAATCCTGGGTGCCTGAGAAACACAGCTGGGAAATTGTGGAACAAGTACTAGCTAAGAATCTGAAAGCTTCGCTCTGACTTTGTGACTTTGAGGGGGTCATTAACTCTCTCTGGTCTTTGGTTTCGTGATCTGTACAGTAGAGATGTAAGATATAGATCTCTAAGGCACCTCCCAGCTCTAAAATTCTATGATCTCCAGTTCTACCTGGTGACAAACCATTCAACATCTGTCCGGCAAATACCAGAGATTTAATCTAAGTTCATGAACAAGCCAGGCTATGCCAAAGGGGAAACAATTCTTGCCTCTGCACTCTGCATTGTCTTTAACTCTAGAAGCACATTCCATTTTCCACATTGGCTAAATTCAGCTCTGGTCAGGAATTATCCCAACATTTCCTGATTTATCTGGCACAGGTAAGGAATGTTTATGTTGTAAATTGAATACTCTGATTTCTGGTACATAAATATCAAATGGAACATAAACCTGGCACATAGAAGGCATTCAATAAACAGTTGTCATCTCTTGTGACTATGCTAAAAAACACTGAATTGTACACTTTGAAAGGGTGAATTTTACTGTATGTGAGTTATATCTCAATTTTAAAAGAAGTATATGAATGAATGAAATAGTTATATTTTGAATGTAGAAGTAAGAGAATTCATGTTGCAATTTTAAAATGCTGATTTCTGATGCTTGGAATAAAACCACCACAACCACCAAAAAAATTAAAAATAAAAACAAAATACATTTAAATCAAATACCTAATAGCACCATTAGTTGTCAGGACACATTAAAGATATTTGGGATACATCTTTGAACTTGGAGATTTTGCCAAGCAATAATAGACATTTTCTTGCTGCTTTTTCAGAGGCAGAATAGTGACTAAACCAGCTCTGCTCCTTTATGGCATTTAAAAATATTTTTATGTTTTGTAAGTATTACACTTACCTTTAAATACATGGATTCATGATGTCTAATATGTTTTATATTATTTCCTTGGGTCAATTTCTTAATGCAATGATAGCCATGTGCTTTCTTTCTCAATAACTGTAAAAATTTACAATGTTTGCTCAAACTCACCTGAATGTAGTATTTTAATATATGTCTTCCTTTCTGAGTAAATGAATATTTATTGAGAGGAGAGGTAGGAATCTTATGTTAGCTTAAAATAAAAATGTTTTGTATCTGGTTTATTTCTTATCTTCACCATATAATTAACAGGAGAGGGCAGTCATAGACTACTTTCAAGAATCCTATAGTTTATATATATTTCAGAGGCAAAATCCTATAATTCTGCTTTAAAAGCACTTCCTTCATCAACGTGCTACATGCTACTTGAACTCATTGCTAATGAATAATTTATATCTCCAATGTATTCCTTAGAGCATGAAGGGTCCTTAATAATTATCTAGCCCCCTCATTTTATAGGTAAGAAAATGAAAGCCTGAAGAGCTTACATGATGTTTCCAAGTTTACCTAACCACTTGATGGCAGAGTTGGTTTAATTTTGTCCTTACTATCATTCCCATTTCCACAACAAACCATTTCTTTAATGTGTCCATGAAATGGAAACTATTTATGAACTTGGTAGTGGATTTAGAAGACATCTGAAGAAATTTAGGCTTGAGTAAGGTCAGGTTTACCCCCTCAGAATTACTTAATAAAAATTACTAATAGAAAAATTATTAATTTACATTATCTGGATTCACAAATCGGATGCCTTTTCCCGGTCCTATTACCTAGCTTTCATTAACTATTTTTCTATTAATATATTAATAGTTATATACATGTGAATTCTTTACAAAGAAGACTTGAGACAACCCAGAAAGATATTTTTAAAAAACATAAAATTCTTAGGTTTGTTTTGCACTATATAGTATTGTTAAGAGGATCTATAGAAATCGTTACTTCCAGTACACTATGGTGACCTCTATATGTCTATTAAAATTATCCTTAGCAAGAACTTTGATAGGCTTTGAAATTTTCTGGCAAAAAATTATATTTGTTATTATTTAAATCATTCTAAGTAATATAACATAGTTCCCAGCATAATGCTGCAATATGAGGAAACTGTAAATATCAGAAGCATAGGAAAGACTTTGTATTGACATGTTTCTTTTAGGGAAGAGATGAATACCCTCAAATTTGCTTCTTCCATCCAGATCTATGCTGTCTCTGTGTCTGGGATAGAGTTGGAAAATTGTTCTTACTAGGAGATTCAGCAACAACAGCAGGTTTAGTCAGTTTACTCAACATATTTGTTACATCACCAGAATACTTCTGTTATCAGTAATCGTTTTCATCATACACATACACACACAAAATCTCACACAAACACACACAGAGACACACCACACACACACACACACACACACACACACACACACCCTATAAAAATGTAAATGTGAATCTAAAGTGGATATTGTGCTATGACACCCAGATTCCAACTCCTAAAGTACTGAGACACTCATGCCACACCTGCCTAGAGTGTTGGCTGCTGACTGCTCATAGCTACATGATTTTGACTAAAGAAGCTATTGCATCCAAGTTTAAACGCTCTCTGTCCATGTGGGATACGAGGACGAGGCACCCTTGCTATAATCATAACTTCTCCAAAGGGCTTCAGAGCTCCCAGAGGTCAACTGAGTCCTCTGTTACAACTGCATCACAGTTTAGCTTCTTCCTCTATCCAATCCTACTTCTCATACCTCTCACAGATCTTGTTCCCAAGAGTAACCCACACCTCCCAACAGACCTCCTACCTGCAGATCTTAGAATCTTAGGGTCTGTTTCCTGGGATTCCAATGTGCAACAGTAAAAAGATATGTATATATGGAAATAAAGGAAGAGAACAAAAGAAATTTGAATGAGCTGATTAATTTGGGCTATCACATGTGGCATAATCATGGGGGAAACAATAAGAAAACAAGAGTTCGATGTGAAATTCATTTTCTTAAATACCACTGGGTACTATTTTATCTATATTCCTTTTACTGGATTATCTTCTTCCATTTATCCCTAAATTTTAGACAACCTCATCCTTCCATCCTCCACTCTCTTTTCCCTATATGATTCCATGAGCAATCTTTGCATTCAAATTAGTCCTATAAAATTAAATAATACTTACACACAAATGGATTCCTAAATCTTTAACTCTAACCTCTTTTCTGAGATCTAGACGAAAATTTCCAAAGATTTTTTTGAACTCTCAACTTGAATTTTCTACAGACACTTCAAATTCATTGTGTTCAAAACTAATCCTAAAGATAATGCGTCCATGAGGGTAACAAAGCTGCTCCCCCACAGAACCTCCATCTCTTTTTAATGTAATCACTATTTTCCCAGTTCCCCAAAGTATATTACCTTAATTATTGTTATTCTTCCTCTATATCGTGCTAACAATTTGTCACCAAGTCTTGAAAATTCTTATCAGAAATGTGTCTAAAATCTATTTTTTCCTCTGCTTTATTCAGGCCCTCACTTTTTTTTTTCTATTTTTACCCCAAAGTCTACCTACCTACGTATCTAATTTTATTCCTTTAACCATTCTCCTATTTTCTCTTTCAACCCTTTACCTCTTAAGTAGTCCAACTCACTGTGTACCACTTAATTGTAGGCTTTTAAAAGAAAGCACCCAATGGTATTTGCGGAAACCATTTTGGGCCCCCATTCCTTATTTCTGGTTCATTTATTATATGTATCCCGAGTCTTCATTTCACCTCTTTTACTTCCTAAACTTAGCATTTATTTCTAAGTTCTGGTTCTTAAATCTTGAGTATTGAGATCCTGACTTGGATTTCTGTGTTCTGACATCTTTAGGTAATGCAGTCACCATTGTCATTCTCATTCCCAGTGGCCTGCATCCCAGACAACCTAACACTCAATCCCTGTGTGGGGACAATGGAAATTTTGCTCCTAACTGTTGATTCTAGGAACATACTTTTCTTGAAGATACATGCAAAAATATACTTTGTAGCAACAACCTTTTCAAGAAATACTTTTTGAGCGCACATTATATGCTAGATGCTGTTCTGGCTACTAATGGTATAGCTGTCAACAAAAATCCTTACACTCTAGTGGAATAAGTACATCTGTTGAAACCCAGAGATGGGGGTGGCGGGGAATGCTGACCACAATATTTATACATAAACACCTGGCTGAACTAGTTTGTTAAAAAGAGAAACAGCGTGTTCTGTAGGTACCAGCATTTCCTCCCACAGCTGTCCAAGGGATCTGCAAGCCATCACTGCTTCATCTTCTCAAACATGTCTTGGGGTCAATAAGAAAAACTGTCTTTCTTGCTTAAGCAACTGCAAATCCATATGGAAGCCCAAGACTTATAACTGGTATGTTTAATAGGGCAATATTTTACAATATTATACTGATACAACCTGGTGCTTCTTTGCAGCCTTCCTCTCCCTAGATTTGAGGCTTATTACACAAAAGGAGCCAAAGGCTATTATTACACAAAAGAAAATACACCAAAAAGGACATTGATGAGCTTTAGGCTCTAAAGCTGACTTTCCTGACCTCTCTAAGAAGATAATTGTCTTGCAAAAACCTAGAGAGCGAAAGGTTTTCCCAAAGTCCTTTTACTTGCATTTAACATATCAAAAGCTAAGCCTAGGCTTTCAAAGCACCAGTAACCCCAATAGGAAATATTGTGTTATGACCCAGTTCATGTGTATGTATAATATTCAGTATATGTATGTTTTTGCTGAAATAAAAACTTTCATATAAAAAAACTTATAATTTGTAATGTATTTTGATATACTCTATCCACTACAATTTCATTTCTTTTTAATACACTATTTACAACACACTGAACTATGATCAGAGCTAAAAAGAAAAAAGAAAAAGAAAAAAACTAGCCTAGGAATTTTTCAAAAGAGATTCAATGAGGCAAAAAGGAGGTTAAGTCAGTTTCTGGAGGAGATGGACAGGAGTTGGGAGCAGTGCTTAGGGAGAGACTCATCTCTGAAGGATCAGTGTTCAACTTGGTGTGTAGAATTGATTGGAAGGAAAATATCTTATGTTGGAGAATGAAATTGTATTAATGTAAGTTATAAAAAGCAAAATGTATCAAGTCATTCAATCCAGGTCACCAAGACATTGTGAAAAATAGATAAGGATGAGGAAACTGCAGAATGTTTACATTCTTATAATGATAAGCACAGAATGAGCTAAAACCACAATTGGAATATGACCAAAGAAAGACAAGCTATAACTGATGGTACACTGTATAGGCCCCACTCCAGATGGCCTAGGCAATGGAATCGCTCTTCATGATAATGATATTTCAATAAGAAAATGAACTAATTGTTAAACAGTGCAACCTGTGGTCTAGTTAGAGTCACTTTGAGGAAAATCCAGAGAGCAGTTATAGGGGTGAGGAGAAGGGAAATTGTGCAAGAAAGATGAGAACATAAAAATGATAAACTTGGGCTAGGCATAAAAATGTAAAGATTTGCACACTTATAGAAAATACTTGGGTGCCTTAGGCCTGCTATAATCAACTGACAAGGTGGTGTTTACTATAGATAATAGTTTGTGTCTCCACATTGCCTCATGACTGTGTCTCATCCTACATTTTTGAGGCAACAAGTAGATTAGGCTGAAGTTTTCCTAGGTTGGATTAAATTTATATTTTTTTCTTACTTGCCTTACAAAAGGTTAGGGGCTCACAAAGAAGATCAGATAGATTATAGAAAATAAAAAGACCTCATTGCCATATACATCTGAATGTAATGAGTAAATGTTTGACTCATTTCATATGATCTTTGTTCAAATGTCCCCTTTCAGCAGGCCTTCCCTGACTACTCTGTTTATAATTGTACCCCACCTAATTTTTATTCTCCTGTTCTGCTTTACTTTTCTATATAGCATTTATCACAAATGAACAATTGTGTCTGTGTGTGTGTATGAGTGGCATAATGAGCACCATGTTTCATGACTAAGCTTCAATAATTATTAATATTTTATCTTATTTAACCTATACCCCCACTACTTTTATTTCTGGTACATTTTAAAGCAAGTCTCAGACATTGTGGCATTTCCATCTATACTGTTTTTTTATTTATTTTGTTTAATGTCTGCTTTACCTCACTAGAAGAATGTGAGCTGTGTGAGGGCAACAATTTCTATTTGCTGTATTCACAAAAGTATTCTCAGCACCTTAAAAAGTTTTCCTGGCACATAAATACTCAATAAATATTTTTTAGTGAGTGAATATAGAATCTAAAAAGTGACATTTTAAACTCTCTTGCTAATTAAGCATACATATATGAATAATTTTATTTAGATAACCTGGCATTTCCCATTGGAGAATTATGTAGGGGTTTCTGGCCATATTCTAGACTATGTTTGAAGAGTCTAACTACCCTAACAGAACAATTTAGCATGTCTGTCTTGGAGGGTATGGTAAAATTTAGGTTCTTCTAGCAGCAACTAGTCCACACTTATGCCTTAAATCAGGAGGACCTAAAGAGAGCACTGACTGGATAGCTGGCCCAGACTGTGAGTCCACTGTTTGATCAGTGTTTGCAATAACAGAGACAGTTAGGCAGAAATAGCAAGTGGAGATTATGCCTTTTAGTATCTTGCAGTGTGATCCAGACACAACCCCAATCAGGTCTTAAACTAGTCAAAAAAATATCTTGCCCCATGATTCAAACAAGGCAATACAAACATGGGTTTTAATGGTACCCTCATGCTCCTGTTGCTCTTAGAAATTTCATGTGCTCCGTTTTCTGACACAATGCTCTATGCTATAGCACCACCCAGTCGTCTACTTCTTTGAGATTAGGAAATTCTGGAAGATCTTCTTCATCTACTCTAACTCCTTAGCCCCTCTGTAAAACCATCACCCTAGATTTCATAAAATACTTGCATCTCTTCAAAGATTACATCACAGTCTTGGTAGATGCACTCACAAAATGGCAGGCTTCATTCTCTTTACCAAACCTCCAATTCCCCTAGTCATTGTCATATGATTTATTATGAAAAACTGCCTAACACTGATAACATACCCATTTGAGACCTTTCTCTTCATGCTTCCAGCAGTCAATGCTCGAAGTTTTCCATTTCTGTATCCAATTGTCCACCAGCTACCATTTTAGACTAATTACTGTACTAACTATATTCTAGAATATCATTTCCACTGTTACATATTATAAAGACCCAAGGCATGATCTACTACAGTGGAAATTTTCAAAGAGTGTATTGCTCTACCCATTCAGCTAATCACAACATTCATTGCTATCATAGCTTCCATCCCTACTTCCCTGTCTCCTGCCCCTCTAAGAGCAATCTCTGATTGAAACATGGATGAGCTGCTCAAGAAAACCTACAGTATCTCCTCTGCTCTTGGACATTTGCTGTTTTAGCTTAGCCAGCCCATTCTCCTTTATTATAATAAAGGCATCAGCTTTTTTAAGGGCATTGCCTCTCTTCCATTGTCGATCCACATTGTTAGTTTGGGACTGATCCCACCAGCTTTGATCCAGGAGTGATAACATGATTCAGTCAGAGAATAATATTAGCCTAGCCACAGAGCTTGGGTCATAGGTAAACTATGCAATAGAAATGAGGAAGATCATTTCTGAGCTATATGTAGGAATTGTTGGGGTCAGAAGAATTCTCCTTACACCAAATTTAAACCTAATAATAAAAATCTTGAGCTCCTAGTGGCAATTTTGCTACCATCTGTGGAGAGTCTGCCTAAAGAGAGCCTATCTGAGATCGAAGTTAATGCAGAGGAAAGCAGAATCTAGATATGGCTAGATAATATTAGTTGAGCCAATTGCTATATGTTAATTAATTACACAATCATTTAGTCTCACAAGAACACCATAGAGGCAAGGCTGACATTTATTATCCCCAATCTAGAGATGAGGTAAACAAGGCTAAATATCTCACCCAAAGTTGCACAGCTAATGTTAAAGCCAAGATTTGAACCTAGGCAATCTGGATCTAGAACCTGTGTTTATTACCACTAGGTTACACTCCCTCAATATATGCTTTTGCTAATAAATATATAGACTTGAACATATACACACTCAGTGAACAGCAATTTCAGTCTTACGTACACACCCAACAGAAATACACACATCAAAACTATACTAGAAATTCATAACAGCATTATTTATTATGACTATAAACTGGAAGCAACTCAAATAGAATTAGAATGGATTAACGAAAAGAAAATGTGATATATATACATGCACGCACACAGTGGAATATTATTCAACCTTTAAAAGGAAGGAAATCCTGCAATATATAACAATATAGATGGACATTGAGGACATTATGCTAAGCAAAATAAACCAAATACAGAAAAACAAATACTACATGATTATACTTACATGAAGTATCTAAAATAGTCAAATTTATAAAGTCAAAGATTGGAATGGTGGTTATCAGAGGCTGGGTAGATGGAGAAATGAGAGTAATTAATCAACAGGTGTTAAGTTTCAGTTAAGTAAGATGAATAAGTTCTACAGTTATGTTGTACCATATTACACCTATAGTCGGCAATACTGTATTGTACAGTATTAAAATGTTAAGAAGATAAAGCTCATGTTAACTGTTCTTAACGCAATAAAAGACATCAAATAATATAATTTCATGATTCCATTAATATAAACTTCAGAAACTAAACATTAGAAGTTAGAATAGTAGTTCCATCTTGCTTTAGAACACATCAGGTAACACAGGTTAACTATCATGGTTAACTGCTTAATGAGTGATTCTACCCTCTGCCCCAAGTCCTGCTCCAGACCACCTGGTAGACAGGTTTCTCGATCTGTCTACCAGATCCACCAAAGGAAGTGATGATAGAACTATGCTCCAAAAATAGTTGACAACTCAAATTTTATCAAATGCCCCATGTACATGTACCTATTTCTTCATACTGTTTTCTGTAACAGAATTCGTTCTTCTCTATCAGCTGAGAAACCAATACTCATGATTCAAAATAGATGACCAAAAAAAATAAAGAAGTAAAAAGATTTTATATTGAGACTTGCTATTGACTCTTGGCTTGCCACTTTTAAGCTGTATGCACTTGGTCATCACTTTACTTTTTAGCCTATGAAATTAGAATAATGATTTCTATCGCATAGGCTGTTTAGAAGAATATATAATATGGTAAGAGCTCATTATATATTATTTTTCTTTGCTTTCCTTTTTCCTTGCAGTATTGCTTTCTGCTTTATACTCCTCTAGCACCTACTTGGAATAATTTTGAAGCCATTAATTAAAAAAAAATTTAGCATGGGTGTACTTGGTCCTAGGTGCAAAGGTTACAAAAATGAATGAGATATAATTGACAGATAAAGAAATTACTACTTTGACCAGCAAGAGCAAATTATTATATTTTTCCTTTTTTAAAAAATGTAT